>NW_021940917.1:20566281-20819467 GCF_001715985.3 Manacus vitellinus
TGAGTTAACACCCCATCCAGACGAATAGTCAAGATTGATTCATCAGTTTTTCCAGTGGAATTCACTGATAATTGCATTTCATTCCTGTGCTCGACTGTTTGCCAGACGAGGGTATAAAACGAAAATCTCAGCGATGCTTCCACGTGTTGCTATGTTCGCTGTGGATGTGGCTGATCCCTTTTTCATTTCCTTCCAGGCCTTTTCTGGGAACACCAATGCAGACAGTGTCGTGTACTATAAGCTCCAGCATTCCATTAAAGCCCGATTCCTTCGTTTTGTGCCTCTAGACTGGAATCCCAACGGCAGGATTGGGATGCGCATCGAGGTGTACGGATGCACGTACAGTAAGTTTATTTCTGAGTCAGCTGAGGGAAATGAATCCCCATCATTGTATTTCACCGCCTAAATCACGTCTGGAATAAAAACTATTTAATAAGTTTATGTGCAACTCTGTAATTTCTGCATTAGGTGTAGATATATGATGTTTATTTTCCAGTTCTTTCTGTGTTGGAATGAATGGTGTGGACACAATCCAATTACTGATTTAACGCAGACTTTTTTTCTTTTTAATAGTCTTAAAAACTCCATCTGAACATGCTGTAATTTCTGTCTGAAGGACAAAATATGGAAAATGTTTACAGTTTTAAATATATATGGTCTTGGTTGTGAGCCAATAAAAGTACAGCTAGACAGACCCACAAATACACAATGAAGGATACTTCAAAGTTGTTATATATTTAAGGGGTACTTTTAGAATTATTTTTGTGCTATTAATAACTGACATAAGCCTTTGGAAGACAATTGTTATGGGTTTATTGATCTGCTGGACAGTGTAAATCTTACTGATGTCTTCCTGTTATAATTTTTTATGCCCGGACTTCTTAAAAAAGTCCTTTTAGTAAGTTGTTTGCTACTTTTTATTCTCCAGATCTTTTCTCCGTGATGGAAACAGAATTTATTTTAAGCAACCTCTTTAATTTTTTTTTTTTTGCATATTTTGATATATTGTTATTTGTAGGATTTTTTTTTTTTCAGCTTCTATAATTAAGGTATGCTTTTCATGGTTGATCTCTTCTGAATGCTCTCCATACATCTGTTTTCTATTTCTATTCATTAGTATCTGACTTAAAGTGAACATCAGCAAAACACATCTCTGGGCTTTCTACCTTAAACTTGACTTTGTAAACCCAATAAAAGACCACGAACTAGGAATATTGAAAATTTCAATCTGGATGCAGGAGAATAGTTCAATGCAGAATTTAGGTAAACTTCCTCATCCCAGAAAACAGATTCCTCATGCCAGTAGAAGTTCTCAAACAAAATTCCTCAGTGACATCTGCCTAGGGACTGGGGACATGACTTATGATTTCTGGAACAACTTAATGTAACCGAGAACTGTGGTCAAGACCACAGGACAAAATATGTTCAAGTAACTAAAAAAAAAAAAAAAACAAACCACACAGAATAAGCAGTTAAAATAAGTTAAAATATTTTTGTTTGGTCATTAAATATCTTTGAGAAAGATTATATTTATCTCAGTGTTTTACTTCTTTGGTACAGGATCCGTCCTATAAGTAGCTTCTGGAAACAAATCAACTGTAGTTACCTTCTAAGATTAGGATGAATTTAAAATGAATATTTACTTCATCCATTATTCACTATAATTTGTACCTAAAGAACATGATGGTGTTAAAAATAATGTAAACTTTTTTTAAGCTGGTTAAGATTTTATCTGAATTAGTGATATTGCATGTTCTAGAAGTGCTTATTTTTCCTATGTATAAGTGCTTTCATTCCAAATGAATTGCAGACTCTTATCATCTCTATATTTATTTTGAACATCTAAAATAACCACGTGGTTTTAGAAGTTCAATTCAGTGGTTGCTGGTGAAGACAAACCAGGTGATTATAGTCTTATAGTTCTAAAATATATTTAAATTTAAATATATTTAAAAAGTTAAAGCATTAATTCTTTCTCTCCAGTCCTTTTCTCCATTTATCAGGCACAATTAGGACATGTAGTTATTGTTACAGTAATTATGTCTGACTCTTTCTGAATGGCTACTTTTCAAGGAGGAACCAGCAAATAAAGAAAAACAGAAATGCCTATAATTCCTACCTTAATTTTGATTCACACTTCCACATTTCCCATTTTCTCATCCTTCCCTTTAGGGAGCTCTCACTTGGTCTTATATTGTAAGAGTAAACAACTCTCTTTTCATTTCCACCAAGTATGTTAAATATGTTCTGTATTCAAGTGCAAAAGCACTAATTTCTTCCCTCAGTCTTTTCTGTTGCAAATTACACAACTAAAAGTAAACTTGCTAGAATATAGGAAGTTGATCTCACATTTTTCCATGCATGAAAAAATGCATGACTGCTACATCCTAAAGAAGTTATTTCTATCTTAGGGAAGTAATAGTTACAGGACAAATGTTGGCACTGCTTACAGTTTGCTTCCAGTCAACTACCTGCTCTGAATAACCCAGCCTAGCATCCTCAGAAATTTTGTTTCCCCTTTAATTACAGTTTCAGTGAGGCTTAGTAATATTCATGGTAGATGTCTACGGGATAAAGCAGATTATTGTGAGTTTTGTTTCCTTTTTTCCTTTTTTTTATACACGACTCCTCTGTTTAGATAAAATTTTTAGGTGTTTGGAAAACATAAATCCAGACAAGTCCTTCCATTATTTTTTTTTACTCCCATTCTGCAGTCTTTTTCATGTAAAAAAGGAAGAATGATGTTTTATACCTCCAGGTGTTCTACCTTACTTCACGTGGACTGATAAAATCTGCTTGTGTCTTGACTACACTGCAAACACTCTGTGCTGAACCCCACCCCAAAATCCATCTCTGCCTGATAGTTCCTCTTTACTGTGTGCAAAAGAGAATGATGAATCTCTACAGACATTCCCTGTGTCTTGTTCCCGAAATGTCAGATTGTGACAATTAATAAAACACAAGCTATGGCCTGGCACTAAAAAGAGGATATTAGGAATGTCTTTGGCTTACTCTTTTCTCTCTTCATTACGACACTCTCATTTCATCCTCTGAAAACCACTAGTCTAAAAACAAACAAACAAACAAACAAAACATTTTGGAGTTTTAGTTTGGATGGTTTGTTGTTTTTCTTCATAATGCAGAAAGATGGATTTAAATGTGAAAATGGGAAATGTATAAAATTGTAGAAGAAAGGTAACTGGAAACTAAATGCAGACTGCACATTAAGAACTGTTAGATGTGGTGCTCACCTAACAACAAGCACTGTGGATACACAAACCCTCTTCCACTGTTCTCTAACACTTAATTGTATTGTGGATTTTTGAGAATTCCCTTCCTGGCTGAAATGCTTAAAATAGCACAGTTATATCAGTCAGAATTGACATCACAACCTCTTCATAACTGGAATAATGGCCAAACAGTTTGCATTGTTTTAAACTTGTTTTTTTTTTTTCCTGTAGAACATTAACATTAATTTCAATTGATTTAAAGATTAAAAAAAAAAAAAAAAAGTAGTTTTCCAAAAAAAGGTATTTCAACTAAAATTTTTGCTCAGTGTCACTAGAACTCTTGGTCCTATGGCATGGGAGGGGGATTACAGAGTTTTCAGGTTCTCAGAGGCATTTCATGGTTTCCAAAGTTATTTTCACAGTATACTAAGGATTTAGGTTACATTAATTTGAGAAAGACAATTTAGAAGTGGTAAAAACAAAAGCTGAGTGTTCATAAAGCAAAACAGCCTGATTTATTTTCCTTATTTACAATAATAGAGTACAGAAAACTGATGCAGAGGGATGTTGAAGTCCAGCAACTAGTAGAAGCTGTGAGTAGTTGACAAATATGAGAGGAAAATGTTATTTGCCCGTATTGTCTCAATCAAAAAAAATTCTACTGTTATCAGTACCTACTTAGAATATATCAAGTTAGATAGTTTGATAAATAACAATTATCAAGTTGTCTGTTGAAATCTTTATTGAAGCTATTCTACTTGACATTCATTATTTTAATTCAACATTAATTAATGTTTTTATTGTCCACATTCATTCAGTAACATAATTAAGTAGAATAGTCAATCTAGGACTCATATTTAGGTAGAATGCCATATTTATTCATTGTGTATTTGGTAAATGAATTCTTCATTATCAAGATATGAAGGAAAATAAATAAAACCATATTTAAAAACATAGCTGCATTCACTTGACAGGAGGTTTTTGAAAATTGAATATAAACTACTAACTTTAAGTACTGTAATTAATTTGAATTCAGTTCATTTCCATGCTGACAATACGGAGAAGTATTTTTAGTGAAGTTACATAAATATAATATATGTGATATAAATAGATAATGGGTTTCCCTTGACTTGCAAGAAGTCAACCAGTCAGTTGAAAAATAACTTCGTATTTTATTGAGAGACCTTTACAACTTCATCCATTTCACAAATGTATTTTTCAAGGGTAATTACCTTTTCCTTCTTTCCATATGAACTGTGAATACTCTATGAGCTTTTTATGATGTTACCAGCTCTTTTGTGTGAGTCTCACTGCATGTGTACTGATTTTTGACAAATACTCTTCTATATAATTGGGATAAAATCATTTGGCCCTTTCCCTTCCCTACAATTTACTGGGCACAGGTGGCTCTAGAGGTATCAGTGGTGGGACTTCACATCATATTGAAGTAAAGTGCAACTGTTTCTTTTAGGCACAGCGTTATACATTGCCTTTCATTTCTTTGCTTCTAGGGTCTGAGGTGGTTGGCTTTGATGGGAAAAGTTGTCTCATTTACACATTAAATCAAAAACTCACGAATGCACTGAAAGATGTGATTTCTCTGAAGTTTAAGACCATGCAAAGTGATGGAATTCTCCTCCACAGAGAAGGAAAAAATGGAGACCACATCACCCTGGAATTAACTAAAGGGAAACTGTTCCTGCTCATTAATTTAGGTAACAGCTACAGTTTCATAAAGTCTAACATAGTTATTAGTTGTTATTTAACTACAACTTTTAAACTGTAAAGTGGATTTTAGAATATGATAAACTGGTGGTATACATTTGAATAATTATATTTTTTAATGAAATTAATAGTTTCTATTTTTCTTCCTTCAAGGTGATACTAAAACTCATCCTTCTGATGCCCAAATTAATATTACCCTGGGCAGCCTTTTGGATGATCAACACTGGCATTCTGTTCTCATTGAACACTTTAACAATCAAGTAAACTTTACAGTGGATAAACACACTCATCATTTTCATGCAAAAGGAGAATTCAGTTCTTTGGACCTTGATTATGAGGTGTGAAAATTACCTTTTCTTTATTTCATTTATTACCTTTGTTATGCAGATGAAGTGAAACAGGCAAAGGAGATAGAGCATAGGAGGTTTGTAGGCTTTAGGGATTTTCTGTCACCTAAAGGAATGAATCAAAGAAAAAGAGATTTCTTAGAGTACTAATACTCCACTAGACTAGTAACTCAGTATTTTCAGAAGACCATCTTTTTCATCTCAGAATTCATTATTTTAATATTTTTGTTTCAGTAGGTTTGCCAATGTGATAAGTAGTTCATTCATTATAAACAATGAATGAGACCCAACTCAAGGTTATTATTTTATTAATAATAATGTAATTAATATAAAGCTTGATGAAAATTACAATGAGTCAGCATAAAACCATCTTAGAAATGTTTATATTAAGACTTAAATCCCTATTAGATCTGAAAAATATACTGTGAAAAAGTCTTGCTTAAACAAATGGTATATTCATGAAAAGGAGTAGATGTAATTTGCTGTGAAGTCTTCCCACCTATTGTTAAAAACACCAATATTTCACAGTTGTAATATGATGACTGACTTCTTTATGTTTGCTCTTATCCTGTTTGTTGGATGAGAGAATGAGAGACAGCAGAGTGTCTGGAACCTGCAGACTTTATTGTACTCATTCCGTTTTTTAAGCAGTTTAGAGGAAGATTTCATGCTGTTCCATGACTGCAGTATCTCCTTTCAAAAATATCTGCTTAGAATTTCTTAATGTAAATCACAATATCAAAGTTTGGATGATCATACCAATTAAAAAATAAAGTAACTGCTTGGCAAATCGATATATTTTACTAAATCAATACATATTGTGAATTAAATTTTCCTCTCTTCTACATGCTATAGTTTGAAGTTTGTGTTACCAACGCAAGTAAAAAGAAAGTATTAAAACTTTCAAAAAAGAACAAAATACTGCATTTAAAATTGCTTCTCTGACTATAAGAGTTTCTAAATTTAATAACTTAATGTATGATATATTTGATTTGGGGGCTTTTTTGGTAAGAAGATTTTAAAAAATAAGTAAAATTTCAAAATTAGAACATACATAGTTAAACTGACCTTTCATACAATGTTACCTGGAAGAGCTTTAAAATGAGTGAGCTCAAAAGTTCACTTACTGGCATCCTGTTTCTGGTGGTACTCAAGAGTAGAAACATAACTGAGGTCACCCTCATGGCAATGCTTTGCTGAAATAATTTACTGCTTTCTAACAGCTTCTGCCTCAGGGACTTCTTTAGACAGAGAGATATGCTTGAATTTATTAGCTCTCAATGGATTTTTATTAAATCTTCCCGTCTCTTTCTGAAACTAAATATTCCTACAGCACCACACCAAGGAACTGCCAAGGTGTTTTGAAAGGGGAAAAAGCACCTCCTTTCATTTGTTTTGAATGTGCCCTAGAATAATTTCATTTGATGCACTCTTGTTGCCTATTATGATAGTTTTATGATGTGCACAGGGTGGAGAAGTCAGGCTCAAATTTCCTAAAGAATTGTTGATAATTTTCACACTGTTCTGCACTGTCTGCATATTCTTGGCCTTGTTGTTCTTCTCCTGGGTTTTGCAGCTGTAATGGACCCTGAAAACTGATGTAAACCACTGTTAAGAGACATCCTCAGAAGAAAAAAAAAAACACCAACATTTCAGAATAATTTTGTAGGTACATATGACTTGATATAGCCTAATTTTTTATTATCTTTTTCTTTTAATCTGTAAATGTGATAAAATGAAGTAGCCAAGAAGCAGCAGATTCATTATTGTCCAGTCTTTGACTTCTACCCTTAAATTATAGTCAACTTCTTTCCATAAAAAATTACTTAATAGTATCATTGATTTTTCTTCTCTTTCTAAGCTCAGCTTTGGAGGGATCCCAGTGCCTGGAAAATCAGGGACATTATCACGCAGGAACTTTCATGGGTGTTTTGAAAATATTTATTATAATGAAGTGAACATTATTGACCTGGCCAGGAGGCATAAACCTCAGATCTACTTTGTGGTAAGATATTCAGAGTCAAGAAAGAATAAATAAGCAAAATAGAGAAAAAGACCACAGCCACTTTCATATTTAATCTGTTAACACACATATCTGGTGAAATCTACTTTATGTAATGGAAGAAAAATCAAGTAATCAGCTAGTTGGGCTATTTTTCGTTGGTGGGTTTAATGTATTTATTGTGACACAGCCAAGAGTTACATTATCAAAATCTGTTACAGAAGCTGTTCCAACACCAAACCAAATTTTCTCTGTGTTACAAAAGGTTTCCTAGAAATTTTACTAAATCCTTTGTTGTTGATTTTGATTTGGTGGTTTGTTTTTTCTTTCCCAGTAGTACAAGGGTCATCTCTAAGTGTGATATTTATTTATCTAGTAGCAGGAAATGCAGAGATATTACAGAAATCAGCTCAAAACAATTAACAAAATATTAATTGCTTTCAAGAGCAATTAATTGTATTTTGGCTTGCATTTCAATTCAGAATATGAATAATCAAATCTGGTTCTCTATCCTAGAGAAAATCAATGACAGGGATCTCTTCTCATGTGAAACTTGAATATTTTGAATTGTTGTGCTATTTTCAAAATTGTTTAGGAGATGTTTTATAATGTAAATATTCCAGAAAGTATCTATGTTACCACAGAAGCCTTGACAAATAGAGATTTTGCTTGTGGAATCTGCAAAAGGCAAGTTTTTAGTGTTTAACAAAGTTTATTAATCTGATGACTGCTTTTTCACTAGGGGTCAGTTCATCTGACAATTCATTTCTCACAGCTGAGTTCATAAGACACAGCTTTTACTTATTTGTATATTTTCCTTGAGGAAAATGAAAACAGATAATCTCTAATACCTTGCCATGCCAGGGACTAGTGAGTATTTTTTTAAAAATTGATTTTAAAACTTTACTAAGTGGTCAAAATTTTATGTATGATCAGAAGTTTAAACCCTCTTTGTGTTGAATAGAAGTCAAGTGTGTTTTAAATTCCAAAGACATTAATCTTTAGTAACCATTTGAACAGAACAAATTAGTTATAGGTCAAATGGCACCAGAGAGTCATTAGATCAACGTTCATTTTGTATTATTATCAAGCATCATAAAGTATTAACTGACACCAGATGCAAAAATTGCATTATTTCTGTTCCAGATTTCTTATCTACATCATTCTGGACAAGTTAATCTCAAAGAACTCAATCACAAGTTTACCTAAGAAAGGTAAACTTTTGTGTTCCTTTCAGAAGGAGCACAAAATAAAAGCTAGGTGCCTAAACCCAGCTCATGGTCTAGTCCACATGGGGCTGTTTGCTCCTGATTTATGAAGTATGTGTTTCACATTTGTAAGTAGCAGGAGTTTGTAGGTGGAATTTTTCGGTTTGTGGAAACAAATATTGGAGTTATTGTACATCTCCAATTACATTAATTTGGAAAAACCTGCGTCTTGGTCTGGCACAATGTTTTTTTTTCTTAAATTTAAACAATCAGTGTCAAGCTCAACATTTTTCTCTGCATACAGGCATTTAGACCCCTGTAAGTATTTACATACTTATGTGTAAGTGGCATTTTATAAGTGGCATTTTTTCTGACATCCAGAGATTTGTCAAGTCCCAGATGCTTCCTGAGGCTGAGCCAAACTAGAAACAAGGCAACTAACTCCTGAAGTACCATTAAATCAACCATGTGATTTAGGAATAAATGAAGGCAGATAAATCTATTTTCTGGTCAAACAGCTACATAAACTTTACCCAAAGTGTTGATGTTCATATTTGATTTTTAGACTAGTGCATTCAAACATTGTATTCGCCATGTTTTGAAACTTTGCAGTTTCCGCAGAAAAATTCTCACAGCTCTTCCCAATGTTTCATTTCTTCCTAGGGCAACGTGTCTTTCTCATGTTTAGAGCCACAGGTGGTTCCTGTTACATTCCTGAGCTCCAGCAGTTACCTGGCACTGCCAGGCATGGCAGGGCAAGACGAGGTGTTTGCCAGCTTCCAGTTTCGCACTTGGAACAAGGAGGGACTTCTGTTATCCAGCAAACTGCACCGGTCTTCAGGTGGTTTCCTCTTATACCTGAGTGATGGGAAAGTTAAAATCAGTCTTCATAAACCAGGAAGAGTGCTGAGTGACATCGCTGCAGGTAACAGAAACGAAACAAAAAGAAATCCGAGGCTCCAAAGTATAAAAAAATATCTTAATGAAAAGTCATTTGAATTAGTACCTCCATTCTTGACTTGTTTTTGTGGTTAGTGTGTGTGCAACTACGCTTTACTTGTGTGAATTGTAAACCCAGTTCTTTCTAAACACTTTCTTTTCTCTCAACCATATTTATTCTTCTTTTCCCCATGAACGAGTAGCAATTACTTGCAATAATGTTGAATGAAAAACTGACTTCTCAGCTTAACCTGCATATTGTATGTACAGCTCATGTGTATAATCTGGGAAAATTAAGCAGCTTCATCAGTTGCGAAGTGTAAGCAACTTAATCACTTATTCTGTCAAGCTAAGACATTAGGATGTTTTTCACCATTTGTCAGTGCCTTCACAAGGTATCAAGTAACTATTTTTTCTACAAAGGTACACATCACTATAAATATTATGTCTTTTATTTTATAGAGTTCTCAGTTGCAGAGATGTCCATTAAACAGAGACAGTGCATGTGCAATACTAAATTGTGTCTGAGAAAGCTAAGGCAAAAAAATTAAAAAAAAAAAGGAGAACTCGAGGAAACTGAAACCTCAGAGCTAAAGGGTCACTTTTGTAGTTAATTTTGTGACATATGAGAGCAGGACAGAGCTGACATCATCTCTATTTTTCAGTACTTTTTAAAAGATGTTGAGGATCAGTGACATCACTATATGCCAATATTAATAGCTTCACCTATCAGCCCTTCATCAGTGGTACATGATTCCCTGACATTCCATGAGCCCTCTGAGAGTTTCTCATCCTTTATGCAAACAAATTGAATTTCGCCCTTTGCTTCTAGATGGATAAAATGATCATTTCAGAATGAGTTCTCAGACAGGAAAACTGGTACAATAGAAATTAGGTGGATAAATGAGATTACAAAGGATATATGAAGATTAAGAAATTTTAGTCTGGGATTAGAGTAGCTTCTGTATGGATGAAGATGACCAGAGTCCACTAGCTGGAGGAATATATTAGAGAAGAAAAGGTGAATTTGGATGCAGGAAAAAAAACATTTATGATATCCAAAACATTAATCCATCTTAGATTTATTTAGACCTGAACACAAGCATGTCTGTCTCATTTCATATCCACAAAGCAGATTATCAAGGAAAAGAAACCAAATTAGTTCCAGTTATCTAATGTGCACAGTGAACTCACAGGTAAAAAACAGGTAAGAAACCTCCAAACCAGTTATCATCAGTACAAACATAAGATAAGAATCCCTTAATCTTAGTTCCATGACCCTGTTTCTTATAGATTGATTTCTTACATCAATTCCTCTCACAAAATGTAGACTCCCTTGAGATGAGGGGAGGGAAGAAAGAAAGGGAAAAAAGGTTAAACATAACTCTGAAGCTCATTAGGTTTGTACAGGTGCATAATGATTAAAAGTAAAATTTTAAACCACTGATTATTTTAACTCAGAAAAAGAGTGTAAGACAGTAATGACCACAGATAATGTTGAAATTTCCATAAATGCTTTGATCCTCTTCTTGTGGGTGATAATAGGATCGGTCCTGCTATTTGTTATAATCTAAAATAACTGATGCACTAAGAGTACCATTTCAATGACAAGAGATTTCCCCAGGCTCACCATTTGAAAATGTCAATTCCTCAGTAAGAATGTCAGTGGCAGCTAATTAGTAGTGATGAATTTGGTTTTTTAGGAGCTATTTCAATTGGTGTTCAATTAGGTGATGCATGTTAAAGAAACTATTGCCATGAATTGTCATTTTAAGAGACCAGCTGAAGTGCTGACACTTTTAACAGCTTCTATTGCACATAGAGTAATTTATTGAATTTCAAAGCTGCAACACAATACATAAAATATTAGCTTAAAGCATCCCAGAATAAATTTTGACATTCTATGCTGAAACAGAATTTGATGTTCTCATGCTAGGTTAAGCTTACTGTTCATAAAGTCTAATAGGAGGAATTATGTTTGTCTTTGTGAAGGCAAAAAAAATAGTGCAAAATTATATTCTCTTCCAAAAAAGAATTTGTCTTTTCCTTGAGTTTTTGAAGTGTTTATTTTAGCACTCACTGAAGCAATTCAAGCCTGCATTTGGAGATTGAGTAATTAAATTATGGATGGCTGGACAGGTTTGCTCCCCTACAGGCAAGGAGTTATGACTTGACTTTCACATACACACACACACGTAATACTTGGTAATTAAACCAGAGCATATTTCCTTGTGCACAGTTCTTAAATTCATTATCCTGTGTTTTTTGAGAATTTTTCAACCATATAAAACCGAGGAGAATGGCATGTTAATTCACAAGTAATTAAGATATAATAAAATCTGTATCCTTCTTTTACAGATGTTACTTAATATCTTTCCTTTGTAGCCTCTTTTGCAAGCTGGTCATCAAATATTCACAAAGAAATACCATGGATTTAAAAAAAAAAAGGCATCAACCCAAAGTTAATTTGTGTTGCATGATGAGACCAAATTGAATTACAACATGTGTAAATATTAGATCTTATTACACGGTTTCCTCTATGACCCTCTATTTCTATCCAGCTTTTAATTTCTATGCAGCTTTTAATTAATTGATGTTAATTAATTAACATCAAATAATTGATATTATTGCATTTGGAGGTTATACTTCAGTCTTATCTATAAATTATTTTCTCTAATTTTTTTTGTTTGTTTCTCACTGATCTCGTGATAAATTTTATGCACTGTATTTTTATGCCATTGTTCTGCAAGATGTCCCATAGACCTTTTTTTAATATTTAGATTTAAAATTATGGAACTACTGAGAATAAATGGATATCTTGTTTAGCAGCTACTTCATTACGTACTAAAAAAAAATAAAAATAATTGCTATGTTTTCTCACTTCTGTCTGGTAAAATGTTTTTAAAACTCATGGTAGAGCACCAGAAAATATAATTTTCAGATGGAATATAGTCCATTGGCCTCCACCATTTAGATGTTGTACCACTTCATGGTTCCACACAAGCAAATTTGTAAATGTGAATTTAATCAGTACTTAAAATTAGTACTTAAAATCAGTACTTAAAAGAAGGTCTATAATAAGAACAGAGACAGAGGTTTTTTTTGTTTGTTTTTGTTGCTGTTTTTCTTTCTTCCCCCCCCCGGGATCTGTAGTGGTAGGACAAGAGGGTAACAATTTTAAACGGAAACAAACTAGATTTAGGTGTTCATAACGTTTTCACCCCTGTAAATGTTCAAGTTTGTGTTGCATGGGGTTTTGAGCAGCCTGATCCAGTAAAAGCAGTCCCCACAAAGAGCAGGGAGATTGGACTAAATGATTTTTAAAGGTCACTTCCAGCCCCAAATGCTATATGATTCTATGATTCTTTGAATTCTAAAGGGAAAAATAGTGTATTGAAGAGATATGACTGAAGAAAACATCATTCACTTGAAGTACCTCCTTGAGGCTGAGGATAAAGCAAATTGTTTAATGTTTCTTATTACATGTTCCCTAATAAATACACTGATGAAAGTATGATAGATAGAAAAAAAATGATAGAAAATGTGCGTAGGATTAATATTATCTTAAATGTATTAGAGATATCATCTAGGTGGTAGTTCATCTGAATTTTGATGCGTTTCTAGGGTTTATCTCTTGATTGTATGATGATCTTGTATTTAGGTTGTGGTAGTTAACAATCTATGGATCCTAGTTATGCTGGAATTTAGCTCTTTGAACCTTCTCATCTTTCACTTTTTATTTCCTTTCCATCTGTTCGAATGAGTCTCTTAACTGATGGACTGTTTCTGCAGCACATACAACACATTCTAGGGAGGAGCATATAAATACATGAAATTTCAAGTGGGAAATCACAGATCACAAATCACACGCACTCTGCAGTCAAGAAAAGACTTTGCATAATTCAAAGGTTGTATTCTTTGTTCTTCACTGAAAGAAGTACCTCTATTCTGAAGAATGCTCAGGAACGTGATTGACTTAAAGCACTTGTTAAAGATAATAATGTGGTTACACACTTCCCTGTTTAGAATGTATTTAATTATGTATACATAAGTGCTTTCCAGAATCAGAGCTACAGGTTTATTGCTTTGTGGTACCTTACACCTACACAGCCAGAGGTAATGAAAATTTGTGTTAGATGCTAAACTCTCAGAGTATTTTCCTGTACATGCCCAATAAAAAAGAGAGCTGAAAGAAAAATTGTCTTGTGACATTAACATGACAGCTACTGAAGCTTTTATCATCTACAGGATTTTGCTATTTTACTGTGTTTTAACATAATGACTATTTTTTATTTTAAAATAGGAAGAAATTCTTTGTAACAGTGCAGTAGAAATATGCATGATGTGTAAAATACTGTATCAGCCATCAAAATGATGTCTTAATGATAACCTCCTTAGATTGAGAGGATAGTTTTCTCAGTCATTACATTAAATGGATGTATTACAGATAATTAGGGGCATTACTACAGTAAGGCTTATTCACTGAAGTACTTTTATTTTTTATTTGTCAAATGTGAAGCAAGGTTCTGTCTTGACAAAAGACACTTGTGCTTATTAATTCTTTTTCAATTCGCTTTCACTTGGAGATTTTATGTGGGCTATGATTGCTCTGCCAGTCCCTCCTCCTTTCAAGACTGTAACACTTAGGTAGTTTAACAAATAGTGGAAGTCTACACTTAATTTATTTAATATTGACTTTTAAATTTCATTTCCAGGTGCTGGATTAAACGATGGCCAGTGGCATTCTGTCTCTCTCTCTGTCAAAAGGAGTCGTATCAGTGTGACAGTGGACAGTGATGTGACCTCATCTGCTCATGCCTCCACACCTCTGCAAATTTTTTCAGGAGATGTTTTCTACTTTGGAGGTGAAATATGTTGCTTATTTATGTTTGCAATATCCCACACATCTAATCAAATTACAAGAACTGTTTTGTTTGCCTCAAGTCTTCTTTGCCTAGCTTGGTTATCTTTCAAAGGGTCTGGGTTTTTTTCAGATGCTGTTACGATGTTGTGAGTTTCTGTTTGCTTAAAATTTTACCATGTTGGCTAGAATAAATCACCATCCTATATCCTTGGTCACTTTTTAGATCATCATAACTTGCATCATGCTCTGATAATTGAATATAGTCTGGCTGGCAACCAAAAAGACACACAAAGATTTATTGTTTTGTTGAATAAATTTTTTTGAGAATCTTCCGCTGGGATTACCTCAAGTTTTCACCTTAAGTGAATGTTTACTTACCTGTGCAAATATCCTCTTTATATGATAGACTCTTTTATCTTTTTTTTTAACAGAGTGACACAACTTTTCTATGTTTGAAGAATATAATTTGTACCTAAAAAAATGACACTTAGCTATCTCCATTTTGTCATTTTGTCATTAATGACGTGTTGTAACTGATAGAGTTGAGCAGGTTGTTATATATAATTCTATTGAGAATGGACTACATAATAGCAATGATAAACAGCATCTGAGTGCATTATTCAATACCAGACTAATGCTTCAACTATTTATTAACAAATCTCAAATTTCTGAGAAAGCTGAAGAATGTATGCAAACCAAATGAGTATTGACCAAGTCATTTTCCACAGATCACTTCCCTTGAAAGAATAGGTTTTGAATAAATTCTGTGCTCACAAGCAGACTCCAAGTACAGTAACTGCTACATGAACATCCACATGACTTTTTGCATCTGGCATCTACAGTTCTCTACTAAAGATACCTTGAATAGTGCCTTCTGTGTTGCTTCTGGTTCCCAAATCTCTGATCAGGTGATTATCCCCATTGCGGGGTTGATGACACAGGTGAACAGATCAGGAGGGATGTGGGCAGTTACAAAGAGCACCATTATTCCATTAAGTTATACAAGGACATTCGTATTTGTCTTTTGTAATTCCAAGAACACTGAAAGTACTGTCTGTCTACCCCTCAGATTCTCTGATTTCAGCCTTATAGCTGAATCTGCAGCTTGTGCACATCATACAAAGTTTGGGAATACTAGTAGTGGGTTTGTGAGTTTACAAAAATTGTTTATTAAAACGTTATGGCACATAATACTGTCGAAATGTAGATAATGAATATTGGCTTTCTTTCTAAGTTTATACGAATATTTACCACGTTTCTGTGTGCTGGCTGTTAAAAATAGGAGTATCAGCCTTCCAGGAGAGATGTCCTGGGGACATGGTGATTAGTTTACCTGTTTTAATGAATAAGAAGTATGCAGGAAACATGTATGCTTAACTAGGAAAATGTGTAATAAACATAGAAATACTTTGATGTTATATCAGCAAATTTCTATTCCTGCTATCATCAAGGATCTACAACCTCTCTAATTCATGGAATGATAAGTCATTGCAACTATAATGGAAAATGGGACTATTTAATATTGCAATAAGCAATGTAAATTTCATGATTAAAGGATTTATTCTTATCTTTAATACCCAGTCTACAATTATAAAGAAACACAATTTCATTAACATTAATGGTATTGTCTTTTCTCTAACAGAACCAGAAGACAAATTTGAAAAGAGAGACACCGAGAAAAATATCTGAGACAGAATTTTGTAAAATACCTAATTGTAAATGATATATAAACTTTTTTACTGCTTTCTCTGTCCTTTTTTATTTGTTTTTTATAAATATGAACTCCACTGGAAGTTCCTCATTCTTAAACGAACATCATATTTTTCACCATAAATGAAAGAATTTATGTTACCATTCAATTGTAGAAAGCTATAAAGCACATAGTTAGACCTATAATTGATTTGTTTAACTGTGTGTGGTACTGGAAACTTACTGTGTTCTTATGTGGACTTTTGCAAGTCCTTGGATTTGTTGTTCTTAAAGCAGTATATCAACTAGATAATGAATATTTTCCTGTAGAAAGGTTATAATTACTTTGAACAGTTTGGTTCCTCAACAGAATAAAACACACTGTAAACTTACTGAGATGTTAAATTTAGGGTTTAGTTCATTTTCCAAGTTATATTTCTCAAAAAGATATCTATACTATTTAGGTTGTTGTACACTCATTTGAATATATTTACTAGTTTCCACTGTCATTTTGTTTTTCTGTATCATAAACCTCTGCACTGCCTTTACAGGATTTCAAAAGTACCCATTAGCTCTGTGAAACAAAGAAGTGTCTTAAAACTCACTTCTTCCTAACATCATGAAACAAGGTCTTCAAAGCTCTGAACCAGAGGGCAGTATTGTTTGACTAAGATCAAAGGATGACCCTTGCCCATCATTCCAGAAGCCATACTATCCCTTGGAAGAAGTCCAAAATAAAACTCTTTTAAGCATTTGTAGTGCAGTGTTTAGCTGCCACTGGGAAAAACTGCTCGATGGATATGGTTTAAATCAAGTCAGGATCAAAGCAATTTATTGATTTATTAACAGTACTTAATTAGTGAACAGTGAACAGTGCTTAATTAGGCAATCAGTGAGCAAGGCATTTTGGGGGCAGCAAGGCAATAGATAAGCCACAATATTAGGTACTTACAGACTGCTATTCAAAGGTTGAACTGGACATTCAGATGTTATGTAGTCTAACCCTCTGTTCTGCACAAGCCTGATTAGATCAGAGGTACAGGGCTCTGAACAGCTCAGGATGGAAATCGCAAGACTTCTCTGGGCAAACCATTCTCATATTGACCACCTTCACAGTGAAAACACTTGTTGCTCGTGTCTGATCAGAATTTGCCAGCTTTTGATTTTGTCCTTTGCCTGTTGTCCCATCACTGTGCACTTTTGAAAGTGGTCTTGCTCTATCTCCTCTGTGTCATCTTATCAGATGGCTTTATCTTCTTAAGGCTGAGCAGGCCCAGGTCTTTCAGCCTCTCCTCGTAAGTACCTTCAGCTTCCCAGCTGTCTTGGAACCCTCCAGTGGCCTCATTCCAGGACATTGATGTCTTTCCTGTGCTGGGCAGCCCAGAACTACAGCACTCCACTTATGGTCTCACAAGTGCCATATAGAGGGAAGGACCACTTCCCCAGATTTGCTGACTGCGCTCTTGATAATACATCCCAGAAGTTCATTGGCCTGCTGTGATGCAAGGGCACGTTCCTGGCTCGTGATCTGTTCAGTGGTCTCTGGGACCCCAGACCTGTCTCTGAGCAGTTATCCTCCAGCTTGGATAGTTACATGGACTTGTTCCATCTCAGATTAAAAACCTTGATCTTGTTCTTGCTGAATTTCATGGCATTCCTGTCACCTTGTTTTTCCAGCCCACCCAGGTCCCTCTGAGCTGTAGCCCTGCTTGCCAACATTTGATCCCTGCCCCCAATTTGGTATCAGTCACAGGCTTGCTGAAAGTTTACTCTGTCTCGTCACCAAGGTCATTAATGAAGATATTAAACAGTGTGAGTACCTACTGACCTCTGAAGAACCTTCTGTTCATCACCTGGACTTTGCCTCATCATTTGTCTGCTTAACCCACCCATCTACCATGAATCTGGAGATAGGGACACTATACAAAACTGTTAGAGTCTTTGCTAAAGTCAAGATATGCAATGCTCACTGCTCTCTCTTTGTCTGCAGTGCTTGTCACTTCGGCAAAGAAAACAAATACCTTGGTCAGGCATAATTTAGGTTTGAAGTTAAAGTTAACCAGTTTAACTTCTCGTCCTTTACGTGTTCAGAAATGGCTTCTAAGAGGCTTTGTGAATTTGTAGGGCCTGCAATGAGTCTAACTGCCCTCTAGTCTCTTGTAGACGGGTGTAACTTCTACCTTTTCCAGTCACCAGGACATTCAGCAAATTGCCAGGACCCTTTGAAGGTTAAAATGTTAACAAATTCACAACGACAATGGCAATTGTTGAAATGGCATCGACCAGCTCCTGCAGTATCCTCAGAAGCACCCTGGACTCATTCTTCCTTTATTGTGGGCACTGCATTCCTTTTTCATACTGTTCTAGGACATGGGAAGCCTAAGGATTAATTTCATCAGTGAAGAAAAAAACCTTGGAGGAAACAGTTCTTCGCAAGACTTGTCACTAGGTCTCCTGCCCCATGGATTAGTGCATCCAGGATCTCTTTAACCTTCCTTTTGCTACTGTTGCACCTACAGAAACCTTTTTGTTGCACTTCGACTTCTTTGATAAGTCTTAACTCCACCTGGTTTCCTAACTACACTCCCAGATATGCAGAGAATGTCTTTGTATTCCCCTCCACGTTGCTCGTCCCTGCTACCACATTTTGTGTACTTTCTTCTCATGTTTGCACTCACTCAGGAGCTCCATGATTACATTTGCAGGCCTTATGCCACACTTACTAAACAATTTTCATATCACTATGGACTTTCCTTATGCTCTAAAGGGCTTTCTGTTAAAAACTATTCAACCCCCTTGCTCTCCAAGGGAATTTCTGATGGTATCCTTCTGAACAAGGTCCTGGACAGAACAACTTTGGCTCTTCTGAAATTCAGGGTTGTAATTCTGGTTTTTTGGTTGGTTTTTTTTTTTTTTCTTGCTCACCTCTTTGTGGTTCATAAACTCCAAAACCTCATGTTTGCTGTAACCAAGACTGCCCTTGACCTTCACATTTTCAGCCATTTTTAACTGGTTCATGAGTAGCAAAGTCCAGTGGAGCATCTCTCCTGGTTGAGTCATTGATGATCTGCACTGAGAAATTCTCTTCAGTACTTTACAAAATCTTCTTGACAGTTGATAAAATAAAATGGCTGTACTTAGTAAATAATTTTTGTCTTGATTTCAATTGTGACTTAAAACTTGGTCAAGCCATGTGACCTTGTAATCTAATCTAATTTTGTGACTAAGATCTCCCAATCAATCTGTTCATACCTGATTCCATTCATTGCCTTGAAACTGTTGCTTAGGTTATCCTTTACCAAAAATTTTAGTGATGTTTTTGCATATGCTTTAAAACCAGTGAGACTGCTGAGAAGTATTTCATTATAGTCACACAATCATGCATAATCAGAAGGCAAAAGTCTTCTACCCATGAAGTTTAAAACATATGGAGATTATGAAACTTCAGACTACTTTTGGAATATGTAATTTTTTCAACAAAGTATTTCTTTTCAGCTCCAGTTTCTATTCCTCTTTCAGGCTGTCCTAGAAGTGGAAATGTTTCTGAATGTAATACCTCACTTGGTGGTTTTCAAGGATGCATGAGGCTCATTTCCATTGGTAACAAAGCAGTGGATATGATCTCAGTCCAGCAGAATGATTTTGGCAATTTCAGTGATCTTCAGATAGATTTGTGTGGCATTACGGACAGGTAAGAACACAATGTTTACTCATTTATTTATTTATTTCAATGTTCTCTTTGTTATAGTGGTTTGATGACAAAGAACAGTACAGTTACAAAATAGCATGGTGCTTCTTTTGTAAGAATAAATGCAGAATACATAGCACAGCAAATAGACTTCTGTGTGCCGCAAATAAAATTAAACAAACTTTGTTTAAAATTATTTTTTTTTTCTGACAAATTTTAAATATCTTTCTTTTCAAGTAAAGCTGCAGACATGAATCCTCTCCTGTGACATGAGTCCCACTCACCCTTTTAAATGCTATGTTTTTACAAGTTATTGCTGTTTCCTATATTCTGTCCATCAGGAACTCAATAGACAGTATCCATCACAGTGAGTGAGCAATTGCCTTTTAGACTATGGTCAGAACTAATCTCATAAATTGCAATTGAATCCACCCAAAAGACTGCTCAGAGACATTTTTTTATCTTTAAGCAGCAAGGTATTTGTTTATTCAACACCGGGAGCAAGCCAGCTCATGCTGGACAAACTTGCTCAACTTGAAAGTGCAAAACTAAGCCATTTTATACACTTTAGATCCATGGTTACATCATTTATTATACATATTAATAAGCAGGCTGGTCTCTGGGCAGAGTCTTTCCAGACATGTCCAGTCTTCTACTGTGGGGTCTTCTCCTCAAGCCTTCATCCCTCTGGTGGTCACCATGGATGTCTTCCTCAATTTGACCTCTTCAATGAGGTGACCTGAATTCTTCAAGCTTGTAAAATCCTGGCTCTGGGCCTTCTAGATCTTATTCAAAGGTCTAGTTTACCTAATTTATTACTGTGTGTGTACTACTCCTATTCTTTCTATAATAAGGCCTTTGGTCCAGTGATCAGAACAGAACATGAGATTAACCAGTGCTCCTAAAATGTTCTTCCAGCAACACAGGTATTGGGTTTGTTAGCAGGCCAAGATATCTCAGTTAACTCTTTTAGGCCTGGCTCCTGTTTCAAAATTAGCATCTGACAGAGTAACTAGTTGAAGTGTCTCCCTCCACAGGGAGGAAAGACTTATATACCTTCCTGGAAGTGGAAATGTTTGATAGAAAGACATTGCTGGAGCTCAGTGTAGAGAAAGCAGAGGGGGTGTTGCAGAACAACAGAGGCTGCTGAGAAGATAAGGAGCAGCCACATGAACAGGTAGCAGCTGAACTTTTCTTCTATAGACTCTGGAGATTGCAGTCACAGGCATCTCTGCAAAGTCTGCTTTAACCCAAACGTGGTTTTCTGAAACGACACAACAGGCAGGGGAATGATGTGCTTGTAAACACTTCTCCCTCACTTTCTGTATTTCTAGTCCTCATAAAGTGCCTTTTGATCTAGCAAAGTATGGCCTTTGAATTATAAGACTTTCAAAAATTACTTTCTTTGGGAAAAGCACGATAGGCAGATATCTTCTTCAAAACCATAGCCAACCTATGGCTACACAGACCTGTTTCTGTGACCTGCTTTCAATTCATAGAGATAACACAGGGTACATCTATCATGATTGCTATTTTGGAGGCAGTCACAGCTCCTTGTAGATCAAAGACAAAAATGAAAACCAACTAGTTCTTTACCTAATTGTTCATAAAAGTTTAAGGAGAGAAACCACCAAAAAAGAGAATAAAAGTTTTGCCTACAACGTGATCCTTTTGATTGTGTTGTAATGTGCATTCTCATTAATATTTCAACAGCTTTCACATATTAAAAACATACACAGTTTTCATATATATAGATATATATATTTATAATATCTATATATATCTATATATAGATATAGATATGATTCTTGTGCTAATTGTATCCCTTACTGAACTAATTCTGATTCTGACTTTGCAGAAGGCACTAAGTGTGATAGACATATGCCAAAACAGAGTTTGCCTTCAGTCAAAACTTACTCTATGACTTGCTAGGGACTTGTATTTGGAATGCAGCATACATTCACGGTTTTTTTTAGCTTTCTTGCAAACTACTCCTTTAGGCTCAACCCATTTTTATATGTAGTTATTGCAGTTTTCAGCTATGAGTGACCATAGCATGTAATTTTGTACATATGGTTTTTTGTGTGTATAAATATGTATAAAGCCACTCTTTGAATCTCAATATATAGAAAAAATCCAGCATTACTTCCAGTATCTCAAGTGTCATAATACTTCTCTTTAATTCAATGCAAATTCAATTTATTTGAAACTGCACCCTTCCCTTTTAATTACTGTTTTTATTGTTTTTAAGCACTGAATCAAAGAGCTTAGTTTTTTTATATAGTCCCTCCTCATGTTTTTATTTTGCTGAACTTTTATAGCACATAAAGGTAGTTACCATGTTCATTTATGTCAATACCACTGCCATCTGTTTTGTTGCTGGGTTTTTTTCTTTCAATGAGGACTCCCAGCCACAACCTTTTCAAAGTGTTTTTATTATTTTCTGACACTGTGTTGACCCTTTTTTTTTTCTTTTATGTTATTTTCAAATTTCATCAAAATTATATGTTTTCTCAAGATCAGTGATACCAAAGGGAAAAAAAAAAACTTCTATGGAAAGTTTTTTTTATTGGTCTTGTTTTCTCTAAATATACTAATGTTAATTTATGTCTCTTCTTATATCTTGACTGTTGCACGTTTTTGCACTGGCTCTGCTAGATTTAGTTTTCATCTCTCAGCATGCTTAGCATATGTCTTCCTAATTTATCAAAATACAATTTTAAGCCACACATTTTTATCAATTTTGTTATCCTCATTATATTTTATTTCAAAATAGAGTGCTTTTAAAAAGCCTTCCTGGTCCTGTTCTATCTTGGTCCTGGGACCAAGTTTCCTCACACAATCATTTCATCATTCCTTTAATTTCTTTTGATATCTGCAGCTCATCATCTGGAACAAAGTTTATGTATCTCTCTATCAAACTAGTTCTACGTCCCAACCTTAAATCCCAGCTGAAGTGACACATTCTTCTTTGGCAACATTAAAACTGCCTGCATGTATTAAACAATTTTTATCAGGTGTGATCCTGTGCACATATCATTGGAGAGAAAATATTTTCTTCCTACAATGATTTATACATTGTTTGGTTGCCTTAAGCTAATCAACACTTTTGCCACTGTGCTCCTGAGGGTAAATATCTCCCCTACAGCTGAGCACAAGCAATCCCCTTCTTTGTCTTGGAGTCTTTATGGGAGTCTTTGCATCTCTAATTCTGAATAGTGAAGCATGACCCAAATTCTGGCGTTATTGATGGCTTTTGTAGTAGAAATGATGGACCACTAAATGTAGTAGTTTTACCCATTTAAAGGGCAGGAAGGCAAATAAAATTTACTTTTTGCATAGTGACCTGTCTTTATATGCAGCAGTAAATAAATTGAAAATAACTCTACTGAATCCATGCTTTATCACATATATACACATTTAACATATGATAAGTATTCTTTATCAGATTTACAGTCCTCACGGACATATGTTAGCTAACCATTCATTTATTTGTTGAGATATTAATTTTTCTTCTTTTTATATACTGTTTTCTTATTTTCAGTTTTCTCAATTCCATAAACTTTCCAATTCTTCGTCCTGTTCTTAAATTATTTTGACTTTTTGACTTCTTCCCATGCCCCTTCATTTAGCCATTTCGTTGCAAAATATCTTTCTATATTGTTCTAATGCTCATAGACCTCCTGGACATTCAAGCAATTATTTTCATATATTTCTCCTTAACATATTTTCTCTCATCTCCTTTATCAATATATATTGGTTTAATAACTGCTAATTATACACAAACCATTGACAACATAACTTTAAAGGACACAGTGTCATTTAAATGCCTTACAAAGTTAGCACATTTAGCCTCTGAAGGGAGAGTACTAGATGAACCTGTCATAATTACATCAAGCCCTACACAGGAACATACAATTGTACAAAAACCAGAATAAATGGCTTTATATGTTTAAAAAAAAAAAAAAAAGCCAAAAACTGAAATGATGGTTACTGGACAGTTCTCCAATACTTTTTTCTCTCTCTCTCTCTTTTTTTTTTTTAAACTGAAGAATAAAGCAATAATAGAAATTAAAATTGCAGCAATTACTCGCTCCTTTTAAAGTATCTTTTAGCCATTGTTTGGAACAATGATAAAGAAATAGTGCGCAAAAAATGTGGCTAGCTGGTAATTGGCAGACAAAGTTCCTATTTTTTTCCCTTCTTTATCAAAAGTGTATTCATATTCTGGATCAGTATCCTCCTCTGTACATTAGTTTATGATTATTAACATCCTGTTGCCTTGGTTTAAAATAGTATCATTTTCAAATGGCTTACACTTAAAAGCATATTATCAAGAAATATGTGACAAATGTTTAATCACCTGTCGCTTTTCTGCTTTTAGCAACCATGATGATGAATCCAAAAATTACCTCTTACAGATGAAGAATTAGAAATTCTGTTTCAAACATAAGAAATATTTTTGTTATAAGATTGGTTTCCTCAGAGAAAGCTCTGTTACAAATCCTGTTTTGGGTAGGGCCACAGCATAAAATGTAATTACACGTTAACTTTGATGCAGCTCATGGCTACTTTCTATTAGACATTCTGAGGAAGAGGGAAGATGTGAAATTTAATGTTAAAACATTTAAATTGCACTCTTGCCTTGTTTTCACTTTCATTAAAGTTGGTTCAAGCGTCACCAATTTCATCTAAGCTTTTCATCTTGTGAACACTCTTAAGAAAATTAATTAACAGGGACAGGGAGTCAATAGAAGGAAAGGCCATGTAAATCACTTACAATTTTTGGATAATGATGTCTTTATCGAAAAGGAATAAGACAAGAAATTCTATGACTGAAATGCACACAAGCAGAGCAGCTGTCAGTGGATGCCCTGAAAATCTTGAGTGGCAGTTGTGCTACAAATGTGTATTTTTAATAACTGATGGTTAGTTATACCCACAGAAAGCTAAATTAAGAAACACTACTATGCATATTTAGGTAATTCCATCGAACAACATATTTAAAATCCAAATTATTGTAAGCCCGGTGCCTAAAGCTTATTTTCAGGTTCCAAAACAGAGCTCATTGAGACATATATCATCCCTTGACTTGTCTTAGGAATACACTCTGTGAGAGAACAGATAAAAGATCAGCTCTTTCACTGGCAAAAAAATGTCATAGACTTCCTTGAAAATAGGTGACCTATATCACTTTATTACTTTACTTGTTTTTCGCCTGCTACTTCTTTTTTTTTCTTCCCTCCTGTGAAAAAATCTCTCTTTGTCCTTGTTTATAAACATGAAAGGAAGATAAAATGAGTGACATGAGGAGTGAACGTACGCAGGCTCTGAATTATTCATAGGGCAGATATGTTAGATGCTGGACTTTCTGCTGTTCTAATTTCATATCCTCCTAAGATTTCTTGCATTAATAAAAAGGTATTTTTAGATCCCATGAATATTAGTGGGCCTATTTATTTTTTAAATTTTTTTTTTTGTGGCTAATGTCAACAGTAAAGCCATTTTATACTTTCTCAGCTATATAATGTATACATATACGTATACATATGCATATACATATAGATATAGATATACATATATATATACATATACATACATATACCCTTGGTGCAGTTAGAATGTTAACTAATTTCTAAAGTGTTAATATCTAAACTAGTTAATATTTAGTTAAAGTGTGTCAATCTGTTTCAATACATTTTCTGTTGTATATATAAAAAAAAGAGTAATTTTTCTATTTATACCTCATGACTATGTTATAATTTAGTACAACGCTGTAAAATATTAAGCAGTGATTATTAAAATTATTTTTTCAGTCAACCACTACAAACCTAAGAGCAAGTTACCAGAATTCTTCATGTTTCTTATCATATCACCAGAATGGCTTTACTGGTAGTTTACTTGTTGTGTTGGAATCAACAAACTGAACTCTTTCTAGAAGTGGTCAGGTTTATTTTTCAGGTGATTTTTCTTTTTTTATTCTTAATTTTCTATTATTTTTACAAGAGCAGAAAGAAATCTAGCGTGATGCTTCTTTGTTGTGACACACCTTGTGAAGAAATCATTTCCGTAGCAAAACTTGCCAATGAATTATCAACTGGCATAAACCTTTCATTAGTTTATCAGCCTCTATTGAATTGCAGACAGCTGAATGGGCAATAAGTAACAAATCTGCAGCTTACACTTTATTTCTGTTCCATTTCACAGCTTTTTTTTGCGTAATTAGGATATTCATTATAAGCAATAGGAATCATGGCCAGGCTTTGCGATTGAAGATTTTTTTTTTCTGTAGATTTATTTACTTTTGCAACTCTGATGGGTTGATCATAACCCACTCAACCAAAAAACAGTGTGACAGATATGAACAATAGCACACGGAATAAACTTTCAGAAGCATTTGATTTCCCTTGGAACAAATGGGGGAGATAGTTCTTGCTTCTAATGCTCAGCTGATGCACTTTGCTATTGCCACATTATGTTGATGGTTACAGTAGCCTGAGGAAATGCTTAGGTTAGTCATGCAGTGCCCAGGGAGAGAGACGAGCTTTCATCATCCCGACCAGGCTCTGGTAACGAAGATTTGGGAAGGGCTCTGCCCACGTTTGTTACAAACACTCTGGTGGCTGAAAAGGCCAATACGAGACAGACACGTCCGGTTGCAAAAGGCACAGCAGAAAGACTCCTTAGGTGGGAAATTCTGCAAGACACGATTCTTTCTGCGTTGTCTTTTCTCCTCCAGGGTGATCCTGCTGCGTTCTCAAAGGCATCAGCAGCGTTAGAGATGGGGTGTCTCCAGACCTCCTGATTGGAGGCCAGAGCAGACCAGTTCTGGTGATCAATATGGCCAAGGCTGAGATGTTGTTTCAGGCAGTCCTTGTATCTCCTCTTTGGGGCTCCTCTCTTGCAGCAGCCGGTGGCAAGTTCACCATAAAGCAGGATCTTAGGGAGGGGGTGGTTGGTCCTTCATCCTGGAGACGTGCCCTGCCCAGCACAGCTGTGTTCTCAGCAACATGGCCTCAATGCTTGTGACTGCTGCCTGTTCTAGAACAGATGGATTGGTCACATCATCTGACCAGTGGATGTTTAGGATTGTTCGGAGGCAGCGTTGATGGAAGCGTTCCAGGAGTCGCAGGTGGTGGCTGTAGATGACCCAGGATTCAGATCCATATGAGAGAGTAGACAGCACTATGGCTCTGTAAACACTGACCTTGGTACTTTTCTTCAGGTGTTTATTTCACCAAACTCTTTTATGAAGCTTTCTGAAGGCACTGTATGCCTTTGCTAACCTGTTGTCTGTCTCTCCGTCAATCTCACCATCCGAGGAGATGAGGCTGCCTAGGGAATTAAACTGCTGGACTGATTTGAGCTCTGATTGCCAATGGTGATGTGGGGATGATGGGGGACTTCCTGAGGTGCAGGTTGATGGAGAACTTCTGTCTTCTTTAAGCTGACTTCCAGCCCAAAGAGCTCAGCAGCGTCTGCAAAGCAGGATGTTAAACGCTGCAGAGCTGCTTCTGTGTGGGCAACAAGGGCGGCAATAAGTAGGAATACCAGGGAAGAAATCCTCGTAATTTTCTTGTGCTTGTGTTGACGTGTTCCTTGGTGAGCTTGAAGGCTTCCTTCATGCTATTGCACTTCTTTTCCAGGATTTTGCATTTCTTGATAAGTACAAGTGACGTGTAAATGAGCGGAAAATTAAAGAGTGGAAATGCTCTTTGTTTTTCACTTAAGGTGTTTGCCTAATTACTGTGAACATGGTGGGAAGTGCTCACAGTCCTGGAACAGCTTCCACTGCAACTGTGCCAACACTGGTTACGAGGGAGCTACTTGTCACTATCGTGAGTCTAAGATGTTTTCTGTTTTCTATGCTTTTATTTTTGATTGAATTTCTTCACCACAAAACAAACAAACAAACAAACAAACAAACAAACAACAAAAAAACCCACAAAAACCCCCCAAAAAAACCTAAAACCAAACAAAAACCACAAAACAAAACAAAAAAAACCCACAAAACAAAACAAAACAACAAAAAACAAACAAAAAACCCCAAACAAAAAAAAAAAACAACAAAAACTAAACAGAAAACAAACAAAAAAAACAACCAAAGGAAAACAAACAAAAAAAAAAACAAAAAACACAAAACAAAACAAAACAAACACATCAAAACCCATTTGTATTGATCATTCATAAAGTATTTTTGGTCCTGGAAAAAACTCACAATCTGGTTCAAGGAAATGTCTTGAGAATTTATGTAGCAACAAAAATTCACTGAAAGTTTAACTCTTTGTTTTTCTTTCACATTTTTCGTATTTTACATGAGGTGGTCAGTAGTATCCTCTCCCATCCATGTTCTGAATCACCAAATAATTTAGAAATGTGTGTAAAAATAAGTTTTATTCATCACAACAATTAATATTCATTTTTTTTTCGGGAACAGTGGGACTACATGTTTATGTAGTTTGCTAAATCAGGAAGTAGATCAGGAGAAAACAAAATAAATAATTAAAAAACTAATTGAAAGTAACATCTATTTTCACGTTTCTACTGCTTTCAGCATGTTCTGGGAAAACAATAAAATAAGTACTTTTGTGTACTTCTAATAATTAGAAAATCCTATGAAAGTTTACTGGTAATTTTAAAAAAAATTCAAAGACTGTCTTAATGATCAGATAAATAATTCTCTCCTTATAAGTGGTCCATATAAAACCTTTACAGTCCTTTGTGGCAACATTTACAAAAATGACGTGTGTCTACACACACAGGATTTTTTGAGAAATCACTGCTTTCAGAAGAAGTTGTGAAGAACACAGTGGCATAAATAATAGCATTAAGAAAAACTGTGTAACTTAGGGTGCCAATAGTACACCTGCTTTTGAACACCCACAGTGTATAACATTAAACATTTAAGTCCAAGGTAAAGATGAAGGTGATTTGATAGATTACTATTTGAAAAGTCATAAATTGAATCAACTGATGATGCCTATGAGGACAGATGGAGGCTGTGGTTTCCTGATGGTTAGTACTTAGTGAGAAATCAAATGATCTGATGAGTTATCTAACTCTTTTTAATTGTCAAAAGTAAATTAATGAACATTTGAACTTCCTTTGTCGTGTCTAAATTTAACTGAGACTATTTACTGTGAGGAACCACAAAATTCCATTTGAAAATTACATAAATTGTGCACTCTGAATATTTCAGAGTCAGCAATCTGAGTGAATTGTCTTTTTCATTGGTGTTGCCATATAATGTCTGTAACCAACAGGCAAAAAAAAAGAATAGAGAGATCACACTCTTCAAAATCTAGAGTTTTTTTAAAAAAATACTAGCACACCTTTTGGATTACTACACTAATACTTTATATCTTATTTAAAAAATTATTGAAAAAAGCTGAATTTATATAAATCAGAATCTTATGGACTTAATAATCACCCTCAGCTTGGTTTTATTTGTACAGAGCTCATAACTACTTTTTGTTATTAACCTAATGGCTCATTGTTTTTGGTAGAATTTTTTCAAGTCTCGATAATAACTAGCAGACCACACAGTTTAATTTTGGAAAGAAAGTCCAGAACATTATGACTGTTCAATAGAAATATAGTGGCTAAGGGAGAATTTAAGCTAATGTGGTCTAGCTGTGGGGTTATGACCAGTTGTGCCCGAGATACAGTTACAGAGGTGGACTCGTGTGTCTTTTTTTTCCTCAGATATTTGATCATGAAGAAGTCACCACAGACTTTTCTTTTAGGCTTTGAGTGATATAAAGTATACATGACAAGGGACCAAGGAGCTGTCATTTTGTTGTTGCTTATTTTTTTCTTTTACTGAAGTCTCTGACAAGTTACTTGCCTTTCCTTTTAGAAAAGGAAGAAAATAAGATGTGTGAAAGCCAAAAAAATACTTACCTTCTGCTGTATGCAACAACAACAGCAACAAAAATCTGATTTGGTGGAGGTAGTTAATGATTGTTTCCTCAAAATCTTATTACCAGGGTCTAGTAATACCACTGGCATTCTACCATTATTCAGCATTTTTCCAGTGATTTACTCACCCACATTTCGTGTTTTCCTCCCTGAAGTTTTTAGCTTGAAATAGCGAAGAAAATGCTTAAAAATGACTCTCGTGATCTCCAGGATAAAACCAAATGTGCTTAAAAATTTGTAATGAAATCACAGTTTTGGTGGCGCGATTTCTTCTTCATTCTTTAGCGGTGAACACGCAAACCCAAATTCTTTTCCCAACTTCAGTTGGGGGGGGGTTTTTTGTTTTTGTTTTTGTTTTTTTAAATTCCCTGAATAAAAGGCCAAATTATGCCCTAACATTTGTGATGGAATGTGCTCTCTTTTCCAGCCATCTATGAGCAATCGTGTGAAGCCTATAAGCACAGAGGGAACACTTCAGGCTTTTACAGTATCGATTCAGATGGAAGTGGCCCCTTGGGACCGTTTCTCGTCTACTGTAATATGACAGGTGAGGTGATAAACTTCCTTAACTTGCAGCTCATTAGACTGAAACATGAGTTGTCCAGTGAGGAACCTCTGCAGCTCCCGTAATGCAAACACGCACAACAAAACAAAGGTGACTCCTCAGCTCAGGATATCGGACAAAGAACTAGGCAGAGAAATTAGAATAATAACAGGATTCAGGCTGTGAAGCTAACACAGCATTGCTATTGTGCTTTCCATAAATGGGACGTGTTCCATATGAATACAGTGTCATACTAGTTCATTTCTGAGGATCAGCTTTGTTGAAGCCTCTTGAGGACACTTAAGGAAATGGGAAATAAGTTGTGTTTTATGAGAAATTTGCTGATTTTTTTCACCTCTGGTAGCCTTCTGAAAAATTGTAATTCAGACCTACCCTTTATTGTGAGTGATATAGGTGTTAAATTTCATATTTCAAACTGCAAGGAGAGCTTTTGGAGAATACAAATGCAACCAGTGGGACTTTTGCAGCCTCACTTTCAGGCACCCTGTTTCTTCCACTGCCACCAGTTCTTTGAATCTGATCACTTAGATAATTAGAAGTTCCAGGTAACAGAGCTGGTTGTCAGTCTGCTGTTTAACAAATGACTTGATCTCTGTATGGTATATGGTGTATTGATATATGTCCTTTCAACAAATCTTACATTTACATGGCTTTTTGAAATTTATTATTGCATGATTTGTGTTGTTTCCTTTTCTTTTTACTTAGCCCCCTGTTTATTCAAATTGCTTTCCAGAAAAAGTGATGGAAACACTTCATGGTTTTGTGTGACAAAAATACATTTTTACACAGCTCTAGGTGTTTAAAAGACTACATGAATAGGTTAGGTTTGTATTGATTTAGGTATGCCCTAAGTGTTGAGAACTTGACTTACAAACCTTTCCACAAGCTTTTAATGTTGAAAAATTTATGGTCACATCTGTTTCATGAGAAGGTGTCTGATAGTGGCATTTGTTGATTTTCACTGTGATGTAAAGAATACATATTAGTTATGTTGAAATAATAAAATGCTTATAATTTCAGTCGGTCTGTGCAACTTAACTAGTCTGACTTGTAAAGTGAACTGTGCTAGCTTACAGTGAGCACACTTCAGATTGGCACAGGCTCTTAAAAAGAAATATCCTAGTGTCCTATGAGACTAAAAGAACCCAAAGAATCATGGCAGAAAAATGACAATTTTTTCAAGTGGGTATAACTCTCCAAGGTGCAGTGTAGTGTCTGATTTATCCTTGTGTGTCCGTGAACAGCTGTTGCTGTTCTCCTCAGTCACTCCTTATTCACCACATTAAGCAAACGTCATTGATCAGTTCTTCAGCTCAAGATGGATCCTGACAGGATGAATCTTCTGTATTTGTTTTGTTCCCAGTTTCCTCACGACTGGTATTCCCTCTTTCCCACCAGAGGCAGGGAAGGCAGATGCCCACATTTCGTCTTTGACATTCATGGGGCTCTATTTTCAGGCAGCTGTGAGGGAAGTGCCATTCCCTGGTTTTATTCTTGGGGATAGTTTTCAGAGTGAAAAGCCCACAGTCCACACTGTCAATTAAGATGACCAAACTTTGCAGTGCACTGTTTTTCCTTTTCCTTTGTATATTTGGGGGTGTGACAGCGAGTCTAACAACTGACCTGCTTGTCTTTATTTTTATGTTCAGTGTAATTTAGCATTTAGCTATATATTTATTGTCTGTGTGTATGTACGTGTACAAAAAACAAACAGAAAAAAACAAACAAACAAAAAAACCTGCATCCAAAAAAAACCAAAATCTAAATCTGCCAGATTTCTAGACATCTGTTTTTTGACACTATAATCATACCCTTAATCGAAACTTATAATTACATAAAAAGATATTTCATTTAGATTTCCTGATTGCTACTTGTCTTTAAATGACCCTCAGTTCTTTCCTCTCTATAAAAGTCTTATAATGTCTGCCACCTGTGGCCTGTAGGCAGCTGGTGAATTATAATACAATTCTGTTAAATTCTGTTAGAATTGAATTCTGTTGAACAGTTAGAAATACTACTATAAGAATGTCAAAACTATTACAATCAAATACTACAAATTAAAGAGATAACGTTTCCTCACACCTTTTCAAATTATGTTGGCCATTAAGATGCAAGAATTGGTAACCATGAATCTGACCTTGACTGCCCCAGACCAGGTTTAACTGGGAGCCTGCTCACTTCTGCCTCGAAAAGGGTTTTTTCATAAGGAGAGTGAGACTGTTCCAGGTTTTGAAAATAGGAGCTGAAATAAAATGAACTCAGCTCTTTCCTATGCACAGAAGAAGGGGCTTGGCAAAAGCACAAAACAGAAGAATGAATGAGCCTTCGTAATGACTACTGTTTAATTTTAGATTTTTTAATTTTAGAATAACTCAACTTCATATAATCCCCGTTTTATAGTAAATACAGTGTATGCAAGCTGCTTTTGTATAATAGAAAATGCTTCATACACAATACATTAATCCAAGTTACAAGGGTATATGAAATGTAGTTAGATTCTGGGATTGAATCTGGTGTTGTTTTATGCATTATTTAAGTGGGGAAAAGTAACAGTACCAAGTGTTATTTCTTTCTATTCTTTCACTGCAGTTTACTGAGTCAACAATGTTTTATTTCTGAGACAAATATTTGGTTGTCTTCACTTTCTCCTTCTTTATTTAATACTCATAACTAGTTGAATACCTGTTACAATCATGGTGCAATAATCTACCTGTAAATAGAAACCACGATTAATTGTTTTCATTTTTGCTTAGTGATTTAAGTCTCTGTTTCACGTGCCCCGAAGCACTTTTTGTGATCAAACAAGTCACCTTAAAGTTTTTTTTTTCTGATTTCATCACGCATTCTCTTCCCATTACCAACTTCTTCAACTGCTTCTCGTTCTTTATTACTCCTCACATGTGTTCTGAAAGATGCGACGTGGACAATTATACAGCACAACAGCACCAACCTAACCAGAGTCAGAAGTGCCAATCGAGAGAACCCACACACTGTGTTTTTCAAATACTCTGCCAGCCTAGGCCAGCTCCAGGCTACAATTAACCAAGCAGAGCACTGTGAACAGGAGCTTGCTTACTACTGCAAAAAGTCGAGGCTCTTAGATAAGCCAGGTAAGTAAAAGCACACAAATCTCTTTATGTTGCATAGTCCATTTTATTTTACCAGCTGCGAAGGATATTTATTTCTAAACAACACTCTGGCATTTTGCCACTACTTCTGAACTAATTCTGATATCTAGCACTCAGATTCCTATAAGTTGCCAAGAGATATTTGAACAAGAAAAAACACAAATGTGAATTTAGGATGATCTTCTTTCAGAGAATTAAGTTCTCAAAGTTAATTTCTGTAGTAAGGCTTTTAAATGAACATAGAATGTTATTAACAGACCTCCTCTTGTTCTGTTTTCCAGGGATTTTTTAATTTTAATGAAGGAATTACTGAGGAAATATCTTCTTAAAGGAACACAAATTAGTGCATAAATACCAGCAGAAGTTAATGTGCACAGTTAATGTGCATATTGTGAGTACTTGATAAAAAGCATCAATAACATTGAATTTCCACTGCCCAATATAAACATTCATAAAAAAACTCAATAATTAAAATGTGGGTTATTGACAAAATTATAACTATTCGAAGAAAAGAGATCCTCTGATCTACTTAAATAAAACTGAATTTATGTAGGCTACTTAAATCTTAACTCTCCCTGACAGAGCTGCTATTAAAAGACTATACTCGTAACATCCATTCTAAGTACTCCAAATAATGTGGAGGTAAAAACATCACTGTTTAATGTTTTTTGAAAAGTGAAAGATAAGTGAAATTGTTTGACTCATTCACCAGAAACTCTGAAACTGCTAAAATTGATTTCTTGGCATTCTTTCCTACTAAGTAGAAAGAAGGCTTCTGAATGAAGCACTCTCTGGTTCTGTCTCTAAACTCTTTTATTATGTATTCTTTCTCCCCAATTATACCAGGGATATCTCTGGACTTCTTAGGGTATTATTCGCTCTTGGCAGGTTATCTGTTTCAAAGCACCTCCACAGCAAAAAAATGAACCTACTGCTTAAGATGTCCCACTAAGCCTTCCTTTTACCTGTGGGCTCCAATTAAACCTATGTTCAAAAGCCTGGTTTACTTCAAGCAGAGAGTTTCAAGATTTTTTTTTTTACTGTTTTTATTTTTTTAATGTAAAGAGATTGCTCATGAGTAAGGTAAAATAATACGCTATTTATATTGTTATGCCATTTATACTATATATAGGTGCATATTTATAATATACACATAAATAGGCTAAAATAAATGTATTGAAATAGTGCAAGCAGTCAATTGTGCTAAGTCATCTAAAATTTAGTTTTGAATGCTAGAAGTAAATAGACATAGGAAAGTTGTTTGAGAGTTCTATGGATTTTCTAAAATCATTCTTCATTTAAACACAGTTTAATCCCTCCAACTTCTGTTGTTCATAATTTCCACTAGGAAATTTTGTACCTGACAGGTACAAAAGTTGATGATGGTTGCATTAAATACTTTTTGGAATATACAGTCTACATAATAATTTTTAACTGGCTATATTTTAAGAATGCATTATAGTCAATCAGCCTGGAGAGCATTTGCAAATGATCTCATTAAAGAAGTCACTTGTTAATGCGTTTATGTGATCATTATGAAGAAATCTCTAACCATTTTAATTAATGGCTTACTTCTGTTTAGGCAGTACTTTCTGCCAAGGCAGGGAAAACAATCTGAGCTAATCAGTATGAACTCACAGCATTTCAGTAAATACTCTCTCCTCACCCTGCTGTATGATCAAATAACTGAGACCAGCTCTTAAACACACCCCAATGTCCCTAGTGCAAGACTGGGAATGCTAATTCATGACTACAATATAAGGCACGCTGTTGAAGCAGCAGAAACGTTCTTCTTTTTACAGCCTTAGTTGTTGGAACCTTTTTAAAGTGTTGTCTGATAAATTATTTATAAACTCTCTCTGGGTTTTCTTCCTCCTGTGGTGGTTTGCAAGCACAAACACTGATATTGGACATTGATGCCATTATGCGAGTTTTGACTTTTCCAAAAACTGCTCACAGTGTTTTTTGGCCTGCTGGGCCCACAGTTGTGTGGTAATGAATGCAGTCAATATGTTTACCATCTGAAAGATTGTCAGCCTAACAGAGGTCTTATCTAGCAGCCAGGTTTAATAAGCAGTGGCAGTTGGGAGTGAAGTTGAGACCAGAATAAATTCTGCCTTCTTCACGGCAGCCTGCTGCTGAAAACTTGGAGCTCTGACAAAATCAAGAAGAAGTGCCTCCATAAGAAATGCTGTAATTTGACAGTGCCTGATTTCTTCTCAGGCCTTGACTTTCATGCATCTATCACCCTTCTTCTGGCTCATTTGAGGTGGTTTATCTTTATGCTTCACATCTTTTAGCTATCTTCTGTTCTGTAGATATTTACTCTGTTGCTATGCTTGCTTGGCAGTATCTTTAGGTTTATTCTGCAGTACTGTGACATTAAGGAAACATCCAGTTTTATCACTTTACTGCAAACAGTGCTGACTGGATGCACCACAGAGAGAGGTAACAGTCCTGGGAAACCTCACTTCTGCTCACCACATATGTCACCTTGCTTATGGGAGCAGCTTTAACATTATTTCTGCTGTCTCTGAGTACATAAAGTCTGAATCTGCTGTTTATGACAACAGCTCTCTTTGGGTATTTCTAATTAACATCACTATTCAGCTGCTTAATGTTCATCACAGATGTGGGCAGTAGTACTCTGGAGTACTCTTGGTAGTGGGATGAGACCATTTTTGTGTGTCTCCACATTCTGTTGCTGGTACTTCCAAGATCTGAAATGGATCTTTACCTGGGAATATAAACTACCCTGATTTTTAGGATTATGGTATCTCCTCTTTCATGGACCGTTTTAAAATGAATTACATAAATGGACTGCCTAGATAAATTATTCTAATATTATGCCTGACTGAGCTAGGTGCTGTGAGTTCCCTTTTCACTAATGCAAGTAAAAACCTGTGACAACCATTTAATACGTGATAATGAAGAACTAAAGTTAATAATTACTTACCAAGTAAAGGTGGTAATTTTTTTTTTTATATTTCCACGGTCATTTAAAGGTTCTGGATTTGAGCAGGGATTTTTGTCTCCTTTAACCTTTGGGAAACGGTTAAAATGAGAGAAGTAGAAGACTGGACATTGATTTTCTCTAACGTGTTTTTTAGATGGGATGCCACTGAGCTGGTGGATTGGAAGAACCAATGAAACTCATACTTACTGGGGAGGTTCACTGCCTGCTGTCCAAAAGTGTGCTTGTGGATTAGAGGGAAGCTGCATCGATTCCCAGCATTCCTGCAACTGTGATGCTGACAGGGATGAATGGTAACTTTTTACTGTTGCTTATTTTCTTTGTGAAAAGTAAATAAAGAAAATACACAGGCCTTGGCAAATTTATAATCCAGAGGCAGTTGGAAATCTAAGTTGCTATAGTGTCACCTGTTTCTTTACTATACAACATAATTTTTCACAAAATTATTGCTGTGTACATTAGGTATTATTGCTGATTCTTTCACTCTGAATTCTGGGGAAAGTTTAATTTTGTACAGATACTTTCTAGTCTCTTAGTATATTACAGGTTGTATATTAAGACATTAGCTCGGTCTTTAGCACAACTTCAGTTATTTTTAGAATTCTGAAAGTAATTAAAGCTAAAATAAAGAGTTCTGGGGGAAAAAAAGTTAATTTTTAGCATAATTTTTAGCTACACTTTTAAGTTTAGATTTTTTATACCCTTTTTTCCATCTACAACTTAGATAATTAAAATTAACCACCTCATTATCTGTGAAGCAAAGGACTCGTGGAAGTATATTCTAAGGGGATGGAAGGATTTCAGGAATGTAGGTCTTCCAGTTGTGCTGGAAATTCTCTAATGTCATTTATGATCCCATTCAAATAAGTAATATATAAGGGATGAGTTCTTGTTACAATGCCAAATCTGAACCTGACTATGCATTTAAGGGGGTTAGATACAACTTTTTCAACAATAGCTCCAGGGCAGTGCAGGACTTTATAAAGCAGAGGCACTTTTCAAGTGGAAGTTCTTCTGTAGAAGAAACTTTTAAGCTCTTAAATTTGGAAGTCTATTTAACTTATATAAATCAAATTCAGTGAGTATGTTACTAAATGGATTTTAAAAAGTGCATCAACATCTGTTTCTTGAAAGTGGAAATATGTAAGGAAGGTGCTTATGAGCATCTCCATGTGTGCAAAATAAAGCAATACATAATTTTCTTCTCAAGCTAGATATCCACCTTTCCTTTAGAAGAGCAACTAGTGAATTTGGTTGGAAAATGCTTGTTCTCTCAGCATGAGCAGGCTCAGAAATGAAAATACAACAAAGAGTTAGTCAAAGAACAATTCTTTAAAAAGCTTCAAAAGTTTCTTGCAAAAAGAATTTGCATTTGCAGTAAAACTCAAGAGAGTGATATCTGCAATGCTTGTTCCAATAAAGAGATTAAAGAAACACACAGAACACTAAAAATTTCCCTTTATTATACTTTACAAAAATAAAAACAGTATTTGATTCCCAACAGAAAGAGAAGTGTTAGAAGATGAGTGCATTTTGAAACAAAATTTGGAATAGTTGCTCGTACATGTCATATATTCTTGCTCAGTTTTGTCATTCATTTAATATATGCTCACATACATGGGTTAATTTATAATGGAAACATATTTGTAAATAAATAGGTCTTTATATATATGGATACTTTATATATATATATTTTTTTTTATATATATATATATATAATCTTTATATATATATACTATAGCCACTGTGAGTAAATTGCTGATGTTGATGTGTGTATTACATTAAAATATAATGACTCTGGGTTTATATTTCTGTTTGTATCCACTTTTGACATTTTTAAGTGGAGATTATCCCAGTGACTCCAGTGTTACAGAGTTTATGTGTAAAGAGAGTTTTGTTTTGGTACTTGTTACCAATCTTGGATTTGGTTCCCTAGAGACTACTGGTTATAATCATTTGGCTAAAAACTGTTCATAGGGGCAAAAAACTAGTAGAAGTTATGCTTGTTTGAGATGCATTCTGAGCTTAGAAAACCAGTTACGCCTTGTGGTTTTGGAAATATGGTTTCTATAGCCTGTTTTTATAGTGAAACATATCTTATTTCATAGACTGGACACATATTTAAATCTAAAACTTCTTGTTTGGATAGTCAAAATCTTTAAGTCTCTAGAAGTCTGGCATGAAAGAGATTATTTTTTTAAGAATCCGGTCCTAAAAATTTAAAAATTATGCTGCTTTTCCTGTACACTCAAGATGACTTCTTACATTTCTATTTGATTTTTTAAACTTTTGTAAGGGCAAAAAAAAAAAGTTAAAAAAGAAAGGTAGACTTGGAAATTATGTTATACCATTAAATAGTCCATAGTGATGAGGCATCAGTTATAAATATAATATGTCCTCAGCAACTTAAAGTTACTGACATGAGCAAATTCATTGACTTAGGCAGCCAGTCAGGTACCTATTTATGTCAAGAAGACTTTTCTCATGCTCAAGCAAACAAGCACAACCATAAAACTGCCCACTTCCTATGCAATTCTTTCAGTAATGCCAAATGAGCACAGTATCAATACCAAAGCACACATTTCTATTCAGGGTTGTTTGTACCAAACATATATTTATGCAGCACTTTTAAATTCAGAATATCTTTCCTTTTCCCCAACAATGCATCAGTGATACTGAAAAATTTATTGGAAACATTTAGGAGAGCTGTGGCTTTCATTTTTACCTTTTCAGGACTAATGACACTGGCTTCCTTTCCTACAAGGAGCATCTACCAGTAACTGAAATTGTGATCACAGACACTGACAGACCAAATTCTGAAGCAGCTTACAAACTGGGGCCTTTGCTTTGTCGTGGTGACAGTAAGTAACAACTGCAGGGTTTTTCTAAACAGTGCGTTTTGACTGCAATAAATTTTAAATGTTATTTGCTAGAAGCCTAGGAGAGACTTCTTCTGTAAAATTTTCATCCAGTTCTTTTTATAATCAAAAAAGGAAAAGCCATAATCCCGTGCAAACCAGGGGAGGATTGTAAAAATGTATTTTCTGTGATGCACGTCGATAGTGAAGACAAAAAAATGTTATTATTATAATTTTCAAACAGATATTTTGGTTTTATGCAATATGAATTGAGTTATGAATAAAGTACTGCATGAAGGTGAGTTCATAAGTGGCTCCCATATCCTGGGAACACACCCTTCACCAGGTATGTGTGCCTCCATCACAAAATATTATGAATATTTATGCAGCTAGGAAAATCATACTATAGGAGATTAATCCGTGTTTTTTTTCCTAATTTTTATAAGCTTTATAAGTAGTTATATAGTAGAAGTAGATTTAGAAACAGCAGCCCATATTCCTTTACTCTTAGCATAGTAACTACACACATTCCCCAACTCTATCACCCCATTCCATGCTCCCCATATCAATTCTACCCCTGAATTCCATTAGAAAATGTTTATAAATTTACACAATAACTCAGACTTTACATCCTGAATATATATATGTGGCAACCAGAAAAATACCATGAGTGAAGAAATAATTTAAAGGACATGTGACAGCTGGAACAAAACTGATACCTTATGAAAGATTTGCGATGATACTTCTGATTTTCATCGATTTCCACCTTCAGTGGCAAAGAAAAGGTGTTTGGTTTTATGATCAATAATAAACTATTGAGTAGAGTTCTGTGTTTGCTGCTGTAATCAAAAGTTGGGAGAATATAATAATTAATGGTAATGCAGCGAATACCTTGAAAAAAGAGGAATAGTTTTCATTGTTTAGTAACTGCAGCAATAATGCAACTTTTCTGCCACCATATCATAGAGATAGTAAGAGATGATGTATTTAGGGAGATAAGGACAAAATGAGAAAACAACAGAGAATTTCTGAAGGAAAGCAGATGTAAAATCATAGAATTTTGACATAAAAACAAAGTGCAATCTGTTGAGAGGAATTATATGAGCATATATAATAAAATATATAAATATGTTATCATATAATTTGTTACATATTGCATCACTTGTCTCTTATATCATGTATAATATATTAATAATAATATATTAATCGTATTATGAAATGATCATACTCTATTTAATAGCATGATATACATAGTCCAGAGAAGGGCAATGAAGGTGGTAGTAGGTCTAGAGGTAAGTCCCATGAGGAGCAGCTGAGGGAGCTGGGGTTGTTTAGCCTGGAAAAAAGGAGGCTCAGGGGACACCTCATTACTCTCTACAACTCCCTGACAGGAGGATGTAACCAGGTGTGGGTTTGCCTCTTCTCCCAGGTGGCCTTTTCTTCCAGGCAACCAGTGACATATAAATGTAATATTTATACTGTATTAAAATATCTTAATATATTTCCTCATATATAATTATATATTGCATATTACAATAAATACACTGCGTATATGATTTACTAGATTTTTTCCCAATAGTCTCTGTGTATCAGCAGTAGCTTTTATAATGAACATTTTCTTTGATGTTCAGTTTTATAGTAAATGTAAAAAGCCATGACTTGCAGTAGTTTCTGAATTCTACATGTTAAATGCAGAACTAGACAAAACTGATGAATCTAAACCCTCTTGCCAGACCAGTCCTTCTGGCAGCAATTTGAAGCTGCAGGAAGAAAGCAAATCATTATTAAGATTTCTTAATTTTTTTTTCTAACTTGAGGTTGCAGACACCCATGGGGGTCTAATTAAATGTACTTTTAATGACATTTACCTTTAGATAGGTGAAGAATGCAAAAAGAGGTCTAGTAGCAAATACTCATTTTTCAGAAGTGTTGTCAAACAAGGTGAAATAGGTATTCTTGGATTCACAGTGTGATTCAAGTACTCTCCAGAGAGATTATTGCTTATTTTTCTTATATCACTCTCTTAAACTAAATTGTACAATTGTACTTCACAGGTGAAATCCTTTATTAAACATGTTTTTATCCTATCTGACAGACATAAGTTCTTCAGAATAACTGATTAGCATATCATGGGGGAGAAGATTAAATGATTCAAAACTAAAAGATCATAAATTCTCATTTTATCAATAATCTACTCCTTGTAGGAGATTTGCTTAGAGAATTGTATTAAAATGTGCACTCCCCTGACTAAGTTTCCAAGTTAGAGTCACTTATTTAGGTACTTCTGAAAAGTCATGTGCCATAACTTGAATGCAGTCCAGAAGAAGTTGCCTGTTTGTCATTGCACATTTTTTATTTCCATTCTTTTATTTAACATTCCATTACTGTATCTGGCTTCTTTATTTTTGGTTTTATGGACTGATGTCTTCATTTAATTATGTTACATACTGATAGAAAACTATGCCATATTTGGTACAGCAAGGCAGGAAAGGGTGGCCTTCTACAAGAAAAACAACAAAAGCAGTACAAATATAGTTTATTTTATAAAGTTATAAAAGTTACATTCAGATGTTAATGATTTTTTTTCTCAACATTTGTGATAACGTTTGCTAACTGTATTTATAGTAAGCTAACTGTATTTATAGTATAGTGAAATGAAAGTAGGAAAGATATTCTGGAAGAATATGGCCATTTAAAGAAACAGTCAATAGTGACACAGCATCACACAGATGAGTAGCACTTATGCATTTCTGTCATCTTTAAAATATATTACTGATTCGTTAAGGATTCATTTCTGCAATCCCATTTCTGCAATCCCATACAATATGAGTAATTAATTAATTGTATGGCAGGACTGTTGGTGTCAGACTGAAAAATATATCTAAATATAATGGAAGTTAAGATTCACATTACTATATATCAACTGAGCAGGGTAATAGGAAAGGTTTTAAAGCATCTGAGGATGAAAGAAGCCTTTGGTACCTTAATATACAGAAATAAATATATAAATAAATAATAAATAAATAAATATATAACTAAACTCAAAACACTGAAGGAAAGCTACTGTGCCAAAATTATGTGTAATAAATGGGTAGTTATACTCTGTCAGCATCAGACTGATTCTTGGGCCCAAAATAAAATTGGTGATATGGATCTGAATAACTAAGGATGGTACAACAAAAGGTAAGGATAATGTATCATTCAGCATGACTTTATATTAGATAAAGATAAAGATAATACCGGTGAGTGAGACTCATGGACTCTAGTAAGGTTTAGATGGAGTATTTTATACTTGGTTGAATTACAAAAATAAAGGAAATTAAGAAATTCAACTGCAAAATGACAGCTCAAGGATGTAAATGCAAGCAGATAATCCATTCAACATGAGTTCTCAGTGTGGCATTTAAATGAAAAAAAAACAACTAATGTGAGCTTTGGATATAACAACAACTAACTGCATCAACCAGTCATAAGTGATATTGTAGTTAAAGCAACAGAGTAAGTTTCTAAGTTTAGAAAAAAAAATCAGTTTCATCTCTCTGCAGTAGCCTGAGAAATCAGGGCATGTCTGACTCTTAATAGCATAAGTATTCACTTCTTCCTCTTATTTGGCTTTCCATTATTATTTGTTATTAGTTTATATTTGTCCTAACCTCAGTCTAATCAACAATATTTTGATCCTCTTTGCAGCTTCCTGAATAATCAAGTCTATGATTAGAGCTTTGCAACATATAAAGAAAATGTAAGGTTAAAGAAGTTGAGATACATGTTTCTAGTGAAAGCCTCTAAATCTCTTTACTGAGCTTGGGCAAAATCTGAGATGATATGTTCAACTTAAATGGAGTTTTGTAGAGGAAGAAATTTCAAATAACGTCGTTGAAAGCAGGAGATAAAATCAGAAAATTATCCAGTGGTTGGGATTTGAAGCTAGGCCAATGGACAGAGTGTGTGTGAATACATATATATACACGAATTGACAGTTAGGGCATTTATGAATTTTCTGTAAATAACAGTTTTTAATTTAATCAAAATTAAATTTTTATTTAGTGGCATATCAGAGGTTGAACTTAATTGCAGTTTTCCCTTCTGGTCTTTTAATCTGTGGATCTTACAATAGGCTGCAGTGGAGCTGGAAGTATTTATACAGATGGGGCAGTTAACTCCACAAACTCTCAGAGGTAAACAGTTGCCAGCTGGTCAGACTTCCTGAAGTTAGGAGGAAAGCTTTAGAAGAAGCAATTTTTGCACACTTCTCCATAATTTTGGCCTCCTCTCTGCTGTGCTGGATAAAGGGAAATTTTTGCATTTAGCAAAACTGAAAACAAATAGATGTAACTTAATGATGACCTTCCTGCTTGGTTTTGAGTGGGAATAAAGCAAAACACTCCCTCACTTTTCCACACACACAACACAACAGTGCCAAATGCAAACAAAAAACCAGACAAAACCCCCCTATTATAATTCAAATAATGAATGATCACATCATAATTTAAAGGTCAGTTTAAGAGGCCAGATGGGGAGGAACAGAACAAAGTCAAACATGCAAAATCCTAATCATCTACTGGTTGCTTAACTAGGATTAGATAATCCAGTGGTGTAGATAGGATAAACTAGTAGGATCTGCAATCTGCAACGGACACCTTTTCTACAGTAATAAGCTTCCTTATTCCTGCCACTGTGCACATATCTGATCACAGTGACATTCCAGTGAGATTCAAAGGTCCTGAAGATGCACCAGAGGCTAGAAACCGGCTCTTAGAGGAAAGAGCACACTCTGCTGGAAGCTTTCTGAGTACCTTTCAAGTGTTTCACCAAATCCCCCTAAGGAGGAGAATATGGGAAAGATGCAAGGCATTTAAATGTCACCTCCACAAAGCCTACAGCTGCTTTGAGAACACCACTGGCATCTCCAGATTAACAGCAATGTGCCTTAGCTGTGTCAGTACCTAAGAGATGGGTAGTATTTTGTGTGTCATGTCCCTTAGAGATTATCTCTATTTGGGGGAGATGAAAAGGTAGTGGAAAAAAAAGCTATGTACAAAAAGTATCGCTCAGGCCATAAGATCTTTATTTTCTCTCCTCAACACTCACCATCCCTGCTGGAATTTTGAGAGACACTGGTATTGTAACATGAAAATATCTAATTTATCTGTCTTCTTATTTGCCCCTTTTTTCACTTTACAGTTTCAAGTCGGTAAGATGAGGTGATATATGCTAAAAAAAGAAATAATTTTTTTCAATATAGATATGCTTATATATCATTTATAACAAACAGGATCTTCTTTTTTTACTCATAGGGAGACTGCAGTCTTACTGCTTGGATAAAATGCTAAATATTATTGATTTCCTAACCACATGGTGTTTGGCAGTTCCAGAAAACTAAATAGGAGACTGAACCAGGTACCATAAAGAGAAGAAATTCTTTTCTCAACTTGATTTATGACAGCATAAGTTACTTTTTAATGTATTTTTCCTAGATCTATATTTAACCTGCTTTATAGATAAAATATCTTAACATTCAAAATTATGTATTTCTCAGAGCTTAGAAAAAGAACATCTGTATAAGACAGGACAGAAAATTAAGTGAGGAAAAATAAAACTTCCTATTCCTACCCTCCCCCAAAGACTCCATTCAGATTTACAAAGATCATTCAAATGCTTCATTTGACTTAGAAAGTAATATAGCTTAATAAAGAAATACAAATACACCTGTAAGAATTCAGCAATTATAACCTTAAGTAAAGATTATGTACTTGTTAGAGGAGGGTGTTTTTAGAGATTTTACATAAACTTTTTAATAATAACAGAATCTAGCAAATTATGATTGAATGCTAGCATACAGATAAATCAAACCAGGCAAATATCTGTTCTTGATATTACAAACTTTTTTTGATTAAAACTGACTTAATCTTATAAGTAAGAATGTGTATGAATGTCTAAATTGCAGGCAACTAAAGAAAAAGATACCTTTGTAATTATTTTAATTCCTTCTACAGTAATTACTAGGATATGTGTCCTACATTTTTTGTGGTATCTGAAGTAAAACTTCACTGGGCTACAGTGATAACATCACTCTTTTCTCATTATGTGAGAAAATATATAGGAAAAATCTCATTGTTTTAGTGTATACTGGCTAATCATAGAATTGTCAAGCAAAAGACCTTTGAGATCATAAAGCCCAACTGTGATGTTCACCATTAAGCCGTGTCCTCAAATGCCATATCCACACATTTTTTGAACACTTCCATGCATGGTGAGTCCACCACTTTCCTGGGAAATCTGTTCCTAGGCTTTACAACTCTTCCAGTGAAAAAAATTCCGTCATATCTAAAGCTGAGGCCGTTTCCTCTCATCCTGTCACTTGTTGCCTGGGAGGAGAGACTGGAAACTGCCTCACTACAAACCACTTTCAGGTAGTTGAAGGGAGTGATAAGGTCCCTCCCGAGCCTCCTTTTCTCCAACAACCCAAAACGACCCCAGCTCCTCAGCTGCTACTACTGTAATGTAGGTTAGTACTTCATTCAGAGCTGTTGTATTTGCTCCATGAAAGGATACATCAGGCCAGAACCAGAATTCCTAGCTGAGATGTGATTTCATTGGCTTTTGGCTGCCTGAACTTAGCATCTTTGTTCTAATTTTTCCAAGTACTCCTACTGTTTGATTTATAGGGTAACCAGGAAGCTTCTGTGAGTATCAGACTCATCTTAGACCTGGGCTCTTTCCTCTGTTCGTTGGTTATAAAATTTATCCTAGCAATGTTAGATAACACTGTATCTATCAATCTTTCATTTTGACAACCAGGAACATTTTGGAATTCAGCTTCCTTCAACACGGAGGCATCCTACCTGCATTTCCCCACCTTCCACGGAGAGCTCAGTGCAGATGTCTCATTTTTCTTTAAAACTACTGCTTCCTCAGGAGTGTTTTTAGAGAACCTGGGAATTCAAGACTTCATAAGGATAGAGTTATACTGTAAGTAACACGACTGTTGGTGGTTGCTGTTGTTATTATTACTATTATTATTATTATTATTGCTTTCAGTTTGATTAAATTAGAATTAACTTAAAGGGAGAGTATTTTAAAACTGTTCTCTGGCTTTATTACTTCTACTACTACTACTGGATCTTTATCATTATCCAAAAAACTCCAGCACTGACACTATAATTCAAAGATATTTTCTGTCTCAGAGGTTTCTTAGTCTAAGAGTACAGCAGTCAGCCCCTGAATGCTCTGACTGTTCCTACCTCCCACGTTCACTGCATCCCTACTGCCAGATTCTCTCCCTCCAAATTTTCAAGCCAGGTTTTATTATATGCAGCTGCTGGAAGATTCACTCAGTCACAATATGCCACCTTCTGTGGCACAGTATCCTAATCTAGTGGCACTTTCTGATTATTTTCTTTTTTTCAATGTCATTTCATTTTATTTGTACATTCCCAAATCCTTATACTTCCACATACAAGTAAATTTTTGTTGCGTGAGAAAAAGAAATATCCCACTAAATCCACTAAGATGACCCGTGTGCAATGAAACCTTTATCTTAGTTGACTCAATATTTTGGTTTTATTTAAAAGGGAGAATATTTAAAAGATTGAAGCGTTGTTTCACAAAGCTTTGGATTAATTTTAAATGTGCCATTAGCTGAAAAGTCTTGTACTTGCAGGGTGACTCTGAGAGTTCTTTAGACAGTTCCTCAATTTTTTTTACATATCCATTTTGTTATCAGATTCAAGTTATATTGCAAAATATTACGATAGAAACTTTAATGATTTTTTCATTAAGAAGTAAAATGTCCTGCTTGCTTGTTTTTTTATCCATGTTAATGTCTTATGTTAATGAAACAAACAGGAAAACACTTTCTGTCTTCTGTTGGTAGTATAACTGTAGAATATTGTGTAATGTTTAATCAATTTATTTTACATTATCTCAAATGATAGTGTTATATTTGAAAACTACCCTGTTTTCAACATTGTTTTGTCACATTTACCAAGAGTATGAACTGCCTTCTGTTAAAGTTCTGTGAATGGTTTAAAGGAGATCAGCATTATAATCTCAGCATCATGCAATACAGAAAATTGGGCTGGGTCAGCACTTCAGTGCAGGCTCCCTGAAGCAATGATGATATTCTTGTCTGACAAATGACTTTCCATCTTCAAAATAAACAGTTAAATCATGGAAGCATTAAAGGAATGCTTCTGAAAACTAAATTTATTCAGACATTTGGCAAAAGACCATAAGTCTTTCTTCAGAATAATAATGTAATAATATGGACAAGCTCATGTCACTTGTCCCATCCATTTGTAAGCATCCAAACTACTGTATAATTATGGGTTTTATATGACTTGTGACTAGTGAGGCATGACAGAAAGCAAAAGGCTGAACTGATCTATATTTTCAGCATTTATAAAGCAAAGTTATCTCATTGTATAGCATGTAGAGATACTCCTTCACTTCCATAAACACTGTAATTTGTTGAGTAGACATGTCACAGGTAACTCACAGGTAGGATTGTTTGTATTGGAGCCAGAATTATCTGTTTTTACTGAGGGAAATATCGATCAGAAATGAGCAATATACATTTCCATCACAAATCCCTTTATCAAAAAAAAAAAAAAGGAAAAAAACACATTGAACATTTCATATTGTATGGGATCATTTAGATTTCATCATCATATACTCCTTTATAATAGATGTGAGTGAAAATCACGAACCTACACTTGATGTTGCTTTAATAAATTAATGTCTTTCATTTGTGTAACAATAAATAACAATAATGTAAATGTCAGGTATCACTGCTTAAGATGATGATGGGAGAAAATATTTAAAACTCATTATGTCATTAACATTTGACATTCAGCAGTTAGGAACACCTTTCTTAACCTTTTATTGATCTCAAACTTTATATCTAATTCTTTTATTTATGAAGTAATGACCTCTAGACCTTGAAGCCTAACTTTGCAAACAAAAAAGGGTCAGATCAAGAATCTCAATAGGAATTGTGAAGCTTAGTGATGTTCATTTGGTTTTATGAAGTCAAAAACACCTCAGTGTGTCGTGTACATATTCTAGAACACTGTTGTAAGAATGGAGGTTGCATCCTAACTGTGTTTTAAAAGAGAGAGTAAGGGAATTGTCTCAAAGAAGATACTTGATCTCTTTTTTTTTTCTTTTCACTGAATTATAAAAAGCTATTTTTTCCTGATTTCCTGTAATCTTCTGCAGAAAAAGTGGTTGAAAACAAAAAGGCCAACTCAGTTCTGAATAGTATGCTCTACTAAATACTTGTATGACCAGAGGTTATGTGCTCTGGACAAAGGTCTGAGTGTTTTGTACTGAATGTTTATCGAGAGTTTATTTCCAATGAGTTAAACAGAAATTTAATGAGAGTTGGGAACACTGGTGTATTGATTTGGTTGGGCTTCTGCAGTTGCTTTGGGAATAGTTCAGAAGAGTCCAATATGCAGCTGCTGATGGCCTTTGTCTACCCAAATTAGTAACCTTTTCCCTGGGATGTGTGGAATTCAGTTGTTTCCTTTACAGAAAGTGCTTGGATTTTGCATTCTGTTGCATTATTGCTTTGTAACCACTTTCTGCTTCTGCACAGGATGCTCACACCCAATGCTCTGAATGGTTTCTCTGTGACTGTTCTCCCTGTGAGTTGTTTCAGCCACAATTCCCCACTGACCACTCCCTATGATTGCCATCGACCACCTCTTCCGCTCCACTTTGCCAATCTATAGCTGTGCTCTGCCTATGTTTGAATGCATCAGGGTCACAAGAGTCCCCGCAATACTTGGGTAATTTTTGAGTAACACCAGGGGGTAGGTAGGGCCCAAAAAGTATTTTTGTTGTCAGACTAGAACTCCTGGATGCGTCCTCTTCCGCTGCCCAAGAAACAACCAAAGTACTCTTTGCCCACGTCCTTTGTTGCAAGATGACCAATTCTAGAACCCAGTCAACATCCTTCCACATCCTGTGGCCTACTTTCCACAAGTGGTTTCATCACAGCTCTTATAAATCCAAAATTCCTTTCAAATTTGCAGTGTAGTTGCTTTTAGCAAGAAACACCTAAAATGTTATAGAAGGTTAGGTGATTATATTTTTCACTTTTTCTGATGTATTCTGGTTAGTCTTCAGATACTACAGTGTATGACCATATGGTCATCCTTGTTATTTGTGCCTTCCTCTGTGGAACTTCTGCTATTAGTTCCCTTTTTTTCAAGATTATATTAATTTTTTTTAGTGGTACTAACATAATTCGTGATTTCAGTGGTTATTTCAAAAAATCTTTATTGTGTGTTTTCTTACCTTTAAAATCTAAACAGTAACATTATTTATCAGATTCTGATATGCTATTTAATAGGCACATTCAGTGAGTTCAAAGCAGAATTTGTGTTTTCAGGCTTCACTCCAACAGTGTCCAGAGGATTACAAAGACCTCCCTGCAGAAGGTAACATTCAGCAGAAATTCTCTTTAGCCAGTCACATGGAGTTTCTGTTGCTTTTGTTCTCCTACTGTGTGGTTGGTTTGTTGTTGTTTTTTTTTTCTTTTATCCCTCAGTAAAGGGAGACTGAGCTCTCAATTTTGTTTGAATAAAACAAATTTATCCTAAAATTCATTTTACCAAGGAACTGGTTTTAGACATCACTTATTTCATATTATTGGTTTAAACTGTCGATTTTTAAGCAGAAAAGGTCATTTATTACAAATGTCTTTCTGTTTAAAAATTGCACATTATGCTTTATTTTATTTGATAAATGAAATGGTTTATGTATTTATCATTTTACTTTTCTCTCTCAGGTTCAACTGTTATAGAAAAATACTTTATAACAACAAGATTCAGGGCTTAAGGGATTGCAAACATGTGGCATTACTCAGTCTAAAGGTTGGCCAAAGTGGATCTAAATGTTATGAAATGTCTAATCTACGTTTAAAAACTGAAAAGAAAAAAATATTTTATTGAATGTTTTATTCTAATTCAGTAAATTCCTCCTTAAAATGTTGTTTGAAGCTGATCTATTTCCCTTGACTACTTCTATTTGTTTTACTTTTCTATCAGAATTCAATGTTGTAAATGGGAACCTGTTTTTTTGGATTCATGGAATCTTCTCAGACCTATAATCCTGTAATGAAATCCTTAATAATTCAAAATTATGCCAATCCCTTGTTTACAGATTACTTGTTTTTATACACAATTGTCCTTGGACATGTGAAAGAAAAAGTTTCAGAGAGAAATATTCTCAATTTTCAGATCTTCAGTTTCTGGCATATTCCTCGTCTTGTTATTTTGACCTGCAAAGATTCAGTTGTTATTTTCTAAGCAAACTATAAAACTGTGTAACATGAAAGTTACTTAGAGAAAGATTAAATTTAAATCACTGTATGCATAGTCCTATAAATGACATTAAAATTTGGCCTCTGATATTTGCAGAGACTGTGTGAATAAATAACAAAGGCAAATAGACAGTAGAAGACACTTGGATGGATTACAGTGGTGATAATTTAAATATAATTAACAATGGCAATCAGTTAACAATCTAATATTATGTTACCCTATATTAACAGTTGCACTTTCTGAAAGCTTTTTGGGAAGTAATTGACCATTGACTGGAGTGATTATTTTAGTCAAATAATTTGACAAATTCAAGTGAAGTGACATACATCCATCTCTTGTACACATAGAGCTGACAATATAAAAACTGTTGCAAGTTGTCTGTGTTGTTTTATTCAGATAGTGTTCATGTGAATGATTGGAATACACAAGAGATACATTTCATCCAGACTGAAAAAATAGCAAAGCTAGCACATCTCACTGCTTCTTGACTGCTCTGCTCTCTTGGGGCCCACAAACAGATTACTTTCCATGCTGTGGATAAGTCGTTGCTCTCACTGTCAGTGAATGTGAAGAGTGAACTGCAGTCCTCCAAAGTAAACTTTTCCTCAGAAACAGTCTTAGCCCATGAAATAGTAGGCTAGACCTTAAAGTAGCTTGCTCTGCTACTTAGTGATTTTCTGACCCAATTAACTATGAAATAATCCAAAAGTCCATTATTGCTGTGCCCTTTCCAGCTCCATCTGAAGTGATTTTTTCATTTGACGTTGGGAACGGACCCAGTGAAGTCACGGTGCAGTCACCCACTGCCCTAAACGACAACCAGTGGCATTATGTGAAGGCTGAAAGGAACGTCAAAGAGGCCTCCTTACAGATAGATCAGCTCCCTCAGAGATCCTACAGTGCTCCTCCTGATGGACACATCCGCCTGCAGCTCAACAGCCAGCTTTTTGTAGGTAGGCACTCCACTTGAATATTTCCTAGCTATCATCATAAAAATAATGGGGATGGGGCAGGGGAAGAAAAACAAATGGCAACCAGGTCTTTTTGAAAAAAATTTGTATGATGACATATGGTTTTAAGTTGTGCCAGAGGAGGTTTAGGTTGGATATTAGAAAGAATTTCTTTCCAGAGAGGGTGCTCAACCATTGGAATGGGCTGCCCAGGGAAGGGGTGGATTCTCCGTCCCTGGAGGTTTTTAAGGACAGACTGGATGTGGCATCAGTGCCATGGGCTGGGAACCACAGCGGGGTTGGATCAAGGGTTGGACTTGATGATTTTGGAGGTCCCTTCCAACCCAGCTGATTCTGTGATTCTATGAGAGCATTTGTGAAAAATCAATGGAAGTGTTGTGTTATTTTGAGGTTACAATTTGAGTGCCTTAGCCAATAGTTACTGATGGATAGGATTTCATATGGAGTTTGCTTCCTTTGAGGTTTTTTGAAGGACAATCCAAGGGCCCAGGTTTGCACCATTTTTTGATGTCTCCAGGGGTGATATACCCAGTAAGAAAACGTATTGTCACATTGCCTAGAATGGGCATACAAAAAGCAGGGGGGATGGGAGCAGGGATTTGCAGTATTTTCATGGTGCCAGTCTCCACACATATTCTCAGCTTAGCCTCCTGTTCCTTATTTTCCTCTAGACCAGCACAGCCCAAAAGCTACTCTTCAGATCTGAGATGCAAGTTTTATTGTTTCCTTCTCTATACTGTTAAGAAGGAAGTGAAACATTATGCCTTAAAAATTAATTGAGGAATAATACCATACATTTGTTAGAAGGGCAGTTTTTGCTACCATTGTTGTTTTAAAAAACTAGCATTTTCCATTTTGGCATCTAAATCAGGATTTCAACATCACAGCTGGAAAAGCATTTGTCTTTTTTAACCAGGGCTTCCAAAAACACAGCTCTCTCACTGTAGGATGGTAATCTGCTGAAGGAAGATGTGCTGTTTCTATAATTTCAAGGAAATTCTGTTGTCTCTCTTCATCCATAACTTCTCACATTGATATATGACATTGAGGAATTTAGATAAAATGCAGGAAAAGAAGAAATGGAGTAAAAAAGAATTAATTAATATTTTTTTTAGTTATTACAAAAAGCTATGTAGAGGTATTTCTCATATACATGATAGTGTTCTTACTCTAATATTGCCTTATTATGAGTTTATAATTTTCTGATGTATATGTATGGTGTACATTATAGGAGCATGTAAAGTTGGTTCTACTTTTTATTAAGATCTGCTGTGAGAAAATCATACTAAATTAACATAAGTTTTATTTGCTATGTGTTGGGGAGGAATGCACTGAAGGTGAATAGTGTTGTTAAACTGTAGCTACAAAAACTGTGAATCCTTAGGAAAAATTAAATGGTGAGGAAAGTCTTATGTGCTCTGATCAGAATTCTGACCTGTGCCTCAAAAGGCATCAAGGGTAGAAGATGGTGCTATCAAGTCTGAACACTTTCTCTAAATATTTTGATGATGTATTGGTCTCTAATCCTTCTAAACCTGCTCCCGAACAATCTAATATTATGTTATCCTGTATTAACAGTTGCACTTTCTGAAAGCTTTTTGGGAAGTAATTGACCATTGACTGGAGTGATTATTTTAGTCAAATAATTTGACAAATTCAAGTGAAGTGATATACATCCATCTCTTGTACACATAGAGCTGACAATATAAAAACTGTTGCAAGTTGTCTGTTGTCTGTTGTTTTATTCAGATAGTGTTCATGTGAATGATTGGAATACACAATTCTCCCCTGTCCTGTCCTGTCCTGTCCTGTCTTCTTCTCTCCTTTCCTTTCCTCTCCACTCCCTTTAAAAATAAAGCCTGAAAGAAAAAAAAAAAACACATGCTTTCTGGACCATACTCCTTTGTGAATTTATAAAAGTGTGTATCATTGCTTGCTATCTTACTGTAAAATATTCTTATTTCTCATTAAATCTTCAAGGGCTCACAGTTATTACTTGAAAAAAAAACCCAGATCAGATATGCTTTTAAAGCTACTTAGAAATATTTTCATATGCATAGGTTTGTATCTTGAAAATGCTGTTCAGAGGCTGTAAAACATAAAAAAGTTTTTACACATCAATTTTTAAAGTTTTAAAAGCTCTTATGAATTTATTTTCAGGGGGAACAGCCTCCAGGCAGAAAGGATTTTTGGGATGCATTCGTTCATTACAGTTGAATGGAATGGCCCTCGATCTGGAAGAGAGAGCAAAGATAACACCAGGAGTTGAACCAGGCTGTCCTGGACACTGTAGCAGCTATGGTAACCTGTGTCATAATGGTGGAAAATGCAGGGAGAAATACAGTGGATTCTCCTGTGACTGCACTTTCTCTGCCTATGCTGGTCCATTCTGTAAGAAAGGCAAGCGTGTCTTTTAGCTTTATCAATTATTGAAAACAGGACCCTGCAGTTCAGATCAAGATCTTTACAGCCCTATAAAGATACGTTTAAATGCTTGAAAAATACTCAATTTATATAATGTAGATAAATATTCAGTTAAATTTGTTGAATATCTGTTACTTGTGCTAAACACTGTTCTTCCAGAGTTAACTTCAACATACACTATTTAAGCAGGAAACCTGAGAGGATCAGCATTTTCATGCAACTCCTTTGATTCTTTGATAGTATAGCAAATCTAGGAACTATATTGTAAAACATTTGGATTTATGTCTTTCAAATATTAATCTCAAAACTAAGAGTGAATTTGGAAAACAAGCCAAGTAGCAGAAGAACCTAAATCTACTTTTTGCTATAATTTCAAGGAAAGTCTGTTGTCTCTCTTCACCCACAACTTCTTAGATTGATATATGACATTGAGGGATTTAGATAAAATGCAAGAAAAGAAGAAATGGAGTAAAAAAGAATTAATTTTTTTTTTTTAGTTATTACAAAAAGCTATGTAGAGATATTTGTCATATACATGATATAAATATATATATATAAAAAGTGAGATCTTTGCAAACAAGACTGAGTCCATGTTTCCAGCCATCTTAAAGTAGTTACTTGGTGAAGTACTAGATGATCACAATTCATCAGGTTTGAATTTAAAAATGGAAGTTCACCTAAAATTTCTGGTGTTTGCGTATAATTCAGTTTTGCTAAATTTTACTTGCTTCCTCCATGTATTAAATGCATTCTGCAAAATACTAAGCAGCTTATATGCCACAACAACATGTTCCCCTAAATTAGTGAGAGGAACATATGCCCTGACATCACTGCAACCACAAAATGAGGGAGTCATGTGACATCCATAAGAAGATCATAACCTAGTTTGTATTTTCCTTTTTTAGTTTTTCCCACCTAACCAGTTTCTTTTCCCACATCCATGTTTCTGATGTGGCCAGGTGTAATCTACATGTTAGGATTCAAATTGCTGCACCTTTTTCTCTGTAGGAGCAGTACACATATAAGCCATAATATATGGGGCGTCAGGACTAGGATGAACACTAGACAAAAAAAATAGACAAAAATATTGCTCTTCATGAAACAGATATTTAAGACACATGTAAATGAATTTTGATCTAGCTGAGGTTGTTTCTTATGTTTCTCTGTAGTTCTAAATACTCCATCCATTTATATTTCTTTTTCATTTTTGTTGCTATAGTCAAGAAAGCATTTTATTTCATTCTGCAGCAGAAAGAAAAAAAAAGGAAGTACTTTAGTATTACTGTGCATGAAATTTAAATATTTAATCACATTTTGTTTCAGAGATCTCTGCCTATTTTGGGACTGGTGCTTCTGTGACGTACAACTTTCAGGAATACTACACGTTGGCTAAAAATTCCAGTTCTCATGCTTCTTCTTTCTATGCTGACATGACACTGAACAGGGAAACAATTACATTTGCCTTTCGAACAACAAGGACCCCAAGCTTGCTGCTTTATGTCAGCTCCTTCTACAAGGAATACCTCTCAGTCATTCTCACCAGAAACGGTGAGTGTTCGGCTGTCAGGAGACACTAATGAATATCCACAAAAAGGGCTGGAAGGAGGACCCGGGAAACTCCAGGCCTGTCAGCCTGACCTCAGTGCCTGGCAAGGTTCTGGAGCAGATCATCCTCAGTGCAATCACACAGCACCTGCAGGATGGACAAGGGATCAGACCCAGCCAGCACAGGGTTAGGAGGGGCAGGTCCTGTCTGACCAAACTGATCTCCTTTTATGACCAGGTGACCCACCTGGTGGATGAGGGGAAGGCTGTGGATGTGTCTGTCTGGACTTCAGCAAAGCCTTTGGCACCGTCTCCCACAGCATTCTCCTGGAAAAGCTGCAGCCAGGCTTGGACAGGAACACTCTGTGCTGGGTTAGGAACTGGCTGGAGGGCCGGGCCCAGAGAGTGGTGGGGATGGAGCTGCATCCAGTTGGGATCTGGTCACCAGTGGTGTCCCCAGGGATCAGTGTTGGGCCCAGTTCTGTTTAATGTCTTTATTGATGATCTGGATGAGGGGATTGAGCCCATCAGCAGCAAATTTGCAGATGACACCAAGCTGGGGGGGAGTGTGGATCAGCTGGAAGGCAGGAGGGCTCTGCAGAGGGACCTGGACAGGCTGGATCCATGGGCTGATTCCAAGGGGATGAGGTTCAACCAGGCCAAGGGCCGGGTCCTGCCCTTTGGCCACAACAACCCCCGGCAGCCCCACGGGCTGGGACAGAGTGGCTGGAGAGCAGCCAGGCAGGAAGGGAGCTGGGAGTGGGGATGGACAGGGAGCTGAACAGGAGCCAGAGTGTGCCCAGGGGGACAAGAAGGCCAATGGATCCTGGCCTGGCTCAGGAACAGGGTGGCCAACAGGGCCAAGGAAGTGATTCTTGCCCTGGACTCAGCACTGGTGAGGCCACCCCTGGAGTGCTGTGTCCAGTTCTGGGCCCTCAGCTCAGGAAGGACATGGAGGGGCTGGAGCAGGGCCAGAGAAGGGCAACAAGGCTGGGGAAGGGACTGGAGCACAAGTGCTGTGAGGAGAGGCTGAGGGAGCTGGGGGGGCTCAGCCTGGAGAAGAGGAGGCTCAGGGGAGACCTCCTCACTCTCTGCAACTCCCTGACAGGAGGGGGGAGCCAGGGGGGGTTGGTCTCTTTTCCCAGGCAATGATCAGCAAGACAAGAGGGCTGGGTCTTCAGCTGTGCCAGGGGAGGTTTAGGTTGGATATTAGAAAGAATTTCTTTGCAGAGAGGGTGCTCAGCCATTGGAATGGGCTGCCCAGGGAAGGGGTGGATTCTCCATCCCTGGAGGTTTTTAAGGTGAGACTGGATGTGGCATCAGTGCCATGGTCTGGGAACCACATTGGTAGCAGACCAAGGGTTGAATTTGATGATCTCGGAGGTTCCTTCCAACCCAACTGATTCTATGATTCTATGATTCTATGATTCTATGATTCTATGATTCTATGATAACTGTCAGCTCACATTCACCCTGATTTCCAGACCTGAAACAAAAACTCTTTATTATCCTGTTGCTGCTTTAGATGGAATTTTTATCTTTTCTCTTGCATCGAGCGATTCTTTCCATGTGAAAACATTCCTCCTACTGTAATTTCAACTTTTGCTGCAGTTCTTTGACTGTATTGTCAAAAGTACTTATTTCTGGAAATCCTTTAGAATTTTTTGGGGGGTTTTAAAGTTTTGAAATGAAAGTCAAAATTTTATTTGAACTGTGTGCAACTGATGAGCCTTAATAGTTACCATCCTAAAAATAAATAAGGAAATAAACTAATTTTTGAAAGTGCATTATCCATTTCCCAAATTAATCAGAGGTCATTTCATTCAGTTGATTTCATAAACTACTTAAATATCTAGGAATATGCACATATATACACAGCTGTGAAAATACACATAGCACAACTGATTATTCCATTTAAGCTGAACATTAAATGTTAGTTGAATCTTTCCATTCTTTCTTCTAAATCTAGATAATTTTTTTTTTTAATTAAAAACCCCCTCACAGACTGAATTACGTCTTCGGGTTTATAAAAGACCTCTTTGCAATCACAGTGGTTCTATGCTCAGAGAAGGTTCTGTGCTACACCAGATACATATTTGGATGTAGAATAACTGTAGTATCACCCCCATCACACGAGATGGAACATGTTTTGCTCATGACTGGCCTGGGTCTGACACGGACCTTGATTTCCAGAGTAGTCCATCTGCAGCTGGGAGGGAACTTCTGACAAGGAACCTACATTGCCTCTGTGTTCTGCTGTGTGATTATATGTGTGTACAGACAGTATTCTGGGAGTTACCAACAAGGAATAGAAAGTGAGTTAGAAGTTATTACACTGCATTCTACTTAATTACACTGGTCAGAGGTTTTCAGATCTGGACATTATTCAAGAATAGCACTTCTGAAGTACTGAGTTGTATTTGATGTCACAATTATTAGAGCTGACAGACTGAGTCTTTCTCAGCTAAATTTTAAGAGTTCCTGTAAAATTCCTGCCCAAATTTTAACCCATTAATCAGATTTGAAACAGTTTATTACCATCTTTGTCACTATATCCTACTTCCAACGTTGCTGTTGCTCGCTCTGTTGCCTTGAATTTCTCACTGATATCCATTTCTCATGGAACAAATCACGCAATGATCTAAATTTCCTGTTGTGGCTGTGCTTTACTACACCTTTTGCTCCATTTATCTCTGCAGGAAGTTTACAGATTCGGTACAAGTTAGACAGCCATCAAGATCCTGATGTCTTCAGCACCAGTTTCAAAAGCATGGCTGATGGACAGCTGCAACACGTGAAGATTAACAGAGAGGAGGAAATGCTCTTTGTAGAGGTAACTCAGTTAGGGAAAAAAATAAAACAAAAAACAAGGTGCATCATCATAAAGCAAATGATCCAAAGCAAAACGAAATAAATGGTTGCAACAAGGCAATTATCTCCAAATAAAGTGTTTTAATATCTCAATTAAGCAAAGCAAAGGTTAACAGTCTTGTGATGCACAGTAAAAGTTTACGTTATCCAATCTCTTTGATGTTAATTTTGTCTATTTCAGAAGGGTAATATTGCCTCATAACTTTATATGAAAATGTAATTAATTGCTTGATGATTAAACTCTCAAAATTTGTTAAATGTATGTGATTGCTATTGTTTGTTTTGGATCTCGCATTTTGATTTTTTTATTCAACTTATGCACTAAACTACAGTACAACTATATTGTCACCCAGGTAACTCTTGTGAAATTTTCTGTTGTCTCTTTTACATCATCAAAGTAATGTGGCTATGAAGGAGAATTTTTTTTTTATTTTTTATGATGAAAGACAAATATTTATTTTTCTAATGATACATGTTAACATGCAAAACAGTCTTTTTTTTAATAGAAATTTTAGAAACCTGAATGTTTTAGTATTTACAATTACAATTTATGATTACTAGATTACGATTTTGTATTTTGAGGCTAGATCTTGGTTTACTTAATTATGAATTGCTACTTGGCTTGAAGTAGTTCTATAGGTACTGTGGGATGCAGAGCTTTTACAGTATAATATTTAATCTTTATGAACTAAATATTGAGTATCTTTTTAAATGGAAAGAGACTTTATTTTTGAAGGTTTTCTATGGTTATTCACCTTATAGATGAAAAAGAAGGAATCAGCCAAATCAATAAGGTAAATAAAGGCTTATTAAGTGGGATGCTTAAGAAGTATCACATTTATAATCAGTGATCTGAGGAAACTAAAAATCTATTCCTTGATGAGCTATAACTAACAAATGCCTCCCTCAGATCCTCTTATTTTTAACCTTGATCTTACCTGCTTTTTTGAAAATCTTGACTATTATCTCTTCCGTTATTCTAGTTTGTTCATCACTCTATTGTTCTACAGGTTAACCAGAAGGAAAGAATGAAGTTTATTCTGTCTTCAGGCACAGAATTCAATGCAATCAAATCTCTCACTCTTGGCAAGATTTTAGGTAAGTGGAACACTACAGGGTTTTCTAAGATGTGGATCAAAATGTCAACACAGGGCATAAAAAATAACTCTAATCTCATTGAAAGACATTCGTTGTCATGGATTTATTTAGAGACAGAGTAACAATCAATGTAGAAACCTCAGTTGTGTTGAAATACAGATATAATCATGGGTAAGTGCTTCCTGAAAAGACCATCAAGTACAAGATGATTGCACACTTCTCTCTCTCTCTCGTTTTGCAATCAAGCATTATGAAGAAAAAATAAATCACATTGAAATCATACACAAAGAAGGTAGAAAGCTGTTAATCACATACCACACTTCAAAAACTTCCTGAGATTAGATTTTGATGCACCCAGTTAAGACTATGGTAAGTCAAATCTTTGTTGGACGCTCTTTTTATAACCAAGTTAAGCTATGATAAAATGTTTTGTCTAGTGATGATTCTTCAAAATATGCCTGTTTCTCTGCAATAATGATTAAAATGGAAATTACCAATCTACAATTACCATTTTGCCAGTGTTATTTAAAGAAAACAGAAATAACCTGGACTATATTTCTCAAGATCTCAAGATCTAATCCATCTCTTGCTGGAAAACCCAGAACTGGACATAGTGCTTCAGGTGGGGTCTCACAAGAATAGAGTAGAGGGGTGTGAGACGCTGAAATGGTTTATGGCTTAAACATCACTGAAAGACTTTTGTCCACTGTAGCAAAGTGTGCAAAAGAAGCAACTGCACGGCAAAGCCCACGTCTCCCTGAATATGCCAAATAATTTGGACTGTGACAGCAACCGGTGATAAGGTGGTACTGTAGTCCAGTTATCCCAGGAGAAGAACGCATCCACAGGTGTGAACGACTGGAATGCTGATGGCTCAGATAATCAAGGTGAAAGCTTCTGATGTGCAAAGAAACCACCCAGGTGCTGAGGGCGTGCACACCCACCACCTCAGGCTGCAAGCTGGGTAAGAGAAGGAAAGAGGCAAATCTTATTTCTTTGTCCTTACACAAAGGATTTGGCTAGGCTGTGATAACTCCCCTCTGGGGAAGCATCAGGACAATTCACACATAGCCTGAAGATATTAATCTCTGCTGATAATGGCCATAATGGACACTGTATGCAGCTGTAAGGTCTCAGAAGTCACGAAATATGCCCTGATCCAGTATTACATCATCCACTGTAAAACTCCCCTCCCCAAGGGAGGAACTGGGGGTGTTTCCACCTAACCCAGGCCCAATAAAAGACAGCAGGGACTTCACTCAACACACCTGGACTTCTTCCTTCACCACCCTGGAGTTTGCGCACAAGGGACTTCTCTTAACAATGTGGATTTCTTCCTCCTCCACATGGGCTCCTTCCCTCAGCACCCTGGACTTCACTCACCACTCAGACTTCTTCCCTCACCACCCTGGGCTCCCCTTGACGGATCCAGACTGCAATCATCACTTGGACAAGACTGGGACTCTCATCACCAAGAAGAGGATCAATGGAACACCGCTGGAATCCACAGAGTGGTGATGAATCTGTCTCTCTGTCGCACTCTCCCTTTCTCTTTCTTTTCCTGTTTCTTTCTGCTTCTCTCTACCTCACATTTACTCTTAAATAAAATCCATATTAGTGACTTTGGCACGTGGTCTGATTTGCACCTTAATTCAGACAGAAGCATCTCTTGAATACTTTTAAGAACTAAATCATGACAAGGGGGGAGAGTCATCTCCCTCAATCTGCTCACCAGGCATCTTTTTGTGCAACCCAGGTAAGATTTGCTTTCTGAACTGCAGACGTTGCTGGCTCATATCTTATTTTTCATCCACCAGTGTCATCAAGTGTTTGTCCTCAGGGGTGCTCTCATTCTACTCACCCCCCAGTCTGTATTGATTTTGGGGATTGCCAAGACCCAGGTGCAGAACCCGGCACTTGGCCTGGTTGAATTTCATGGATGTTCACATGATCCCAATCCTCAAACCTGTCAAGGCCCTTCTGGATGGCATTTCATCTCTCAAGTGTGTCAACTTCACTACTCAGTTTAGTGTCATCCACAGACTTTTCTTAGGATACACTCAACCCTACTGTTGGTGTAGCTTAGTAAGGGTATTGAATAGTAACAATACCAGTGTGGACCCCAAAGGAACACCACCTGTTACCAATCTCCATTTAGACACTGAGCTGTTGGGTGCAACTGTTTGGATAAGACACTCCAATTAATTCTTTATCCATCAATGGTTTTCAATTCTGAAAAATAGAAATAAATGTTTTTGAAATGTAGGTTTTATTTATAGAACTTACAGTCCAGAAAGGAACTGGTATGTAGACATGTATAAGGAATGGAAAAATAATGATCATTTAAACATAACTCTAAAACAGTACCGGGTGAAATTTAAAGTACTAGAAGAAAATGTTTCCTAATCCCAGAAATTGATGATAAAAATGAATCAGGTATTTAATTTTATTTTTTTTCTCAATGACTTTTGAATGACTTTGGGAATCTGGAAAGGTCCCAGCTGACAGGAGCATGTCTAATGTTATCCTGATTGTCAAGAGGGGCAAGAAGATTGACCCTGGAAACTACAGACCTGTCAGTCTCACTTCAGTGCCTGATAAAATTATGGAGAAGATTGTTCTAGAAGGTATTGAAAAACACCTGAAGGACAAAGCAGTCATCAGTCACAGCCAGCATGGCTTCATGAGGCAAAAGTCCTACTTGTTGGGCTTAATTTCCTTTAATGACAAGATAACCCACCCAGTTGATCAAGGGAAGCCAGTTGATGTAATCTCCTTGGATTTCAGTGAAGTTTTTGACAATGTCTGTCACAGGATCCTTCGGATAAAATCGACTGGTCACTAGTGGGGTTCCACACATTAGGCCCAGTGCTCTTCAACAGCTTCATAAATGATTGGCTTAAAGGAGTACTAATTTTGCTGGTGATACTGGATTGGGAAGAGCAAACAAAGTGCTATAAAGATACTTAAGGATGCATAACTACAGTTTACTATAATACACAGTCTCCAATAAACAACTTGTGTTTTATGTGTGTCATTTTCAGTCAATTTTTTCACTTTAGCACTAAAGTAGAGAATGGTTGTCTTCCCTTTTATCATCAAGATTGCTTGATCTAATAAAAAGTTTTACTTTATCACAGCAGTATTTTCTAATTAAGGAATCAAGTGAACCGAAAGGATTTAAAATATCTAATTTCCTTTCATGTTATACGCATACAATATTTAATAAATTATTCATGTAGGAAACTAAAAAATAATACAAACCACTCTAATCCTGAAGTTTTCAATCCTACTTATAGTTAGAGACATATATTTTTATTGCAAGGGGTTTGGGAGGATGTTTGTTTGCCACCTCAATGTTAATCTTTTTCTTAAAACATCCATCCCTAGCAGATCCCTCAGTGCATAGAGGCAATCACCACAAACAGATGTAAAGAGAAAAGAGGCAGTTAAACAACCAACTTTTTATGTGCACCATCGGTGTAGGTGAGCAGACTTTTGGCTAACATCCATCTATGTAATGATATATCATCGTTGCAATAAGCAGAGAGCAGATGAGGAAAATGCTGCTGTGTTATTTTGCAAAGTTCTACAAAAGCACATTAACCACTTTTTCAACATTAACCTGCATTTTACTGAGGATTGCACTGTATGTTGGTACTTAAAATTGTTATGGGAGCCATTGTAAAGATCACAACTTCATTTGTGGGTTCTAGGGTAGGCTGGAGGTGGAAATGAATGGGATGAAATTCCCATTTTATTTTCAAAACCTTGAAAATTGACTTCCCTTGTGAGTCCACTTTGAATACCCAGTGCTTCCAGATTCTTTGTTTAAATTAGAACTACCAGAGTGAATAAATGGCTTGTTTTCCACATCAAAAGTAATACATTAGTGAGCATTGCCTGGTGAATAAATAGAGTTCTGACATGCTGTGTACATGCATTCAGAAAGGCAGCTCTAGAGATAAGGTGAGGAGTTATAGGTTTTTTTCCTCTCCCTTTTTGGGAAAAATAATGATATCATATTTTAAAATGTATAGTGAATTGGAACCTATTCATTTTTTAAAATTTCACAGAAAATATCTTGATGAGTTTCCAGAATCTGAGATCTTCAAAGAGTTTTTGTTTTGATAGACTTTATCATGATGGCATGGAGTAAATACATGAATCTGTGGAAGGAATATGTTCCTTATGAGAAGGAATCTAATAAAATGTATTTTTAAAGGATGCATGCTGTATCCTTATATTTTTGCAGAATGAAAAAGCGCTGCATTTTAATTTAAATATTTTAGTTACATTGGAAACCTTTTGCTTTGGAACTTGCCTTGTAATTTAAAAATATATCCCTTAGCAAATTAGCAACTATCATCTGTTAAAAAAAAAAAAAGCGGGGTTGAATGTATCTCACTGTCTTTTCATAAAGACAGGCAAGAAAGGGATTCAGTGAATCTACATGTGTTGCTGCAACTCAGATATGCTCAGAGGAACACAGGTTAATTATTAATTTATTCTTCTGTCGCTTTATTTTGTACATTCGTGCTGTGATTAATTGTGTTCTGTTCCTTTTGGTTAACAGAGAGCGGCGACGTAGACGAGGAGACGATGAAGGCAAACTCTCAGGGGTTTATTGGATGTCTCTCTTCGGTGCAGTTCAATCACATTGCTCCTTTGAAGGCTGCACTGCACCACAGCAGCTCAGCCCCTGTCATTGTAAAGGGACATTTCACTGAATCCAACTGTGGGACTTTAGCTGGAGCTGACTCAACATCAAGTGAAACAACCCATTCATTTGCAGGTAGCTGTGGTTATCACTTCCTCTGATCTCTGAAGCAAAATCTAAATAAGAACACTCATGACCTGAATCACAACTGACTTGTTATTTTTCCATGTGGGTTAATTTCTCAGGAGTAGCTTGAAAATAATTCTCTTTCATATGTACTTGCTTCCTTTTCTCTAGCCCTTATCTATTCATCTGAGTGTTTACATTTCTCTTTTTATCTCTGCAAAGTGTCACCTACATCACTGTTCTTCTTTGCATGCTTACTGACCCACACTACTGCCTCTGTAGCATATTGTAAATGAGCTTGTAACCATGTGAGAATTTCTTGAGGACCCTTCTCTATCTGTCTGTCATTTTCTTTCTTTTTTTTTTCTTCTGCTGCAGATCACTCTGGACCAATAGATGAAGGAAAGCCCTTAGCTAATGCAATCAGAACTGACTCTGCAATTATTGGAGGTAATAGGGACTATAAAAACTCTGCAGGAACCTTGATTTTTTTTCTAACTATGAGTCTTTCAATGCTGAAGTCAGTTTAGCTTTATACTCATAAAGAAACCAGTAGAAAGCCTTCATTTTATAGCAACTGGTGGACACACAAAAGTCAAGCACTGTTGTAAAAGGCAATTGATAGCTCTCATATTTTCTTATTACATAAATTCATGCCATCACTGTTTCCATATATTGGAACAGTCTGCTGAAAAATAAGACAGTAAGAACAGTTTTCCAATCTGCATAATACTGTTGTCTGTATTATGCACTTAAAAATGTGCTTGGATTTGTCATGACAAATTGCATATATTTAGGACAGAGCTATCTTTTCTTCTTGACTTTGCCAAAAAATTACCTTTTGTTACACGGTCAAGTTCAAAATCTTCTTTAATAGGTCTGAACAATAAAGAGTTTTTCTTCAGAAAATGAGGTTTAACACTGTTTGAATCAATCCTTTTACAGTCTGAGGAAGTTTCATCCTGGTTTCCCATTTGGAAAGCAATGTACTCGTGGACAGATTATCACTTCCACTGATTTACAGCTTAAAAACAAAATGCATGTTAAAATAATAATACTAATAAAAAAAATAACTGTTGATTTGGAGTATCATTTCTCCTCCATTTTCTTCCTGTTTCTTTTGGCCACTTCGATCAACTCAAAGAGAATTACAAATGATCACCCACGAACTTTTTCCAAAACATTTTTTTTTTTTAAACAGAGGAATAAAGACAGAACCATGTAGAGTTCAGTTACTCCTAAAGTGACTATAGGGACAAAGGAACAGTTTGGGATTGGGAAACCTCTGGAGAATTTAAACTCCTGTCACCACTATTCAGGAAGTAAATGTCTACGTGATTTCAGTATTTTTCTTTCAAGGAATAGTATTGTCTCCTGTGACAATCATCCCCTGTGAGAATTTCTGGTAGTATTTCTTCTGTTGGAAAGAGGTGAGGAAAAAAAAAACAAACCAACCTGGTTTTTATCATTAAGATGATGTTTTCACAGGGTAATTCACTGTTTCAATTTGCATTAGTTATCCTGACACAAAGAGGGCAGTGGGATGAAAAGGTCATCCCCTCCATCTTTTAAATTCTGAAAAGGTTTACTTCCTAAGAGTTTTTAAAGCCTTAGCAGACAAATGAAATAGTGGATTTAGCTGAATAAGACTGTCAAGGCTTCTCAATGAGGTTAAAAGTGTTTATCTCTGTGGAAGATGAAGTTAAGACAGACCTGTGTGTCTGTCATTTAAATAATAATACCTGCTATGGTTAGGGCATGCCCAAAGCATACTGCATGATCAGTGACCTTTAACACAGTCATACCAAAGATACTAAAATAAGAGATAATAAAGCCTAGAAACTTCCTTACTTGTAAAGTGATACTTATGTCCATATAATTTTATATACACAAACTGAGACTTTTACCACAGAATTCAGTGAGATCAGAATTTAATAATATTGTTTCTGAGCTCTTTATATGTCTAATTTTGTCAAAACTTGCTTTACTGAAAAGATTAGTATTATTTTACATAAATATCTCTCTATAAAAGTCACTGCGTACTAGATGACTTAGTATTGGTGGGGATCTTTAAATGTACTAACAACAAAGTAATTTTTTGCCTTCAATTTACAGTAGTTACAATATTTTTAAGATAATAGCAACCTTACCATTTTGTTAAACACATTTGGGAATATACATTCACAATTTTTCTACTGCTTAACCATGTTTGTTTAAAGTCAAAACAAAGCAAGCTCTACAACATTCAGTAAAAGCCTAAAGTACCCTTAAATGAGTGTAACTGAGAATGGTACCAGTTCAGCTACTTCACACAAAGCAAGTCTATAGAAAAGCTCTTACAGAGAGCATCTACTGTGATTGTGAAATTAAAGGACTGTTCTATATAATCTAAAAAAGAGCAAGATTAACTCATACTGTAAAGTCCATTTCAGAGAAGCAGATACCATACAAAAAATTTTACATTCCTACAGTGATGGATGGATGCTCCCATTAAAGAACAAGCAAAATGACATGTGCTGAATTTTGGATGGTCTGTTTCTGTTTACAGTGCTAAGAGACTTTGTATTTTTATTTTTCTTGCAGTAGTGGCCAAGTTTTGCAGCATATTCATCTAGTACAGCTGCTCCACTGCATTGCAGCCATTTTCCAGGCTGCTTAATGCTTTTTCTCTCCCAACAGCCTAGTCTTGCTTTCTGCCTCTTTGGCAAACATGATCTGTCTCCCTTATGTTTCATTTCCCCTCAAATTCCTCTCCTGCCCACCCTCTGACTCGTGAACCTAAGGGTATGAGCCCATCATGACAGCATGGAAGAGGGGAGATGGGCTGGAAGTCTGTAAGGTCATGCTTATCTCAGTGGGAAGTATCTCTCCTTACTGTTCCTGATCTGCAGTGCCTTGAGTGGGGAGCCTGGCAGAGATCCAGCACCTAACTGTGAAGGAGGAAAAGAAACCCTCTCATCCACAGCACCCTAAGGCCCCTACTGGTCTTCCACTTGAAAGTTTCAAAAATTACAGTTTTCTGTGGACTTTCTATTTTTATTATTAATGGTGTGCAATATTTCAAAATAATCACCAGGAAGCTTAGACTACAGTGCTGGCTCTGATTTGAAACCAGTTATGGCTTCTTATTACCCTGCAAGCCCTTCCATTATGTGATGTAGTCATTCCTTCTTTGTCCTGCTCTCTGGCCCACGTTATTTATTATTTGCCTGTCCTTTATCATGACTTTTTTTTTTCTCCTTCTAGGTGTGATAGCAGTTGTGATATTCATCCTACTTTGCATCACAGCCATAGCCATACGCATTTATAAAAAAAAAGGCACGTACTCAAAAAAGGAGGCAAAAGGATCTGAAAATGAAGACAGTGCTGAATCTGCATTGAAAAGTGAGCTCAGCATGCAAAACACAGCCAATGAAAATCAAAAGGAATATTTCTTCTGATGTCATTAGTGGTTTAATCGAATATAATAACGTGACTGTCTGACTTTCTTGCTAAGCCAGGGGTTCTCACTGGACAGAAAAAGCTCTTGCACACTACACTAAATGCAATGGATTTGAGACTTGCTGTACTCCATATGTTCAGTCTCAGTGATTGCTGTAGGGGGCCTCTTTAAATGACATGCATTCCTTAGCTATTATACCGTAAATGCATTTTATGTAACAGTGACTTAGATATTGTAACCAACTTCATCGGTGGTAGTTTCCAACTGTTCTGATGTGACCTTCTACAACTGAGGTTTAATGTACACACTTAATATGATTTTTGAATGGGAAAATTGTCATGAGGTTATTCCTATCCTTTTTCTTTAAAATTTGATTCAGAGGTTTTGTTCGAGGTAAAAGGTGGATTCTAATACTTTGTGTTACTAAAGAAATTCTGCTGTGCTGCGTTGTGGTGATCCCTCTTCCTTCCTCAAACAAAAATGCCTTTTGAACTGCTGTTAGCTGGTGTCAGCATCTGCTTGTGAGCCATGGTATTTGGTGTCCAAAACAAACTGTATTTATTTCCCCTGGGGTTTGACTGATATCATCATTATCCCTTCTTTTTGCCAAGCTTAGCAGAACTGAAGGGTATAAAATGTGTTGAAATGTCTTAAAATCTTTTTGGCAACAGGTTTTCCATTATGGTCAAGTGATGGCACCAAGAGACTCATGCACATTCTGGGCATTTTAAATAAAACTGGGGCAGGGGGGAAGCAAATTTTTTTCTTGGAAAGATCAAGTAATAGACTAAAAATAGTTAAATTATCATGAGTAAAAACACAAAAAAGAGGATCAAGGTTATTGCCCCTGGAAATTAATAATATTGCTTCTGTCAGGAAGTAATGCTCTGTGCACTGTCTGGGATGTATTCTCTTGAAATGTTGTATCTGTGACCTGATCCAGACCTCAAGAATAAGTGGTTCTAAATTATAGAAATTATACAGTGTCTGCTACATGAATACTTTTGTGCTTCACTCTTAACAGTACCTACTATACCTTTGTGAGATAAGGTCTGATTATACAAACTCAAAATTAAACAGGTGCTTGCTGTCCTGACAGAGGAAATGAAAGCTGTCCATGATGTTGTACAAACAAATTGTTAAATATGAAGGCTACGTTTAAGTTGTCTAAACAGAAGATTGTAAGGTCACTTTAGACACCATAGAGGATATCTGAAATACCCATGTGGCTGGACACAAATGTCACAGATTCTGCAGAAGTCATGTCTTTTGAAAAGACACATACAGGAGTTGGGTAGAAGGCATCATAAATGGCATTAGATACCAATATGTAGGTAACTGACCCACACACAAAACATGTTTTGGTTTTCTCCAGTCAGGTGCCTAGGGCTTGGATCTGAGGAAACCAACAGGAATTCTGTGACCTTGTAGGCTTGAGTTTAAAATTTAAGCATCTTTCACAATTGATTTTTTTATCTGCTTCCATTGGAAGCAATAAGAACAGTCTTCTCACTGGTCATTTAGTGAGAAGAATCAAAACTAGACCCTAGGTTGTGAAGTTTAGAAAATGTTTATCATAGGTGTCCAAGAATATTATAAAGATATAGAAACCAGATATGGTATGCCAAAACCTTTAATATGTAGGTTTCTTTACATAAATGGTAATTGTAAATATAAATATCCTGCAGATCTTTTTGTTTAAAGCCTATTTTATTCCATCAGTCTTTACTTTCTATATTCAGATTTCTACCTTTCCTTTCTGCTTCTTCCTATACAGGGGGAACAATTCTTAGGAACAATTTATTTCCTTTTTGGTTTGTTTTTTTTTTTTTAGGTGCCTGGATGCTCTTCAATCATAAATTGTTCAAATTAACATGTAGTGCTTTCTTCTCATTTTTGCAATTCTGTGTGCATCTCTGATGGATTAATCAGGTTGAGGACCCAGAACTGTATCCATGTTGTGCATATATTTAATGTATTCACTGATACAGTTTGGTCCCTGACAATAGGTCACCTTTAGAAAGGGTGGAACATGAGGAGGGAATAATATTGGACTATTCCCCATAAGTGATAAGGCTGAAAATACCCTGTTTGTGGATGGGGAGTGGAAGAGGTGAAAGCCTCCCATGAACCATGAGAAGAAGATTTTGAATTGTTAAGTTTACTACTTTCAACCCTCTCACCTCTTTACTTTTATTTGAAAGTTATGACTCCTGCTTTTCAAGGGTCTGACCTAAATTGCATTAAATTCAGGGGGAGCTCTTCCATGGACTTCTCTGCAACCAAACCCTCATCATGTCAAGAGGTTTTCCCTTCCTGTTATGTGTGTCAGTATTCAACTTTTTATATCACTTATCAACAAGTCCATCAGCAGTGATAAGTCCCAGTGAACTCCATTTTTATCACCGTGGGATGGAGGAACCATGAGGGACAAAAACTTTTAAGACAATGTTGGTCACAGTACACCAAAGCAGATATTTTGATTTAATGATAGACTGTCTTTTATCTTAACTCTCATATAAGAATTGCTCATACTAACATAATAAAGCCCAAATGTTACCCACAACAGGACAAGATGGAGGAATGTAAACCTAAGTTTTCAATCACTTGGTTTTACTTTTATTGCCTTGTAAAGTTTTATTGTATGTCTTCGTGGAGAGAAAGGTCTCTTCCATTACTTTGTTTTCTTCCAAATGGATATTTTCTTTCTCTATTGCTCAGAATTTTTAAAAGTAACAGGAAGGGAAAAGCTGAGTAAAATCTCTATTTCACAGACTAGTTAAAAAAAGGGAGAGGGCAGTATAAATGATTCTGTAAGTGGCACATTATTTCATTCAAAGACTTCTTTTAAAGCATTTTATTGTATGAAGGATGCTAAGAAGAAAAAGATAAATGGATTTTGTTAAATGCACATCTATCTGTAGATTTGTAGCATACAAAAATTATGTCTCTCTGAAGATGCAAATGCCCATTTTCACCTGTAGGAACAGTGATCATGTAGTTGTCACCTTAATCTAAAATATACATGTTCGAAGTCAATGAAGCAGCATTTTTTCATTTACTTGCTGCATTTCTATGGGGATAAAAAAAAAACGGTGGCACCGAAGTGCCCTAAAACGTCATAAAACATTGTGCTGTCCCTTTTTGGATTCTCTATTCCAATGTGTGACTTTTCACCTCACTGTTAATAAAGTCTTTTTAAAATAAAGTGAGGAAAATATTTTTAAAAAGAATTTGTATTAAAGGTTTAAAACTGACGACGATATACTGATTTTTTTTTTTTAACAGTAAAAATATGTAGAAGTGCACATAATGTTTTGGTGAGTGTGGTTATTTATAGATATTTCTGAGCACTAATGTGACAAATTTGCTATGCATTGACACATTTTCCATGGCAAATATATTTTTTCTCAAGTATATTAGAAAATAAATGGCAGCATGTGTGCAAGTACATTTTTAAAACTCTGTGCGGGCGCTCACTACAAAGGCCTTATAATTATTTATGTACTCAACATTTAGCACATAAATATGATTTAGTTAGGTTTTGGGAAAACATTTTCCAGTACCTCTACTGCTGTGTAAATGAAGAATATGTTATAAACCAAGTGTTTAACTTAACATGAACTGTAGTCGGAGTCAAAATAAATTTATGACATCATTATTCATGGCAGTGACATACAAGGGAAAAAGCATGTAAAAGACAAAACAGACAGAATTCCTGAGAGGAATCAGCTGTAAAGATTAGAGTATGCAGATATAGGTTTAGATGCCAGGAAGCCTGCAGCACCAGCATGGTATTTAAAATCATAAAATTAAACAGTTGCAGGTCAGCAAAGGATTGATGGGAAAATACCCTTTTGAAATTTTTTTCAGAAGTAGTTGTAGTTGTTTACACTCAAGGCAGAGATAGAGCTGTATAAACCATTTGATGTTATAGGAAAAGGATGTTCTTTGTAAGAAAAGTATTTGCTAAGTCAGAAAACTTAACTCTAAAATACATGCCCCAGTCTTTGGGTGCAGTGCACATTCTCTGGAGTGAGCATGCAGAAGTGTGGCATAATTTTATCAAACTGAGAGCCTAATTCTGCAGCCAAAAGTATGATGATTCCTTGGTGTTTCTGATCATTTAATGAGATTGCACATTATCAAGAAGGAACAAAAATGAAAAATCCTGCAGATACTAGAGTTGAATGAAAAGGTACATGTATAAACGTACAGAAGTAATTTCTCTTTTTTTTTTTTTGAGTACACACAAGACCATGCTTAAAAGAGTATGGAAAAGAAAGGAAGTTCCCTTTAAATTTACTGAAGCCTTTTGGTAGTGGTGGTGGTAAGGAAAGAAAGGCATGATGGGTTTGAGTACAGAAATTGCTGAAGCTGCTAACACAAAAAAAGAGAAACAAAACCACAAAGGTTTGCTAAGAAATCATACTCATCCTTATTCTAGAAGGACTGCCTGAAAATTAATTTTTGCCAAGAACTAGCACTGTTCTTTGGATACATTTGCCAAACCTGTTAATCTTTGATATTCCCATTGTTAGGAAAGGAGTCAAACATCACATCACGGTGTCACCACGGAGAGATGGACGCCTTTCCTTCGAACACTGAACTAAAACCCCACTCGTGTTCAGGTGAATCGTTAATGCAGGATGAAATTTTGATGTTTGCAAGATTTTGTATAAATGGCACTCATTAAACAGCCTGGTAAATCCACAGTAAAAGTCTCCCTCAGGATGTGAGCAAATGCATGTGCACACACATGTTCATTTAAGTGAGCTATGAAGTCAGTGCTAAGATTCTTTAAACTTCACCATTCTCTTTGTATTATCCATAATACTGAAAAACAGTCCAAAGTTCAGAACCATCCTCCATAATGCTGGGAAATATTCAATCCATTTCAAGAAATAATTAACATTTTAAGTGTTTTTTCAACGGGGAGAAAAAAAAAATTAGATTTTTAAGTTTCTTCCCTTATTGTAAGAGGTATATGACCAGGCTCTGTCTGATAGAAGACAAAAGGTTATAGGATCTCTCACACAGAGACAGTGTGGTTTTTTGCTTTTGAGTTTGTTTTTTGGGTTTTTTTTCTAATTATTTTTCCAATAGTTACATCTAGGGCTTGAGAAACCATTTGACTGATAGCAAAATACATGTCACACACACACACATGAAAATCACTACACTGCACAGTGTATTTAAGCTACTGTCTCATAAATGTTCTGAAAAAACCCTAATTAATTAGTGGTCCTTTAACCAGCTAATATGTCCTTTACTAAATCAATTGAAGTCAGTCACCTGGTTTTTAGGTAGCACCATGACTCATGCATTTGGATTAGGTGAGTCAGTGGGCATCAACAAAAGATTCCTAAATCTGTAGAAGAAAAACAGATACTCAAAATCCTTCTGAAGTCCAAGAAAATTGAGGAAAAATTGTCATTGAGTTAATATAAAAAAATGCATATATTATTCTGCAAACTCAGTGATACCAGCTAGGACTTGGTAACCTTTGTATATTATACTTCTTAACACAACACAGTGTTTTGGTTTTCTGACTTATTCTGATGTGTGCAAGAACTTGTTTATCCAAATACAATACAATATTTTTGGAGCCTGATGAACTGATGACTTTCTGTTTTGAAACGTAAAGGTGCCTTGCAAGCAATTTATAAGGCCAGTGATCATTCATCCGAAAGCAGCTGTCATAAAATCTGAATTAAAAAAGTAAAGTCTGCAAAGGCATGCCTCAGTACATAATATAAATTCCGTGATGAACACCTGCCTATAAATCATTTGAGCAATTAACAGAATTTCAGCACACTTCTCCACGCTGTGTGGATTGAGCTCTGAGAAATCCAAGAATATCTATCCCACCCTCAGATATATGGCCTTGAAAAAAGCCATTAACCGTTACACTTCATTTATACAATAAGAAGAATATACTGAAGTTTTGACTAACTTGCTTTATTGATGTTTGTGAAGACCTTTGAAGATGGAAGCCTTTATATAAATAGACAGCATGATAATAGAAATGAAACTCTATCTTTTATGTAGCAAAAAAGTATTATGGTAAGTCATATTAATTATCTGTATTTATTTTAATACATTTATTTCAGGAGATAGATCTTTTTCTTTCAGACAGAAATAATAGCATTTTCCTGTTCTTTTATGCATAGTGTGACTCACGAATAAAGAGGAGAAAAACAGACCTTGGACTATTTGGTGTAGTATAGATTTGATTGCATGCCTTCTTATATCAGAAAATTAGAGCCCAGAACATTTTCATTTAACTGGATGGAGGATAGTTGAAGTAAACAAAATAGGTGTCATATAGATAAACACAAAACATGAATTATAGCACCACATCTACATTCTTACAAAATGTTTCCTGCTAATTCATTAGCTCAAAGGGAATACCTCCTGTAGATGTTTTAATGGAGCAGCATCTGCTTCATTAATCTTATTTGCTGCTATTTTTAATTACCACACAGGAACTCTTCTAACCATGAGTAGTTGCTAGGCATACCATATTTTATTTTCTAGATGACAGGATAAAAAAATGTAGTGTTTTCTAGTATCTTTCAATCTATAGCACATATGAAGCACTCTTTATCTAGATAAAATGATATTGTGTATTCTGTATGAAGCAGCAAACATGATAGTAAACATACACTGATGTGGTGTTTGGGGTTTTTTTCTGTTTGGTTTTCATTTGTTTTATTTTTGTTTTCGGTTTTTTTTTGTGACCCACCCCACCCAAACACCCCTGCAGTAAATTGAAAATGGGTTGACAGTTTTAGGTTAACCATATCCTGTTTGTGAACAAATTATTTTAAAAGGGCCCTATAGGATGTTAATATTTAATTTTAAAAACTATAGACTTAGTAGGAATTCAGAATGTTTCAGTAGCAGCAGCCCCAAGATATAACCTTTCTATTTTTTAATTAAAAGTTATTAGTAAACACTATTTATATTAGTAAATACTCTGTAGGAAACACTCCTTATTCAGTGACACCAGAAACACCATCTCAAAAACAGTAACCACTCAGTCATGATCCCTCACCATGGAAGCTGAAAAATTGTACCTGCAAAACCATTTGATATTTACTGGTAGGAACAGAAAACCCTTTCGCTGTTACTGTGTTTTTACTACAAAGCATAAAGGGCTTTATTCTTGCAGAGCAAACTCTCCCCATAAAATTGACATTCAACTGGATTGTTTAGTGTCATCATCTGTAAATCAGCAACTCATATTTGAATTATTGGTGGTGTGTTGCTATGATTTTGCTGCTTTGATGTTCAAATTCAAAATATGTACATCTGATTCAAAGTTGTTTTTCAATAATTCATGTCATAAGCATAAAAATGCTGTGTTTCAGGTGTTTTACAGATAAAGCCAACTGGAAAGTAGCAGTTAAATATAGAATAGGATTTTTAAAATCTTCCTTTGCGAAGCCTAGCCATGATGATTGATTGAGGATTTTTAAAATGTGTCATATGTTCCTTTACAGGACACATTTAGAAAGTTCATTTATTTTTACAGAACGTACTGTGAGAGATTTATGATTTATTCCAAAAACACATAGTGGGAAAGAAGGGCAACATTAATAGAAAAAGAGAGGGATATAAGACAGGAATTTGTTGATAAAACTGTTCTTAATAAAGTCCTAAGATTTTTCTTTTATGATACTCTTGTTACAGCTATTTCTCAATTCACATGAAATACTTATTTGGGATCATGTCATCGAGCTATATCAGCTTTAAATTATTTCTTTTGTAAGAACAAGCTAATTTTTGTTTCAGGCTGATATCTAGCTGTCTGTTTGCCTCAATAAAGTACTTCAATCTGTAAATTAAGCACAGCATGAAATGTCTAGTTATGTACCTCCTCTCTGCAAAATAATAGCAATAATTAACAGTCCCCTGAAACAGGAAGAGCTTTGAGCGTCTAGAGTTGCCTCCACAGTCTTATTTTATGATTACAAGTAAACCTATTTGGTTAGAATCTAATTAGGAAAGCATTAGTAAATGCTTGTTATTCAGTACTCTAGAATGCTTAAGTGCTATATTTGAGAAATGAAATGCTTTTTAAATTAGTCAAATAGTGCATATTATGGCTGTAATGCTGCCCTTGTGCAGTACCCGCCTGCCCACTGTTGCACTTACTAGTCATTAATAGTCATTTCTCCATTACCAAATTCACCTTAGGGTTCTGTAGTATACTGTAATACCCTTAAAAACTAAGCATGCTCGCAGCAAACATCTTATTGTTTCACACTTGCCTTTCTTAATTCACCTAGGGATTTCCTTATTCTTTTACACCAGTGTTGTGCTCATAGTCCATATAACTAGTGGAGAATCTATAATTGTAATTATATATAAGGTTGCTGCAGTAGAAACTGGTTCTCCACGAAGTGTCTGTTGTAACATGGGTTAGCTCACAATAGCTCTTGTGCTGTCACCCAACACATCTGTCCTGTTTCCCTCTTGCTGAACTGCATCCCTCCAAACTGCAGGCAGTTCAGTGCCCCTGGGATGAATTCATGGGAAAAACTCCTATTACCTGCCTTTGGTCCATGGATTTCCCAAGCCCAGTGTGACCCATTCTAGCTGACCAAATATAATCAGTCATGTAGCTCTTCTCTGCAGTTCCAGGGCCAGCTTGAAGCTGGGAGGAACTTCAAGCATACTGCTGTTTCTACATTATTATTATTATTCTATATTATTTCTACATTGCATTATGCTGCAAGGCCACCTACAGTAGAGACATATGAATATGTCTCTCCTGGAAACTTTTTATTATTTCATGCTCAATAAAAAGAATAAGGAAGTCAAGGCTGGCAACTTTTGCTCAGGCCCTGGAAAGGAGGCACACAACCTGTCAGGCTGCCAGCAGGTAGGCTGCAGTGTGCCCTTTGCTGGCAGTGACCCTCTCTGTCCACAGAGCTGGAGAGGAATGTGCAAAGGAGGAACAGGAGCTAATGGTTCCTCCTCCTGGTAGTGGAGAAAAAAAACAGGTAATTTCTAGAAACAACGAAAAAAAAAATTGGGAACCACATAGCTCAGCTGAGCACAGCTCTGTACCCAGAGCAGTGATGCAACACAGCCTCCCCTGAGCAAGTGATGCAGTGAGTACAGTACATTTGACAGGAAGTTGCAGTTAAATAATTTTTTAAACAATACCACTGATGCCTTAAGATTCTTCTAGTTTTTTTGGTTTTTATAATTTTTATAACCTTTATCAGTAGTTATACAAGTAGAAGTAGATTTTAGAAGCAGCAGCCCTTATTCCTTCACCCTTTAGCACAGCAGTTTACACATTCCTCAACCCCTACATACCCCATTCCATGCTCCCATATCAATATCCCCTGAATTCCAGTAGAAAATGTTTAGTCTCTTGTCAAGGCAGGCCTCTTCTGACATCCAATCCTGGCCGGAACTGCAAGAGTACAGTCAAGAACTGGGTGACTGTGTACCCTTTGTGCTCTGAAGAAGATGAAGATGATGAAGAAAAGCCCCCAGCCCCAATTCCAAGGGAGTGGGACAGGGATGGACCAAGGAAAAAGCTACGGGGTGAAAACACTTGGGATTGGACAAACAATATTATAAATTGTAACACCTGTGCACTACCGGGGCACGTCTTGTAATCTCATGCCTAGGCACAAATTAAACCCTTTTCTTATCTCATCTCCAATTAAACTTCTCTGCGTTTTTTTTTTTTTTTTTCCTCAGCTCCTACAGGCAACACCAGCCTCAAATTTCCATCCTGGTGTGGTATTGCTTAAGAAATCCAAATGTAATGCTCTCTATTCATTGGGTCAGGTCAATAAACTTACATCGTGCTAGCTGCTTACCTCCTGCTGAGAACTGAGACCTCTCACTCAAAACTGTTTGCTCTTGCTCCAGGAGACAAACATCAGACAGCACCCGGCTGTACTCCAGAGGCAGCAATACGAGGCAAGAAAATAACACCTCATAATGCCTTAAAAATGTGTTCCCAGAAGTCAGTCAATCCTCCCTCAGACAGGATAAGCAAGAGCTTCGAAAGCACTTCCCCATGCTGATTCCGGGAGCAGGTACCTGTTCAGCACTTTGGACAAAATTCCTAAACATTCAGTTCACAGGAGCACAGAATGGTTGAAGCTGGAGAGGACCCCTAGAGGTCATCTGATCCTACTTTTGTACTCAAGCAAGGCCACCTTATGGCCAGTTGCCTGGAACCGTGCCCAGATGGCTTTTAAAAGTTGCTGAGGATGGAGACTTCAGAACCTCTTTCAGTAATATCTGACAGTGTTCTGTCACCCTCACAGTAAAAGTGCTTCCTGATCTTCATGAAAACTGCCCCATGTATTACTTTACTGTGTCCTGTCCTGTCACTCTTCAGTGCTGGAAAGAGCCTTCTTTAGGCAGTCCTTTCAGCTATTAATGTGCATGGATGAGTTCCTCTCAGAGTATCCTCTTTGCCAGGTTGAATAGTTTTATGTCTCTCAGTTTTTCTTGGTGGTGTTGCCTTAAGAGATTACAGAAAAAAAGACTCTGGGCCAATTTAGTGTATAAAACGAAGAGAGTAGGTCCTTTAATCTCAGGCCTGAAGCCCAGGGAATACACATGAGGTGGGTACCTCCAAACGGTGATTCTAAATTTAAGGTATTATCCCATCCAATCCCAGATTTATCCACCCTCTAGATTCTCTCCTCTGAAGTTCTGTGTTTTGAAGGATGCTTTGACTATGATGTATCTTATTGTTCAATCCAAGGTAAAAATGTTCTTAAACAGAATGAAGACCCACCTTGTGGGAAGTCTAAACACACTAACAGAATTTAGAGGGATTGATATGGAATGGGGAAAAGGGTAAATGTGTAACTACTACATTAAGGGTAAGGGATATAATACAGCTGCATTAAAATGTACATTCACTACACAACTATTTCTAGAATCTACGAAAGTTAAAAAAATCAAAAATACTTCCAAAGCCTTTCTTCATGACCCTTTCCTGGACTCTCCAAATTATTCACTCAAAATGACAAAATTTAATTTATTGCAATCAGAGCCTACATAAATATCTAACTGGGGTATATGAAAAAGATAGCGTTTCAGACAATGTATTCAAAAGAGAATGGGCAATCATTAGATTTCAGAGATATTTTTTCAATTGCCTGTCTGCCATAACTGAATGGTAGAATGAATAATAATGTTCTGGTTTTTATTTCGACTGTGATCACATCTCTCACTTCTATTTTCTTTAAATTGGGATCTTCTCAGTATTAGAATTGATGTGGCTGCATGAGATGTAGGGAACAGCACTAGGCAAATGGCCACTACCTTTTTTCTTTATTTAGGTTCTAGATGTCAGATTCTCCTTAACTTGTAGCTGATAAAATAAACCTGTGGCAATGACAAATCAAAGCATATCACACGGTATTGGGTTTTTCCAGTGCAAATTGTACAAATGTTCATCTTGCTGTAAACTTTTGATTGAGTTAGTTTGTGAATACGTTTCATATATCAAATTTTATGACACTGTTTCAACACAGTGTAAAATTATATAGGCTACAATAAAAGGAAAAGTGACTTAAAAGCTAAAAGATAGCCATGTTGAAAATAATGAGAGCAATATGTAATAACAGACTGTCAAATATCTAAATATCTTTAGGATATCAGGAACATAAGGTCAAAGAATAAAAAACGTTTAAACAAGTCAAAACACTCTAAGTTTAAACATTCTTTTTTTTTTTTTCCTAACAATATTTATTGTAAACTACCAGTCACAGCATTTCTTCAAAAAAAGGGCCTCAAGAGAAACACAAACTGTCTGATACAGTGTAAATAGCTTGCAGGGTAGTTGATATACATGCAGAGTTTAGGAGATTAGTAAATCTGATGGTTGAATGATTCTAACAGTGCATTTCTCTGAACTGTGTATTCTTTATTTAATACATCATTCTTCCTGGATTTTTTTTTTTTGAGTGATTTGTTTTGTCTTGTTTTATTGCCCACGATCTGGCAGAAAACTCAAACTGTCTACATTATTATTTTTATCTTGGAGGTGCTAAGAGATTTCAGCTTAGACAATGAACCTGTTGTGGTAATGGAAAAATGCACACACATGCAGAGGTACAGTGTGAGATAGACAATGGCTGGAACACAGGAAAAACTGACAGGGCTGGAATTTGATCCCTTTGCTCCCTTTCATCTCTTAAGCACCTTCTAAATTTTCGTCCATGCACGCAGAAAAATTGTTTACTGCATTTGTCTTATATATTCATCATCTCCTCTAATTCAATAGATAGGAGATACAATTGGATTGCATCTCCTCCAATGCAATATTTTCAAATATTTAAAGTGAAAATAAAAAAACCCACACCTTTATGTTATAACTGGTTCTAATTAAAATACTGCAAAAGGTTTTTTAATAATAAAACTAGAAGACTGTCATTAGTCACAGTTCTTAAACAGCAGGGAATAATATTAAAAATATTTTTTTGTGATGTCTCTGTGTATTTCTCTATATTTCTCATTTTTTCAGAATGTTGGGAGTCACTTGTCAGTCAACTGGATTTTTGATGCCTAAAGAAGCATTGAAAGGGATTTATAAAAACTGAGGGTGATAATGAGAACTTCATATGGATTAATTACACTGATGATCCACTCTCATCTGGGTGTGCCATTCAATATTTAGGGGAAGAGGGGCTTACTCATTTATTTCCTTTGTAATTCAGGAGTTGTTTCCTTGAAATGCAGTGGATATAAAGTTTTTATGTCTAGCCTTCTATGTGAATGTGAGCTAAAACCATCAAGAAGTCGTCAATGGCAAAATTTGTTGTTGCTAGCACAATAATATCAGTTGTTTCTGGTTTGTTTTTTTTAGTGCGGGCCATAGGCATTGTTTCACCTCGTGGTGAAAATATATATATTTTTAGATATATATATATACTTCCAAAAGTGATTATTTAAAAGAAAAACATCAAAACAATTATTCCATCTGTACGTTCAGGGCAAGAGAAGGAAGCATAAAACAGCTCAGATGAATACTTTCCTTTTTAAAATGAATATGTGAACAGGAGCAGCAAAAATATAAGGGGTCTTTATACTGGTACAAGGCTGATAGAAATGAAATACAATAAATTGGCAATTATTCTTATTTAAGATCTAACACATTTTTGTTGTCTCATCTTTTTGTCTTGTAATTTTAATGTTTACTTCTTTAAATTATTTGTTTGTTGCTTTTAATGTAGATAATTATTCTTAGACTGATTTGAGAATTCTTTGCTGAAGTGAAATTGTTAAGCTAATATTACAAACTGAGGACTTAGAGAACTACATAGGGTACATGTACACATCCAGTTCTTGACTTTACGGAAATATCTCTTTAACTTTGGAAAAGAATTCCACATGAACATTACCTTAGTAATTATTTCACAAAAGAAAATGTAAAGCAGTCACTACAAAATAAAATGTGTTCCTCCATGTTACTTTTCAATGAGTATGGAAGCTTAACAATGTAATTTTCTTTTTTGTAGGTAAAGAGGTAAAGTTTCTATTAACACAGACTTTAATCAATCTTAGAAGGCATCCCTTTAATATTCTGGTTAAAAAAAAATAAGTCCAACTTATGGATCGTGTATAGACTACAATAAGTTAACCACATTCCATGAGACTGTCATTTTTTCCTGTCTCTTTAAAGCTTCCCATCTATTCATTGTTGCTTCAAACAAACCTCAAGGTTTTGTTTCCTGGAAACAGCACATTTTAAAGGAAGTACAGAGCCTGAACCGAGGAAAACTAGAAATAAAAGTAAGAATACTTTTCATGTACTTGCCCTTGTTTCTTTGGACAAGGAGCTGATAAATTTGTCTGCACATCTCTCTATCAGTTCTGTATATTCTCTAAAATATTATTCAGTTTTAAACCAAAAAAATAATGGAAGTTAAACTGATAGCATTCAGAAGGCTCAGGTGTGCAGAAAACTAGCAGTGAAAAAAACTTAAAAAACCTCTTCCTTTTTTTTAATGACCTTACATGAAATATGTATACATTTTATAATCTATAGTGAAACCACTTAACAGCAATGAAGACCAAATATGATTGAGTTAACAAAGTGCCTTCAGCACATTTTCATGGGATTTAAAATTCTCCTCAAAGCACCTACACATATTATATGCATGTACTGAAACTCGTAAATTGCATAAACTAGACACCAATAGTTCAAAAAGTGAATTTCTTTGCTAAATAAAGCACATAAGAAATCATAATGACAGACAACCTATCAGCCTCTGAGAAGTACTTATATAAAGAGTTTTAGACCAAGATTTTTGCAACGTGAGAATCTTCTTTGCGGATTAAAATGAACTTGTCAGGGGTTTATGCATCCACCAGCTAAAAAAGAAATGCTTTGGAATCAAATCACTGCAGCAGATTTAGTGACACTTATTGCAGCTCTAGCACTGAGTAGGAAGATGAAGCCTTGAAGAACCTCTTTTCCAGGGTCTGAGGCCTTTCTCATTTAATGTGCATTAAAAAGTGAAACAGTGTTTGGTGGTTATTCAGGCACATGCACAAAATGATCTGTGCTCTGCCAGAAAATGTGAAAGCAAATTTACCAGTTCCTGTATCAGAACTGATTCGGTGCAGAGCAGAGACAGCCAAGGAATAGATGCCGAGGTTTTCAAGGAAAAGTTTGTGTAAGAGGTTGTACAAAGTAGTACTAACACATCAGAGTGGAATAAAAATGCAATAGTCTCCTGGGTCTATCCAAAGAAGGTTAAAGTTCCACAGCTTTAAGAACTTTTGCCCCACTTTCACTGCATTCAAGGCAAAATAACTCTGGTTTCATGACTTAAAGGTATCTTGAGATTAGGGGAGTCATGTTGATTTTGTAACTTTCTATCACTTAAAAAAGAAATCCATGCTCACCTCAAACCTCCCCCCAAAAATGAGAGCTTTATTTTGAAAGACAAATCCCTTCACTCTGTGTGACTTCTAATGGAATTTCAAGTTTCTTAATACCATTAGGATTTTTACCTGTTTCTTACGTAGAATAAAACTGTAGAAAACACTCTGTGTGATTAAGATAGAAACAGAAAGTGATTGTTCTGTGAAGCAGTAGCCACAAATTGGGATTACTTGTAACACATCAGCATTAAAAAAAATGTAGTGACGTGGTTATAATATTTACTTTTCTTTTAGAATTGGCTTATTGATGCAAGAGATAGAAAACACTCATGATAAAACTATGGCAACATAGCTTGTAGAGGTTCTGTTGTTAGCACTGCAGGTATTCTCATAAATAATGGCAACAAAAATGTGTTTTTCTCAGTACTGTTCCCCAGATTTCAAACATACAAGAGCAAAAGCCAAAGTAGCATGTCATGGTGCAAGGCGAGAGGGAGATGATCAAGGTGGGAGTTCAGCTGAATGTTTCACTTGCTTGCAGCCAGAACCTTTTCCCTGTTATTGGAAGTGTCTTTCTCAGCCCCAGAGCAGACCTGGGAAGTAAGAACAGAGGTCACTGGGCTGCCTGCAGGGAGGAAAAAGTGATCTAAAAATAAAGGTAGTCTTTCAAACACTGGTGCTTCCTAGTAGAAGTATTTTAGTTTTACATGTCTTTAAAAATTTCCTCTTCTACTAATTTTCTCTCATTTCAGTTGCAAAATCTGAGAGGGGTTTTTGAGAGCTCACCCTTTGTTATGTTGACAGAGAATGTTTAAAAATAAAGTCAAACTGGCAAACTCTTCATTGCTGCTGTGAAATTTGGAGTGAGGGGCTGAGATATTTTTGTAGCTGAGAATTGACTTGTCTTGTGATGTAGCAAATAAATAATCCCGCACACAGACTTAGGCTAATGGGCTCCAGGATAAAACCTGAAACAGAGTCCAGTTAAAGAATGCAGGCACTTGAGATGTGCTTGCAAGTCAGTAATGAGTCCTTGCCTCTGATCTTTCTACGGTGTCTAGAGACAAAATGCATTAATAAAGAATACCAGGGGTGGATGTACTATATGTTAGTGCCTAGTCAAAGTTCACACAGTGGTAAATATTTCAGTCAAAAATAGTCAGGTACTAGCTTATTTCCAGTTTCACAGTGTATAGGTTACAAGCTCTCAGGCAGTAGTAAAAAAATACCCTGCTGTGCAACCAGGGTTAGAAGGAAAAATAGATTATTATGCTTAACACCTTAAGGAGAGATATCAGTACTGAAAATCTTTTTCTCAGCTAACCTTAATAGTACACAAATGGTCCTTGCAAGTAGTAATATCCCTATACCGTGGTTCTATACTCCAGACAAATTTCCGGACTCAGCTCAGTCTTTGGTACAAAAGCAGAAAGAAAGATAGTTCAAATTCATTTTAGACAAGGACTCAAAGTCACCCTATAAAAAACATTTTAAAGCCCTTCTATTTTGCAACTGAGAATCTGCAAATACATAAACCTCATTTGTCTATAGAGGATATATTTTTTATTTATGTCTTACTTAAAGAGGAGATAGTGTAAAATATTAATTGGAAACTAGTAGCCAAAGGTCAATTTTTTTCTTGCTAGAGAGGATTTAGCAACTTAAATGTGAACTGGAAAGAAAATATTTCTGTTCATTATTTGCTGACCCTTTACAAAACTGTCCTTATGTATTATGTATAGTAGATGGTTATATGTATATAAATCACATAGTAGATACTGTGATGTTATAATGCTATCTGATATATTGTATTTAAAATATATTGTGGTATTACAAGATGATGCTGCACTGTTTTCTTTAAAGTACCAAGCAATTATTTCTGTTGCCATTATCAAAAGAAGAAGTGACATTTCCTAATACAGGAAAATAATCAGAGTCAAATAGATTTTTGCAGCCTTGTATGTAAATAACCTCCACACTTTAAGGTCCTGGGATTGACTAGACTATTTGCTTAATTTGTAATCATATTATTCAGTAGCTGCTACAAAATACTGCAAAAAAAAAAAAAAGGAGATGTTTTTGAATCTTTTTCATTTCATTTTTGCAAAGTGTTAGTGTGCTTTTTCTCTGGAAAAATACAGACTATGGTGCTAGATATTTCCAAAAATATTTACATTCTTTAAAAGGATGTTAGTCTAATTGTCTGATAAATTTTCATTACCCTTATAATAGATGAAAAAGGATTAGGCCCAGGTAAGACACTTGGTTACAGAAGAGTTTATATTTGAGGTTAATCTAATAAATTTTAAAAAAAGCATTCACTGTTAATCTCTGTCTAGGTTCAAGTTTCATTCTCAGTATGTTGTAAATGCAATGCTAAATACAAATATTCTTTGAATTTATAATGCAAAACTTTATTCCTTCAGATATAGAAAAAAACCTAACATTCTTGACAAGGCTATACAGTTTCTTCTGATCTATTTTTCTACTGGGTTAATTCCATATTTCACCATTCCTGCAGATTTACTGATTATCAGTTTGCTCCTGTTTTATAGCTTTGACATCTAGCTCTAATAACCTACACTCATAACTATAATACTGACAGCTCTTGAAGCAAGCAACTGATGCAATGTGGTTCAGTCTAATATATTCAAATGTTGAACTGTTGCTTTTTAAGAACTTTATATATAATGACAAGAAACTATGTCACTGACTGAAATGTCATGTCCATACTTAAACCTTACCAAAAGAAAAATAATCCTGTGATTTACTTGGTAGTTATCTAAAATTGCAAATAAACATCTGGCAAGTCTTTATTACAGAAAATAAGGAAGAGGCAAAGCTTGTCAGGAGCTCTGTAGCCTTAAGCACAGACGTTAATGCATATATAGAGAGAGTAAATAATTTATAATTTTTTTTTTCCAGAGCTGTGTTAATCCTGAGGATCTCAGTTTTGAAAATTACCCTTTTCTAATGATTCAAGACTCATTTGGTGCAAATTCAGTCTCACCTATTCCTTTTGGATCTGAATAATAGGTAGCATGTCTCTAGAAAATTCAAAATCTCTGGAATCTTAAAAAATACAGATAGTGGGGATTTATCTCCTTAATAACATCTCCTTTCAGTGACATTTCAGTGATTCATTTAACTGCTGATTTGATAGCCTACTCAAAAATAAAAATTCTGAACCTGAGGTAGCAGTAAGCTGTAAAAGAGGATCTGGAATAGAAGAGGATCCAAAGGTGCTGGGCATGGAGCAGCTCTGACCTTGAGCAACTGCCACCAGAGCACAGCAATCTGCTCAGAAAACACAGAAATGTGGTTGTTTCTTACCTGCCTACTATTTTATTGCTGCTGACAGTTCTTGTAAGTTAAAGATGAGGGTCAAGATCATGGAAGAAAGAAAGGTGCACCAGGACCATGCTCCCCCCACCAACTGCTTTGTGACATACATGTCCCAAACCGTGTGACTTTATAACAGATTTGGTTTTGATGCTGTCAAAAGTAAAGGCTTTCATGAGTCACTAATTAGAATTCTGAAATTACCCCTCCTCTAACTTGCCTTCTTCAAGTGTATTTTTTTCCCAATTTGACATGATATGCCAAAACTCCTCTCTAAAGTATAATATCAGAAGAAGAAAGTCTGCAAAAGGAGGGGAAAAAAAACCCTGGAGACTGTTACGAAAAACTGTAAGTCAGTTTTATTGCAAAATACACTATACACCTGAAAATATGTCTGTATAAGTAGTCTATAAGCAGACCAATAAGTTCTGCAGGCAGTAGGAAATAAATGTAGCTTGGAAGTTCTGAACCCTTATATGTGTTCTTCAAAATTAAGATCTGAACTTCAGTAACAATTTCACTGTATAAAATGAGTGTAGAAAAAAAAAAGAGAAACTTTTAGTAGATTCCTTAAGAGACAAATCATGGTAGACACCTTTTAAACAACAGAACGTTATAATTTTGTCGTATACCATTGCTACTCAATAATGGATGATATTAATAACATATAAATAAGCTTTATGTAACTTGCCCCCAGGTAATTTACAATTATCTACATTGCTTCTATTTAACAAAACCGCATTCCCTGGGTCCTAGAAAGCCTTATGTCTGTACCAGAATTTGACACTGATGTGCAACTAACAGAAAAACCTGACATATACTTCACAATTTTCCAAGAAACTACTGACCATTAAAGGGAAATTACTGTGCTCTCAGTAGGTGATTTTGCCACGTGCTAATAGCTACAGAAATTTCTCTGTAGTTAAAAATCCAGTCTGAATGTGTTCCTCTCGCCCCTGGACAGTTCCTTCTGTTAACAGTTTCCATGTTCAACACTCCCCCAGTTTCCTTCATTTTTATTACCTCCACAAATCTTCCCAGGAGATACCTAAGAAACATATTCATCGCCTCTTGATTTAAATATATCACATATTATTCTGTGAAATACTAAAAGGCAGCGGAAGAACAGCTGAAGGATCTTAGTCCCTGGCATGCTGAAGTACTTCTTAACAGGTACCATCTCTCTGTATAGGGAAACTCTGACCATGATATAAAGCACAAACTGCATCAGCCCTATTCAACTTGTTTGATCACAATGGATAAGATTTATTTCTGTGAATGTGTATTTCTTTATTTAATTGCTACTTCTCATTTAATGACTATGGAAGTACATGATGGTGGTGCAAAGATATGAAAAAGTCTCAGATATTAAAATGATTAGCCACCAGGAGTTTGCCACAGCAGCTTGTGAATGGAATTCAGCTTCCAACTCAGCAAGGGCTTAAGAGAGACCCTATTTAACCTATAAAATCATAACAAAGAGCAGTTGCACCTTCATCTAGTACTTTTTAAGAGATAAAAAAAAATAACCGTTGAAATATTTGCTCATGGACTTTGAGACTGATAACAGATATCAAAATGTGACAAACTAGAAGGAAATATAGGAAAAAAAATTTTTTATATGGGCTCCTTCAGCGACAAGGGCATTCTGCATGAAATAGTTTTCAAGATCCACTTTTGCTACCTAAATAGAAAATAGGGATATATTTTGTTATTTCTGTCTCACTTAAAGAGGAGATACTGTAAAATATTAATTGGGAACTAGTAGTCAAAGGTCAATCAATTTTTTTCTTGCTAGACAGGATTTAGTGACTTAAATGTGAACTGGAAAGAAAATATTTCTGTTCATTATTTGCTGACCCTTTACAAAACTGTCCCTATGTTGCAGTCAGGGAGGAAAGCAACACCTGGTTGTCTGGGTATGTTTTTCCAGAAATGGCTGTTGTATGTAGGTAGATGGGTATCAATTTACAGCAGCTGAGAATTTGGTTCATTACAATTTGTGGAGCCTTATTACCTCTGTAATAACATGATGTTATGCCTCCAGGTTTAACAAGTTCCATGTTCTTCCTGGACCTGGGATAGGGTGGCTATGAAGTACCTGTGTGTCTATTCCTGGAGGCAGAGGCCCTTGCTGCCAGGGATTCTGGAGTCAGCCCCTCTCTGAGCTGGAAGTGCTGTCATGTAATTTCTGCAAGTAGATGAAGGATTAAAGAACTGGAGCTTTTGGCTTGTCAGCAGTGCTAAAACCCTGCAGAGAAAAAAAACTACAAAGGTTGTGTCTCAAAAGAATGTGTGTAATCAGCTGAGCATCTCTAGGGGCCTAAATATAAATTTGGGTACAAGCAGATTTCAGCAACATTAGAATGATGCTGTGACACAGCTTAATGAACATTTACTGAAGTTTAATAAGAGAGCGATTCGACCGAACAAGATAGGAGACCTTGTTATGTCCAAATAAAGGACATATCAAAATTAAGAGATTGCCTCTCTGGATCAGGGCAGTGCTACATCTGGCACAGTGGCATGAGCCTGACAGTGACAGATCCTGCAGAGGAAGACACTGCAAACTGCCAATTTGGCTGCTGGAAATTCTTGTGTAGGCAGTTTCCTCTGACAGGAGTGGTAACGACTGGCTTATGCCCTGAGGTATGAGGATTTATATTTTTATCCTGTCCAAAGCACTTTTTTTTTTATGTTCTTGATTTACATGTGAATGCAAAATCCTTTTTTAGCACCTTAAGTCACAACCCCTATGACCTCTCGTGGTAGTAAATCCCAAGGTCTGGAGCTGGTGATACGTGTCCCAGAAGCTGATGTTTTGGTAACCCTCTTGAAACAGAGCTGGGGCCTAAAGAGTTAACTCTGAGTACTGATCCAGGGAGTCTCCTGCTCAGAAGAATGTAATGCTCAGCTAGAATGTACTGCTTAGCTAGAGACAGAAACCAGGGCTTAGGGATTAGATGGTACCCTACACCAAAAGAATGCTCACACACCTACCTAAATAAAGATAGGGTAAGAACACGAATAGATAAGGGGTGAAATAGGGGCTTGAGTCCAAAGTCTTGCAAAATTCACCATGAAGTCAGCAAAAATCAAGAAAGTTGAAGAGTTCAGCTGAGGAAGAAGAGTGAAAATACAACCCCATGAGGCTGAAGAAACATGAATGACCACTGAACATCACCCCAAAAAGGTGACTCCCCCAGACTCTGCCTATTATGAATATTATAACTAGATGTTGCAATTGTATGAATATGTGTGTGAAAATGTTGCAATCCCTCGTAGAAATTGTATATAATCCTGTCTTTTCACTGAGAAGGCAGAGTAAGTTTGTCCAGTGCGAGCTGGCTGGTCTCCAACATTGCCTAAATAAATACCTTGCTGTTTAAAGGCTAAATTCTGTCTCTAAAAAGTTCCATTGCGCCTTTTTGGGCATCACTGTCACACACAGCGACCTTCATATTTCTTGGGTGCAGACTGGGGCTTACTGGAGGGAATGTCAGACTCTGGGAGGACTTCCAGATGCTGGAAGGAGCTCTTCCAGCTCGCTGCCCAATGTACGACTATATGGGTCATCCAAAAAATTGGTGCAGAGTAACAGCATGGGCTTAAATGCAACACAAACAGACATCCCTGCTCTCTTATCATAGAATCATAGAATCAGCTGGGTTGGAAGGGAACTCCAAGATCATCAAGTCCAACCCTTGATCCAACCCCGCCGTGGTTCCCAGACCATGGCACTGATGCCACATCCAGTCTCATCTTAAACACCTCCAGGGATGGAGAATCCACCACTTCCCTGGGCAGCCCATTCCAATGGCTGATTACCCTCTCTGCAAAGAAATTCTTCCTAATATTTAACCTAAACCTCCCCTGGCACAGCTGCAGACCCAGCCCTCTTGTCTTGCTGAGAGTTGCCTGGGAAAGAGACCAACCCCCCCTGGCTCCCCCCTCCTGTCAGGGAGTTGCAGAGAGTGAGGAGGTCTCCCCTGAGCCTCCTCTTCTCCAGGCTGAGCCCCCCCAGCTCCCTCAGCCTCTCCTCACAGCACTTGTGCTCCAGTCCCTTCCCCAGCCTCGTTGCTCTCCTCTGGACCTGCTCCAGCCCCTCCATGTCCTTCCTGAGCTGAGGGCCCAGAACTGGACACAGCACTCCAGGGGTGGCCTCACCAGTGCTGAGTCCAGGGCAAGAATCACTTCCTTGGACCTGTTGGCCACCCTGTTCCTGAGCCAGGCCAGGATCCATTGGCCTTCTTGTCCCCCTGGGCACACTCTGGCTCCTGTTCAGCTCCCTGTCCATCCCCACTCCCAGCTCCCTTCCTGCCTGGCTGCTCTCCAGCCACTCTGTCCCAGCCCGTGGGGCTGCCGGGGGTTGTTGTGGTCAAAGGGCAGGACCCGGCCCTTGGCCTGGTTGAACCTCATCCCCTTGGAATCAGCCCATGGATCCAGCCTGTCCAGGTCCCTCTGCAGAGCCCTCCTGCCCTCCAGCTGATCCACACTCCCCCTCAGCTTGGTGTCATCTGCAAATTTGCTGCTGATGGACTCAATCCCCTCATCTAAATCATCGATGAAGACATTAAACAGAACTGGGCCCAACACTGATCCCTGGGGACACCACTGGTGAGCAGCCACCATGGGAGATCTGCCCATCATGCCCATCAGCACATGGGTAGACAGATGTGTAGAGGATTTTATTACCTGAGACTTAGGAACATTGGGATCTTAAGCAAGTTTTTCAGATTTTAGGTACTTGGCATGCTCTTGCCCACATATTTGTGTGCAAAAAAATTACACATAAACACAATAATGGCTTGTCCATTGTCTGAGCTCTAGCTAAGAAACACTCTGATGCTAACAAGGAACTGGATCCTACAGAATGAGTCAGAATTACTGTGTGGGTTTCAATCTGATGTCTTTCTTCCAGAGGATGAAGCTTTGGGCCAGATGATGAACCTTTCAAATACAGTTTCCATCAAAGGGTGGGCATGGTTGGAGGGAAATGTGTATTGAATTTCAATTTTCTCATCAAGTTTAATCAAGATTTGCACTGAAGCAAAGTGAGTATAACATAGGAATCAAGATCCTCTGTGCCACTGAAGCAAAATGAATGTAATATAGGCATCGAGATCCTCTGTGCAGGTTTGAAAGGAGAAATTTTCTCTTCTGGATGGAACATAATGAAACAACTTAGAAAGAAAATTAGCATATCATTTTCTATTTCAATCCTATGAAAGAAAGTTATCATGAAGTTCAACACGTGCTATTTCCTTAATGAATAATTTTACCATACTTGCTTTCTATAATGCAATGTATTTGCATGTCACTGAGCCTCTCTAGTTCTAGAATGAAAAATATTCCTTTTCCACACTTTAAAAAAACCAAACAAACAGCTCCCAGTAAACATTTTCAGTAAATATAGGCATATATTTTATAGTGAAATGAAACAAACAGTAGGAAAACTGATGAAAGAAAGTGTGGTAAAGAAGCAAGGGTTGGATGGTCTGATGGAGAGACAAGTGGCTCTTTTTATCTAATATCTCACTGTGTTATACCAAAGGAGGCTTTTAAGGAAGTAAAAATACATGAGGAATGCCTCCCATTTAAAGTAATTAATGTTAATTTTTTTATCTATTGGCAGGGGTTTTGCAAAATAAAAACTGGAATTAAAGAAATATTATTCACTTTAATAGTAATTGTACAAATTTCTATCTTGTTTCCCACCTGAGAAGCCGTCACAGAGCCATAGTTTCCAAAATAAGCATGTCCTTTGTTATTAATCTGGATTCTCTGGTTTAGTTTGTCAGTGTTTATCACTGCAAGATTTCCTGGCAACTCGTAATGCTTCTGATCAAGTGGCAGTGCTGCTCATCAGTTATCTAATGAAAAAAAAAATCAATTATTTGCTAATATGTAGGTTGTGAAGCAGCCTACATCTGCCTAGGAGAATTCTCTTTTCTTTCAAAGAATCACACTACTATTTGTTGTTTCAGGGTTAAATTTATGTATCTTTATCTCTTTATTTCCAGGTAAGTGTTCTTCAAATCCTCAGGCAATTGCACTCCTAGATATGAAACCTGCATGGGGTGATATAATGTTTAATCTCTTTTATCTCCAAAAAACCATGTGAAAAATAACTTTCTGTCCTTTTAATTAAACTGGAAGGATAGAAATCTCAGGCTGTGGCTGTTAAAATGGAAGAGTCATCTTATCAGTAGCAGTTATCCAGGGTGTTTTTGTTAGTTTGTTCAGTTGGGCATTTAAATGAATTCAGATACAAAACAAATTTTTGAACTATTTTTTTACTAGAGTTTTTATGGACTGTAAATAACACTTTAATGTTGAGGTTTGTCCACCAATGAATTGAACGCAAAAAAAGAATTTTACTATTTTTTGGGGGGGGGCTTTTTGAGTTGTTCTTTTTACCACTTTTGAATATCTATTAAGATTCATTTGTAAAGTTATTTACTGCATTTGCTAAAGAGACTATATTTAAAAACTTTCAGAATAGTTTCTGTTTTCCCCTAGCAGTGGAGTAATTTTCCATGTCAAGTTTTGTGCACCTGTTGAAAGAACTTGCCAGTCCCTCTTCTGGTAGAAAATTCCTTTCATTTGGTCTTGTGTGTGATTTACAGGAATCTGGCTGATCTCTTCCTTCACTGTTTTTTACTTCCACTGTAGTCCTCCCTTTCCCAGGAACATCATGGTTCAACATCTTGCTTTTTTATTCAGTGTTCTTTCCTTTTTTGAGTTATGCAAACACTTACTAGACACGGAGTGGTCTATTTATTTCTTCAGTATGAAACTACTCCTGTGTAGATCATTATATTCCCCCCCTCACAAAAAATTCACACAAAAAAAAAAAAATACTATAAAAATATGTGAACAGGTGCAGATGGTTGTAGCTCATATCTGGCCCCTTGACTGAGGCTACTCCCCATTGTAATCATGAATTTTGGGGTCAAGTGTTTGGGTTTTGGTTTATTATCTAGAGCCTGGAGGGCCAACCTAGGTTTTTTATTATTGTATAACAAACTGAACTTAAAATAGAATACATATGGAAATGAATGCTCTCTCCTTCAAATAAGACATATTTTCACTGTGAGGTCATTGACCTTTGCTATTTTGAAAATAGGTTTTAAACTGAAAACTTCCTATTTTGTCTCACGAATAAAGGCCTGGTTTTATCGTGTTGATTTGGGAAATCAGATTTTACTCACTGTAATCCATTATTCATACTTGCCAAACTATTCTGAAAGAAATTTCAGGGCTCTGAAAGATTTCATATAAAGGAATATGACAGAAGTTTTTCAGCCTGTCAGATAATTTGACTGGCTATGCTGCATAAATACTAAGGATTTTAATAATTGCTGTTCTGCGTGCAATACTTCTTGCAAATATAATTCATCTTTCTTGAATTTTCTGTCAGATGCTTGAAGAGACACTGCTTCTATTTTAAATTGTAATTTGGTGGTAATTTGAAGTCACCATGTTTCAGGTTTTGGTGTTGGTTAATGTTATTAAATGCACAAACAACAATGAACAATAAGTCTGCTGAACTGTTCAGTTTCCTTTATATAATTATATATAATTATATATATATATATAATGAATATATGTGTGTATGGAGGAAGAAAACCTGCTATTTCTTGTGTGGTCAAAAAAACAGGGAATAGAAGTAGCTGGGTGGTATTTCAACACAATTTGCAGTTCCCTCTTAATAAAAAGGGAAGACAAGTGTGTATTTTGCTCCACACATGACAGGTGGCTCCTCAGTGACCATAGTTTAGGGAAATCCCCAGGCTACTCCAATCTATAAGGAACCTTGATCAAAGCATCAGGAAATGCCATTTTTTTCCTCAGGAAACACAGGAAGGCCCCTGAAGTGTGATAAGGCAAAGGACTGACAAATTCAGGGTAATCATTTCTTATCATTTAAATAAATTAATTACTGCTACTGTCGTGCTTCAGAGCATTATTATTTGCTCAGAAACATTTTTATTTTTTTTTTTTTGCAGCCCAGCATTTGGTCTCTGCAGTTGCCTGTGTTATCCTTAAAGAAAAAACTCTCACCAGAAAGATCAGACAATGTTCTCCCGAGTTGATAGCGCATCAAAATAGAATTCTTAATTTTCCATGTATTTTTAATGTTACTAAAAATTAACGATTTAATAATAAGAAATTTTCCGTGGTTTAAATGCACAGAAAAAAAATTTTGAGTTGCTGTTTTTGTTGTTTGAATGTGAGAGGAATTTGTCCCGTTCCTCCCACCCAATTCCAGATGAAAAATGCACCTGTCTTTATAAACACTCAGGAAAGTTATAAGTGCATTTTTAGAGTTGTTACCTTGTTTTGCAAAACCCACTTTTCTGAAGTAACTGAAAAACAGAAAAACAAGGCAAGGCCAGACCAATCTGGCAAGGCCAGAAATACTCTGTAATTATGTGAATGTAAACAATTTAAAGGTTATTTGAAGACATTAAAGGAAAAAAAAAAAACACATGAGAGGGGGAAAAATGAACAAAACCAAAAAAACCCCAACTGGCTTAGTTGGGGCAGTTCAGTGGAGAACAACCAGACAATCTTGTTTTTACTTTTCTGAGTCAACTCAACTGAAAGGTAAACTAATACAGTTTTGTGGGTCGGTGCTTTTGTGGGAATTTTGTGGGTTTTTAATGAGTGAATATAGTCTTAGTTATAAGTGGTTCCTACTTCCTCAAGGCTAATTTTGTGAGGACAAGAAAAATTTTGGAGATGTGAAGTAAAAAAAACAAACAAACAAAACAAAGAAAACAACAACAACAAAAATGTGTCCTTTCAATTAGTCCTGACTATGGGAATAATAGGCAAGGTTGTTGTGAAAAGTCTGTCTGTGTGTATATATAATTATGTATTGGTGGGGTGGGTGGAAGATTTTAGAACCTGGTTAAAGTTTTAAATGCTACTTCATTCAACTTCATATGTATAATTAAAAAAAAAAATAATTAATGAAAGATTAAGGAGCAATCTCACACAGCCTTGCAAAAATCATGTAGCTGACATGACACAGGAAGTCCTGCTTCCTGTGCTCCTGATTTTCTCTTTGAATTTGTTTTAGTGCTTTTGATTTACACAAAAAAACCCCCAATTCTTAATATAGCATCATTTCTTCCTTCTCAGAGAAAGAAAGATTGTCCATTTGCAGAACTCAAACATCTTAAATAATTTTTTACAGTAATATATGAACAGGACACTTCTGCTTTCATCTTCTATTCAGACAGTGACTTGGACAACCATAAAATAATTGCTGCTGGGCTGCTCTTTGCAGAGGAAAGAACCAACAGCAGCACTGTGATCTTGCCTCCCCTAAGGGGGCAAAATATTTTGTCCATGGAAGTTTTATGTATCTGAGTCTCAACATCTGCTTGAAATACTAGCTGGGTTTGTTTCAGCTTCAGGGAGGAAGTTTAACATCAAACCCAAAGTAAACAAAGCAAAATAAAGAGTTCTGCCTTACCTATTGTCAGGACCTTTTACTGATCCCTTACTGGTGTAGCTGCTCCTGGTTACAGATGTTAAATCATGGTCTGCAAGGTTAATCAAATGATCTAAGTGCTTGAAAAACAAGACTACAAAACAACTCATAAAAAATAGACTAGATAAACTAAGAAAAAAGTTTGTGCTCTTTTCTCTTTTCATTTAACTATTTTCTTTGCACTTTGATCCTTGTAAGAGAATAATTCTTTAAATACTTCTTTTTATTTACTTGCAGGGCATATCTAACATGTCCAGGTGGTGTACTCTCGGGGAGTCCTGGGCTTTTGCCTTCTTCCCTAAGGACTGGAGCACATGGATTTGCTTCCTGCAGAAGGCATGACTTGTGCTAGTCCAGCTCCTCAACATCCAATTAAGACACCAGGAGCTGGGAAATGTTCTTGGTCTACCAACATCATCACAAAACATATTCTTAGTGGATTTTTTTGCCTCATGCCTGGCTTTTCTTTGGCATTTCATACTTGACTGTGGAATTCATAACTGGAATGTAGAGGGCGTGAAGAAAAGAATATAATAGCACTGAAAAAACATGTAAGTTTTCAGATTAATCTGAAGTTTGTGAGGTGGCTTGCAGCTGCCAGAAGAGACTATGCAGCCCTGAAAGCTGCTTCTTACCCAAGGCAGGTCAATATTTCATCAGGGTTCAGGTAGAAGAGCACTAATCCTTGCTCCTCTCTTGTTTCTGCACCTTCTAATGTGCACTGTTTTGTCTCACCATGGACACAAGGCCTTACCGGGACTTATCTACTCTGTCAACAGACAATGCAAAGATAGTACTGTTCAAAATCCTGCTGAAGGTATGTTATAATATGCATTCCTAAAATTATGTGTATGGCCTAGCAGTTGCTTTGTCTCATCTTCAATTTATTCTCTAATCTCTCAGCCTGGGAGGATTAACCTTCCAGAACCTATCCTTTCCAGACTTTACAGGATAACCAAAGGAAAGAAAAGACTCTTATCTTCTGTTCAGACCTCTATCTGGCACAGACTTTTATCTCGAGACTGATTTTTACCTGAATTTGTCAGCAAAGTTTGCAACACAAATTTCAAATTTTTATCCTTCTCTCCTAATACTATTGATCTGCCATTTGTTTTATTTCTCTAACCTCATTCATTTGTTATGTTGTGGGTTTTTTTCTTCGGGCTAAGTCCTATAAATCACATTTTCTTGAGAGTTTCTATATCAGTGAAGATCTCACCTGCAGTGCCCCTTTCTTCTATTCCCTGTATGCCTCTTTCCCATTGAAAAAAAAGTAATTCTGACATTCTTTCATGAATTGTGTCAGTATTTCAGTAACAACTTCTGAGAATAGATACAATTATATACACAGATAAAAGGAAGTCCTGTAGTATGGTGTGAAGATAACATCCTATATTTTCCACGTCATACTTAACAGAATAACCCCTGAAGACTAAAACTGAGTTTCATAGGACACAAAATATAATCTATAAATGCCATTTCAAGACTTCTTTTAAAACCAAGTTATATTTAAAACAAAGATAACTTTGGCTTTTACATTGATTCCAGGGGAGACTGGGGCAGGTAGAAATTGTTCAGCCTAAGGTCTCATGCCTCAAAATCTTTGTTTTTCTCTTTCCTCTCAAATCCTGACTTTGAAATAAAGTTCTTGTGTTGTTTATTAAAAGATAAAAAACTACAAAAGTATTATAAAGCAGTTGAAGAGAAAATCTTTTTGGAAGGGTTATATACAAACCTCTCCCAGGACCAGGACTCCTGTAGCCCTGCTTTCATGGGGATGGCTGAACACCTGCCTACCCATGGGAAGTACTGAAAGAATTCCTTGTTTTTCTTTGCTTGAGCATGTGGCTTTTGCTTTACCTGCTAGACTGTGTTTATCTCAACCCAAGAGTTTTCTCACTTCTGCTCTTCTCCCCTGATTCTCTCACCCATCCCACTCTGGGGGAGTGAGAAAGAAACTGTGTCGGGCTCAGTTGCTGGCTGAGGTTAAATCATGAAAATCACACGACAGTGTCATCCAACAACTGTGTCACTATCACAGTCATACTGGCTTTCACTTGAGCAATTGCAGACTAATTCAGCTGATCAAATAATCTTTGCCATTAAACTCCATGTTATTTTCTCCAAGCTGCCTAGTACACTCCACTTTCCTACTGGCATTATGTGAAGGTCCAGAAAAAAAATGTGACTAATTTTCTGTGCCCATAAATTCTGCTTAAGCTGGAGAGCTTAAAGAGTAGCTGTGTGGGAGAGCTGTCACAGTGATTCTTTGCCTCATGGAAAGTATCAGGCACTCACCCTGCTGTTTCAAATGACCATTCATTATAGAAGGAATTATGAGATGAAATATGAAGGGCTAACTCAATCATGCAAGCAAAAATCTTGCATGTAGAGAAGAAAACAGAGGCTGCTAAGAACTGTGAATCAGGAGGTGACTCAAAGGCAGCCAAGTAAGAGAAGAAAATGTGAAAATTTTTGGGGATGGAGAACTATCATGCATGAAGGTGATAAATAGCATTAGCACAATAATATAATGTGCAGGGAGGAAGGCAATATGAGTAATTAAGCTGTGTGTGCCATAAAGAGCAGACCAAATACCTGGGCTTGGCTCAACATGAAAGGGCAAATGTATAATTTAACATATGTGAGCTCTCCAAGAAAAAGGGAGTCAGCGCTTGAGCAAAATAACAGGCAGTGACATTTTAGTATAGTTTGTATGAGAGGACTTCCCCCTGAGTACCCAGCATCATATTTAGGATTCTGAAAGTGGGAGAAGTCAGCTGATATTCTGGGCCACCCAACTGACTGTTATGGCCACAAAAAAGAAGCCTCCAAAGCCAAATTAAAGTGCAGCAACATATTTTCTCCAATAAGAAAACTGCCTTCTCCCCTAATAGTAAACAAACAATCATTACTCCACAATTCATAACTTTTTCGACTGCTTAGTGTGATTTGGTGAAATTTTTGCTAACCACACGTGAAGTGAGGTTAGCATTGTGGAAATTAATGTATTATGATTTTTCTGAGAGGAGATAAGCTGATTTATTTTTTAAAAGAATCAAATAGAATTTATTACAAAACAGGGAACAACAGAGTAAAAGCAGGGGTTTTTTTTTAGGGGCTAGGAAATAGTTATGAGAGTGGCCTATCTTCATGTGATAAATGATGAGACTTGATAATGGTTTGAGTGGATGTAATGAATTGATTTTTTTTTTCCCCTCAGGGATAAACTTGATTAACAGGGGTTTAAAAGTGGACAACTGACTTTGGAGTTAATTTTGAGTGACTGAGAAAGCAGAAAAGGGAACTGTTACACTGGAATCTGAAGAAGCATCATATTGAATTGAAGCACAAAACAGTGCAATGGTCTGTGTTATCTTTAAAAATTACTAAAGGAAGTCATGGTACTATGGCATTGAAGATTAGCCTGTATTTGGGTGGTTTTGGGCTGATATAGACCACACAATCTGACTCACAGGCAATGTGATTACAACAATGACTCAGAAAGCTGTGACAGAGAGGAAGAAGGTCCTTGTTGCAAAACCTGTGTTTGAATTTGGAATTAAGGAAAACCAAAATTACGAACTAAGTTCAGATCTCCTATCTTGGGTCCCTGATGAGATTCTTTTGACAAATAATTCTTGATTGCAATCCAGGCACATGAACTGTTGATCACTCCACAGAAGCTGTTTCAAAGACTTCAAGTTGTTTAATTTGGTCAAAGACTTTTCACAAACTCAATGTCACAAACTCATTGTGTTCCAGCTCCTGTCCACTGCCATTCCAAAAGGACCAAAGGGGCAGAAGGCTCCAAGTTATATTTAAAACACAGATAACTTTGGCTTTTACATTGATTCCAGGGGAGACTGGGGCAGGGAGAAATCGTTCAGCTTAAGGTCTTCTGACTCAAAATCTTTGCTTTCCTCTTTCCTCTCAAATCCTGACTTTGAAATAAAGTTCTTGTGTTGTTTATTAAAAGATAAAAAACTACAAAAATGTTATAAAGCAGTTGAAGAGAAAAAGAAAATCTTTTTGGGAGGATTATATACAAATCTCTCCCAGTAACATGGGATGTTACTGCAATGCTACTGCAATGTCTAATTACAACCACTTTTGGTGGATTTTTCTGTCGGTGGGTATTTATTAGCTACAGAAGTTTGACAGAATATCCAGTCTGTAGTACAGCTTCTACAGTAACACATCTGTACACTGGCATAGACATAAATTGCATGTTCTGACAGAACTCTGCCCATTTTTTGGATCCATGTGACTTCCTCATGAAAGGAATGAAGTCTTTATTTTGTTCACAAATTTCACCAGGTTTACCGGTCCTAGATGAACTTCTCTCATCTTTAGTTGAGAGACTACCTTGTGTCATCATCACATCTTAGATATAGGACTTTTCCAAGAAACTAGAGAAAATTGTGGCAGAAGTAATGCATATGCTTTTAAAAAAGTACCCACCTCAGGGGATTTCTGAGACTACAGTTTTTAATTTTTTTTTATACATACTTGCATTTGAGCTGCAGTCACATCCAAGTATAGAAATTGTGGGTAAATATTGAAGCACTCGTGGTGCTGGTCATATGTAAAAGAATTCACTGCTAAATGAAATCGCCATTTTATGATGTAAAATGAGAATGAAAGTTAACTTTTTAAAACCACAAGTACACAAATTGATGAGATTCTAAATAGCTAATTATTGTCTGCAGCTCTTTTGGGAAGAATATAATTTGGGGGAGCTGGAAGAGTAGAACGACATATGCTAATTACTTTCTATTTTCACTTTCACCAGGCATTTAACTGGATTCCCTAGAATAACTCATATTTTGAGGGAATATCTCTGGTACTGGACCCTGCACAAAATCAAAGGAGAAGCTACCGGTGCCTGTTCCTGTGAAAGCAGTTCTGAACTTTGACTCTATTAAATCAAATACTGTGAGAGATACTTATCCAAAAACAAGAAGTCAGGTTTCAGGAAATGAAGCATATATATTGTATCTAGAATCATATATTAAGTAGGAAAGTATCTACTTTTTTTCCTGATAGATGTAACTATTGTTGCTTTTTGAGAATCAATCTCCCTTCTGCTCTGAAAACAAAGAAGATTATCTAGTATTAATATTTAGCATTCACATGTCAATAAATTTTTCCACTACCCTCATTTAGCGTGATTGAAACTAACATTTCAGAGGAAAATAAAGTGAAAAAAAAAAATTATCTTTGCACTAGGCTTTTAGATTTTATTTTTGTTTAAATACACTAGCACATCAAATTGACCCAGCGCTTATAGGTTTCAACAGAAAGACTTTAAGGATTAAGTCCATTAAGGTTTTGAAAGAAAAGTAACACAGACATAAACAGCAACAATCATAAAAAAATTCACTGCAAGTTTAATCAGTTACATGTCACTTTTCAAGTCACATCTACTAATTGATTATTCTAGGTTTAGAACAGAATATTATATGGAGTTTTAAAATTCTTTGTAAATAGATACCATATAGTATTTATCTCCAAAGAAATGGTCGATTACAACCAATTACAACAAAAGAAAAAAGGTTTAGAAATAACCCCAACAATTAAATAACCCCAACAATTCCTGCTTTTGAGAAGATGTACTCCCACACAGTCTGCAAACCTCAATACGTGAGTAAAACCTTTTATGAATGTGCTGTAACCTTCATTTACCCATGAAAAACAGTGATGGATGCTTTGTAAGTACAGAGTTGCACACTCTGGCATTCTGATACCTATCCTAAACTTTGGATTGCCAATTAGTAATTCAGTGCATTTCTCTTATGCCACTGGGTTGGCAAATTAAATGTTAGTGAAATAAAAGACTGCTGACTGAGTGCAGATTTTTTTTCATCACAAAGCCTCAGACATACATATTGTATTCCTAAATTGTAAGCTCAAAGGAAAAAAAACAAAGATCTGGAAGACAAGAAACAAATGGGAAATGAGTTATAAACAAGGGAAAATGTTATTCTGGTGTAGAGAAAGTAAATGAAATTTACTTTCAGTTAAAAATTAATTTTATAAATTTCCTTTGGAAATAGCCACACAACGAAAAGTTCTGCACTAATCAGCATATTTTTGCATTTAATGTAACTTGTGTTTTTACCCATTTTTATTTTCTGTGCTGTCATTAAGCACTGTATGCTGATAGTGATTTTAACAATCGCTATAGAAAAGGGTGTTTTATGTCTTTCATGGCTATGTTTTATATGAGTACATATGGTCTTAACCTTTCAAACTTTACAGGGAACATCTCTGTCCAGTTCTGGGGTCCAGTACAGAAGGATAAGGAACTACTGGAAAGGGTCCAATGGAGGGCCAAAAATATGATTAAGGGAATGGAGGTTATATCAGAAATATCAGAAATATCCATCTCTACATGATATTCTAACTGTATCACTTTGTGCAGGTTTCTAAATACTAAGTAACTTGCAGCTCGTGAAGGCACTTGAAATACTCAGACACATGTTCACTGATATTTTTTGATCATAAAAATACTAATTTATTTGTGCACGTGTATGAGTTTATTTTTTACTATATTATTTACCACATATACTTTGGGGAGCATATCAGTGCTGTTTATGGCTGCAGATTAAAATCCAGTTATCTAGAAACAGGTTTTCCCTGTTTTCTGGAGCAGTGAAACATCAATTGACATATTAGTGTTTTCCCAGTTCTTGAGATCAAATAATGTTTTCTTCCTTACTGTAATTTTCATTTCCTACATTAAAAAGTTAATTTACCAAATCTCCAGGAAAGTTCCATGTTTCAAAACTTCTTTCCATCACACCCTTCTTTCTTATTGCAGTATTGCAACAACCCTTTTTCTTTGCTGTAACTTCTGGAAGCATTTTCATCCATCATTAATAAGAAGTTAGACAATACCATACTAAAGAAAATGGTGCCCTATTTTTAAAATTTCTTCTCAAATGTCAATCTTCAATCCACTGCTGACACCCCCCTATTGTACCTTTAAATGTGTTAAAGGACAGGAGAAATGGGATCTGCCTCCTTATTCTTTCAGGCATGAAGATTTCTGGACTTTTCTTTGGCTTCATTGGCATTTTTTTTGTTTGTTTTTGGGTTGGGTGGTTTGATTCTTTTTTTTCCCTTGTTTGTGAAATGCTGCTTCTGATCTCTGTTTCCAAGTCTGTTTACCAGAAAACCAGATCCCCTTTAGCGGAAATAAAAGTAAAAAATCCCCGCCTTCTGCATTTTATCTCTTTTCCTTAGTAGCTCTGTTCTCTCCTTATTCCTAGTCAAACATATCTTTAAATTCCATGAATGACTGAAGTTCTCCATAGAATATTTCGAGTGGGACATTATTGATCTTATTCCTGATGATTCACTTGTCTCATGGTCTTTTCAATTCATGAAGACATAAAAGTTCTCTGCCATATTCTACAACATTTTGAGGCACTTCTATTATCTTCCACTTGAGCTGCTGCTGTAAATTCCCTTTTATATCTGCAGTAAACAAAGTGCAGAGCTTTACTTTTAAACACAAATATTTAGGGGAGGATTTTTTTTTTCTTTGAGATCAGTTCTCAAAAGAGGATCAATGAATTTGAGCACAAGATGGGTAAAAAGAAAACACAAAACAGAGTAAGCCTAATTTTAAAAATGATTGCTTCTCTAACCATTTAGTTTAAAAATCACTTTCTCTTACTGTCTAATTTTTCTCTAATTCCTGAAGGAATGGAACGGTTGAACCTCAGAGGTTTAACATTTAATTGTAGTAAAAAGTCTGATAAATGAGAAAGGAGAGGGCAGAGAGAGAGGAGAAAAATAAAGCTGACAAAAGAGGTCTGGCAACAATGGTAGGAGTAAATCTCTATTAGAGTCAAGTAATACATCTCCAGTGCTGGCTCTCGATTAAAAGAAAGGAAATAATGAGGATTTAATAAAAGCAGTAAATTTCAGCAAGAACCCCCCTGTTTAGAAAGAAACTGGAAACCATTAAAATTGAAAGAGGACTTGTACAGAGTGATAAGAGGTGATATGAGGCATATGACTTCTTCATTTTTGTATACAGGAAATTTCAGTATCAAAAGGAAAATTAAACTGGAAGAAACAAAAATGAGCAGTGTGTTTATAAACCACTAAATTTGGGTCAACCTAGAACAACAAAGGAGAGGGTAGTTTTTACTTTGATCCTTATTTTGATTAATACATTTGTTAAATGTATTAATATTCTTCATGACCACCATGTGCATGCTGAAGTTCATTTTGTTTTTATAAAATTAACATTAAAAAAATACTTGCAGTTCATTTTTAACAGGCTCTTATGCCATTCAAATGCTTCATTTTGAAATTATACTCTACTTTTATATAATATGTTATATAAATAATTTCATTACATTAAAATATACAAGGTGAATATAGGCTTCTGAATTTATTAACTTCTTCCTCTCTTTCTAGAATTCCCACGTCAGACAAAGTTGTGATCTCAAAAAATTATTTAAAATTATAATTAAATTTCCTGTTGATTTTTAAGGTTTTGAATCACACTTTCTGTGTCAGATAATAGTTATATTTCAATGTACAACAACTGCATTTCATATCCACATGCATGTCAGGCCTACAAAAATGCTAGGAAACTTCATCAAGGAAGTCCTCCATTAGCATAAAAAAATTTGCAGAATGGTGTCCAAAACCTCCTGGTTTTATGATGGCCCCTAACATATTGAATAGATTGCACTTTTTATTTTCAGATGTACAGAATCCAGTATTTCTTAAAGAAATGATCAGTGATTACTGATTGTGGTCAACTATTTCCAAGGTTATTACTATTTAAATTAAGTTTTCAATTCTTATGTCATTTTCATTGCTTTCTCCATTTTTGTGTGTAGGTATGACATACTCTATGTGTGAAAATTGCTTTTTGTGAGAAATATTTTGCAATGGAATAGCTGTAAAGTGTGCTAAGCTTCTGAAATTCCATCTGATCAACACAGCTGAAGGTCTTTTGAAGAAGGTCTTTTTACAAGGTCATGTAGAGACAGGAAAAGGGGGAGTGGCTTTCAACAGAAAGTGTGGGTTTAGATTAGATACGAGGAAGAAATTCTTTACTGTGGGGGTGGTGAGACACCAGAACAAGTTGCCCAGAGAAGTTGTGCCAACTCCATTCCTGGAAGTGTTTAAGGTCAGTTGGGATGTATCTTTGAGCAACCTGTGGAAGATGACTCTGCCCACAGAAAGTGTCCCTGCTGGCAGAAGGTGTCCCTGCCCATGATTCCATAAAAACTTGGTCTGAGAAACTGCTCAGAGACATTTTTTTATCTTTAAGCAGCAAGGTATTTGTTTATTCAACGTTGGGAGCAAGCCAGCTCGTGCTGGACACACTTACTCTACTTGAAAGTGCAAAAGCAAGCCATTTTATACACTTTAGATCCATGGTTACATCATTTATTATACATATTAATAAGCAGGCTGGTCTCTGGGCAGAGTCTTTCCAGACATGCCCAGTGTTCTACTGTGGGGTCTTCTCCTCAAGCCTTCATCCCTCTGGTGGTCACCATGGACGTCTTCCTCAATTTGACCTCTTCAGTGAGGTGACCTGAATTCTTCAAGCTTGCAAAATCCTGGCTCTGGGCCTTCTAGATCTTATTCAAAGGTCTGGTTTACCTAATTTATTACTGTGTGTGTACTACTCCAGTTCTTTCTATAATAAGGCCTCTGGTCCAGTGAGCAGAACAGAACATGATATGAACCAGTGCTCCTAAAATGTTCTTCCAGCAACACAGGTATTGGGTTTGTTAGCAGGCCAAGATATCTCAGTTAAAACTCTTTTAGGCCTGGCTCCTGTTTCACCCATTGCAGAGGGTTGGAACTAAATGACCTTTAAGGTCTCTTACAACATAAAGCATTCTATTATTCCGTGATTTTAAGATCTGCCTTTTTAAAAATCTTCATATAGATTACAGTCCTGTACTTGTAGTATAACAATACTTGTCTATGGTGTGAGACCCTGGATTATTATATTTTTGGGTCGGAACCAACTCAGGTGTGGGTGTGTGCTTTGTTCTGGTTGTTTTTAAAAGTTTTACCCTCTTAAACTTCTGCCAAGATCTCTTGTTTTCTCCCACATTTTCTAAATCCATCAGCAAAAGTATCTCCTGAGAAAACACAGGCACCATCTTCTCTTTCCTCTACCTCAAGGTGTTAAAGACCCGAGGGCTCTTCAAAATACTCGGTGAGTGAATTTTTGGAGGCTTGAGGCCTGGAGCTTTATGCATGGCTTCAGAGTTGACAAAACTTCTCTGTGCCCAATTTGAAATTTTATAGATATCAGCAGACAAGTAAATAAAAAATAAAAATCTCCATCAACTTTGGGCATATTTACACATACTTAATACCATAGTATGCATATACATATGTGTGCAGTGTTTTCTTGCTATCAAATGTGAGTCTATCCTGCCTATAAATGTAAAAAAATATGAAGAACTTTATTGTCTACATCACTTTACAGGGAAGGAAAAACACCTTACCAAGCGAATTTTGTAATGTGGAATTCTGAGAAGTAAGACTCTCCAGTCTTCATTTTTCCTGTTCAGTTCTTCTCTTCATTTCTTCTCCAGTGGAGAACTCTTCTGTTTTTGTGAAGTGTGATTGTCAATTTAGTTTAGGCTAAATGTATAAACACCAACCTTGAAAACTTGATATTATATAATTAATTCCAAGAAGATTTGATTTATTTCTTTTAATATTGAAACCCTATACTTCAGAATTTACCCAGAAATGCAGAAAACATACAAAGAGCAAAAGCTGGAGTGCCTAGGGATTTATCTAACAAAATATAATGATGGTACTTTATAACCACATTTCCATTTTTAAAATGATAAAGTAATACATTTCACATGGAATATAACTAGGTTATGGTAAAATCTCTATTAAAACTGTATCCAAGATAAATCTCCAGGTTCGAATATTCAAGTATTTGAAAGGATTTTGTGAACAGCAAGAATCTGGGCTGAGATTTATTATACATAGTCTTAATTTTTATACTGAACAGGCACTTCACATTTTTTTTATTAAGCTTAAAGGTGATCTTAGTCCATGTGTCAACAATGATGAAGATATGCAGTATCTTAACATATCAATTCTAATTATATTTTTTATACTCTGGAGGTTCAGATCTTTTTCTTCTTGACATTCAGTGTTGCAATCCCCTAAGACTAAAGCAGGGTTCAAGCATAATTTTTATCAGATCTTTATGAATATTAGATATTTTTATCCCAGGTTATTCAATAACATCAGCCTCCCATTTAACATTCAGCTTTACCAAGTGAGCTATAAAGCACCATTCACGAACTTAAAATTGTACAAATATATTTTATGTTCCACAATTTTATTCATTAACTAGATTAAAAAACTCAGAGACAGTACAAAACTTGGGGTCAGACTCTGTAGATTTATTCTAACTGTATTGAATTCTCTACTCTTTATCACATTACTTGGTCTGGTAACTAAAATGTAGAATCATGAGAAACGGGAAAGAAAAAAAGGAGGAAAATGAGAAAAAAAATAGAAAAGGCATCACTTTCTTAGGATCCTGTACATGTCAAAAAAAATTATAAAGATTTAAGTTGTATTTTCCCATGTAGTCCACCATAGACTAATTTAAAATATATGACTTTGCATGTAAGAGTGTGTGGGTTTGTGTCTGTGATTCTGTTTACCAGAATATATACCAATAATATTGATATTTGTTGGTGTTGTGACTTTATGTTCATAACTTAATTTTGATTTTGACCAATAAAAATTCTGCTTTTTTTCTCCATCTCTTTTGAGCTGTCATTTCAGCATTATCTTTCACCAATAATACACGGTGTATCAATTTGTAAATGGGCAAAATGTGTGAAAAAAATAAACACTGTTTAGGTTTCGTACACTTGAAAAAGTTCTCTCATCTATAATTTCTAGCCATATTTGTTTCTGGGTTGGTATACTCACAACTCACATTTTTTTTAGCTGTGTTTGGGATCTTTAAACAAAGAGTCCATCTGTGTCATAAAAAAGCAAGGGTAAAGTCCTAATAATCTCATGCATCAGGATGCAAATCTGAATGTGTCTGGAAACCACAGTATTCCCAAAACAGCTGAGGCACAAGTCAGAGGGGATTGACAGAGAACAATTTTCTTGTAAGTGATTTATGTTACTGTCCCATCAGCAGAAGACCAGAGTGACAGGGAGTGAAGGACAAGCTCCTGGTTTTCTGTGCACCTCTGTCTTTTCGAAGAAATTTCATTATCAAAGTATCCAGGGTATAAATTCTCAAAACAAAATGAAGATGAAAAGCATTCCTGGTGCAACTCCACCATCTGCAACGCTAAAAGTCCTTTTCCTTCTGAAACTTTATCAAGTCTAATGGCCTTACATTCTGAATTAGCTTGACCCACACTAATGGATACCAAAGGGAGATATTTCCTAGGTAACAAAAGTCAGCACAGAGTTACTCCTGGCTTTTGCAAAATGTCAGCCTTTGTGAGGAACTGGAATAAATCCCATGACCTTAAAATGTTTATGGGCAGAAGCACTATTTCCACACAAAGGTCACTGAGCATCCAGTGTTCACATCCAGTTCAGCAGCCTAGTGCTTCTCTCCAGATGACAACATAATTTAACTGATCCATTGGCCACCCAGCAGGTATTTCAAAGCAGACACCTGTCAACGTGCTTGAGGAATCAGCTGTTGAGTGACACCTTTCTGATAATTTTGATGATTTTGAAATAGAAGATAAACACTCAGCTGAAACGAAGCTTTCAGTGTTTCTATGTGCAGATTGCTTTGTTAGCCCAAACTGCTGCTCTCGGAGATCTCTGTAAGCAATAAGGATATCTTTCAGATTACAAGTGAAAAGAAAAAGTCTAAGACATTCTATTTGTCTGTATTTATTTGAAACTTAAATATACTATGGAAATTACTTTAACAATGTTTCTGAGCATTTATCTATTGTTAAAACTCAGGACCAAATTCATTCATGACAAATTGATTTGTACTAAATAAATACTTATACTGTAAGCACAATTGTTAGGATAAAATATTTTTTTTCTAGTAGTCTATGTTTCAAATGCTTTATGTGCTTATTAAGTTACACTATTCCAATAAATTCTGCAGAAAAACAATTCTTTATATTTTTATATTTTTTACATTACTTCATGAGTTTATTATGAAAAATAACAGAATTTTAAACATATCTATCATGTAATCCTAACTAAGATTTATTTTTTTTTTTAAATTATGACATGCACTTAAACAATTTTGGATCCTTTTTTCAACTGAAGATTAAAAAAGAAAATGAACCAAACAAAAAAGAAGTCCACTATCATCACAGCTGTAATGATGATTATACAAGTGTATGAGGAACACAAGGTGTTTGGAAACAGTGTTAGTGGTGTCTCAGGCTACCCAGCAAGAAAGCAGCCCAATGATGCATAGCAGTATATGTGTTAAAAAGGTTAAGTTGATTTATAGCAATGTACATTTTTTCCATTTTGTTTGCCAAATTCTTGATTGTTTATTCCCAGAGTAGATTGGTTGGACTTTTCTGGTAGTTTTATCGCTTCCATCATGTTCCTGAATACTTCATGTACACATTCTTCCAAATCAATCGGAACACCCTAAAAATTCGGCAACCTTAGCAATTTACACTAATATGATTGAATCCTTTTTATAAGACACTGAAATATATGTAAGCTGGATTTGCATTACTTAAAGGCTTAAGTTTACCAACAACTGATGTGGAAAACTAGGGTATATTTATTTTTAAAGCAATAGAAAATTTTTTATATAGGCTAGAGTCATATATTAATGTGGAAAACAGAACTTGTAACATGAAAGGACTGAGCTGGACAGCATTGAAAATAGGGACATAGAAATAAAATATGGATTAGAACTGAAGGAAAACAAAATGTGGCGCTTAAAAAACAGTTATTTGCTGAATAAATGTTTGCTATAAGGAGCTTTTTATTTCACTTTTCTGCGAAACAAAGAGCCTAACTTTTGACTGTGAATCCATGCTTCAGTAATAGCTGTAATCTCTCATTGTAAACCCCTACAGACTTTGAGCATATGCTGAGGTATTGCTTGGTTTGGTTTTATTTACCCAAACTCATGCAAATCGAGACCACAACGGCTCATGGAACCAACTCTGTGCCAGCAACAGCTCTGCTGGTTCTCTTCCAGTGGTCAAGTTCCCACCAGTTCACCTAATCCATCGTTTCTCTTTCCAGGGCTCAGTTCCTGTCCTAATCTGTTGTTCTTCTTTCCAAGGTTCAGTTGATATACAGTATTTTCCTGTGCCACATCAACGATCGTAGGAGCCCAAACCCAGCTGTCAGCAGAAAGGAGCTTAGTGGGCTTGAACCATAAGCCTTGGAAAACAAGTGTTGAGAGAAATCCCATGACCTGAAGGACTGGACCCTCCTCACAAGACCTGTTATGTTCAACCATATGGATTAGCCTGGCTCCTGCAGCAAAATAAGAAAGGACTTTGAGATGATTTTATCAGACCATGCTTAAACCCCTTTATCCTCTTCCCCCCCATGTAATCCTGGTTGAGGGAAATATTAATTCATTGGGTAACTGTAGTAAAAACTTGTGTGATTCCCTAATTAACACAGCTCGTCCTCCTCATTAATATGTCCGACCCCCAAGGCCCTTAAATTGTGTTCCCTTTTTCAATAAACTATTCCATTTGCTACTCCATACCTGGAATTGCTTAGTTATTGACTCACCACTGATGATCACAACCATGGACCAACTATGGTAGGGCTTCAGACACGACTCAGGTCCCTTACACAACTGGACACTGCCATGGCCTTCACCCACCAGACAGTAGGGTTTATCTACTTCAGTCCTGTTAGGTTCCAAAAAATGATATCTGCCAAAAGAAATTAGAGTGGTCTCTGTAAAAGGCCATTGGGAACAGAAGCTGAAAAAAAACCCTTTTCCCTGACCTCGTCTCCGTGCACTCCTCCTGCCTCTTGAGCAGGATGTAAAGAAACTCCCTACATGATGTTATCACATGTCCTGCCCAAACCAGAGAATCCATATCCTAATTTCATCAGATCTCTGCATAAAACCCATCGTGTTCCCCTCTTTGCATATGTATACTCTGTATCCCTTGAATCCTGTGGATCCAAATGCCTAATCCCCCCTTTAAAATCCCCCAAGATAAAGTAGGGGTTTTCCCATGAGGTAATTCCTAAGACTCCAAAATGTGGGGGTTTTCCCCTTACCTCATCCCTGTGAAAACTTCCAATTGTAATAGAATGAATATGCAAACCCCTGTTAAATATATAAACCCTAAGCCCTTTAAATATAAAGTGAGTCCAATAAAGTATTCCAGTCTTCTCACCTCCCTGGGATTGTCTTAGATTTATTGACCTCTACACAGTCCTTTTCAGGTTCTTGAATTAGGAAAAAAAATGACTGAGGTGTGATGGAAGGTAAGAGTATCAATTATTGCAGAGAGATCACAGAACTGTAGAAGAGGAAGTCTCAGTAAAATATGAATCTAAAAGGAAAAAAACAGCTAGGTGATGCTAGGACTAGGAAAAGCAAATATTAGCTATTTTAAGTAACAGTCTTCAGTGAATAACTCATGGGTTTGATAATGTTTCCATTTTTTCTACACAATTCTAGGAATTTTCTAGAATGTACGTTTCGAAAATGTAATGTATAAAGTATTTTGAGGAATAGTAAACACCTATATACCATTGTCTGACTTGGGTGCATCAATAACAAGCATAGTAAATACTGTTTTCTATTTTGCACCCACTAATTTTAATGGTCATCTCAAATTCAGATAAGGTTAGAATTTTGGCATGTTCATGTGGCCAATTGAAGTTACAGATTAGAAGTTTTACATATTTGAATCAAATGCTATTCTTTTTTTTTCAGCCAAAATATTTCTGCGTAACCTGTTTCAAAGATCAGCTAAAAAAACATAGCACAGTTTATTTTTAATTAGAATAGAGTGAATAGATAGGTATAATATGAAATTCCAAAGCATTTATTTTCCAGTTCAAGGTGAATTATAAAAACCACAACTTTTTAAAACAGATAAACACAGATATATGAATAAGCAATGGTTTTGTTGCAATCTGTGGTCTTATCGTGACTTGGGAGCAGCTTGGAAGAGAGATGCCAGGAGGCATATGTGATGTTAAACATTCTTATTTTAAATTCTTGCAACTCATACGTATCAGCTACTGTTACTGTGATATTGTTAGAGCCTACCATTAAATGCCCACTAAGTTTTTTCAGCTATAAATTTAAAAGTAAAAGCTATCAGAAATCTTATCTTTTTGACATTTGAAATGGCATTACCTAATAAAATTCACTAATTTTCCTAAAGGCTATAAATTGTGGAGCTATAATATGTCTGCATATTCTAAAGCTGTAGCCACATAATTTTTAGTAGAAAGTGAAATACATTCAATAACATTGGCCTCGAGTAGTTTCAGCTACCTCTCTTGATATGTACAGACACATAAGTAAACTGAATTTTAGCAAAATAGTTCATAAGAAGTATGATGTCCAAACAATAAGTCATAATGTTTCTAAAATAGCCTACTAATTTTCTTAAATAGCTTCCCTGAGGTTCCATGTCTTTTAATGTATTGCAGCAACTTATGAAGTTCATTCCTGAAAAAAATTAATACTGCATTACAGCCTTAATGCAAATTCTTAGTAACTCCTTAACAATGTCTATTAATCATGGTCTTAGTACAGCCAATTTTGTGTGAAGTTTTCAAGTCATCCTATACTTTTTAATTTTGGATCTTCACTCTATATAATATATTCTTCACTGTTTTACCCTAAAAGTTTTGTTTGTATGTTTGCTTGTTTTTCTGCTTGTCAAACTTCCTTCCTTTTCCTATTACTACAATGAATAAACCCTCCTTTTCTAATGCTTTGATTTTGTTTCTTTGTTGGTTTTGACAAAATTAGTTGCATTATGAACTGGAACTGTATTTTCTAACTGACTATCTGTTACTGCAATAACTTGCAGTTGTAACAAGGTTATGGTACTATCCAATTACCAAATAGTCAACAAAAATTATGAACAATTTTGAGAGACAACTTAGTTGTTTAGACTCCTCAGATAGAAGAAACTGATATTTCCATGAGATGATTCTTGTCCTGAAATGTAGTTGAAAATGAGATTTTTCTTATCCTCAAGGTGCATATTTCTCTCCATTGATTACAAAGTCAAGATGACTGACATAGGCACAGCTACCTGCACTATAAAGTTTTCTGTAAATTCTATGCCTAATCTAACTAGTTCTGGCCAGGACTGCCATTAAAATCTCTTCACACATCCATCCTTGAAAATGCTCACTTGGAGATGAACTTTCTATGACTGTCCTGGTGCAAAGTTGGTTTTTTTTAAATAAAAGTAAAAATAATTGATTCCTTATCTTTCCTTTCTTCAGCCTATGGGATAATTTGAATAGGTGGTAACAGAGGAGAGATTTTGTAATGGTAGTCTTAAAATAATAAATATTAATAAAAAGTCAAATATTTATAGTTACTTAAATAATGGTTTTAGATAAATTACATCAATAATATATTTATAATACATAAATAAGGTAATGTAGGTAATCCAGACACTGGAGGAAGAAATAAATTGTCCTTTCATTTGAGATAAGGGGTTTTCCCAGATCATTATATTTAGCACTCATAAAAGCATCCAGGTTCTCAGTCAGTTTTCAGGAGGTGATTCTAAGCAGGATTAATGAACTGTGAAAATGGGTATTATTTTACTCCTCTAACACCAGGACATTTTTCAAAGACATCTCAAATAATAAAGGTTTAAGAGTTAAGTCATTGGCATATAGGGAAAATGATCCCCAGATGAGAATGATCATTTTCTATCCTTAAATTCAGATTTTGCATTTTCCTGTTGCATCCAAAGGCTATGGCGAGACTAAAAATCACATTATGAGAAAATTTCTTCTTCCCAAGAAATCAAAGGCTTACTGTTCTTTCAACCCTCAAAAAACCAAAACCAACCAAAAAAAAAAGCATTTGACTTCCATATGACACTCCCAGACAGTATATGCAATCCTTATTTGAATTCTTATAGATCTGTAAGTAAATACTAAAAGTATACAGCCCAAATTACAGCTGAAATAATTAAATTGTATGCTAAATAAAAGAAATTTCAGTGTGATGAAAGTTCAGCCTTAGACTCCCAGTTTTTTCCTTACCATAAATTCTTGAAACAATGTTCTGGCACAGGTTCGTTTTATTTTTTTTTAATTTATTTATGAATACATATTAATTCATATGCACACATGAGGTTGACTAATATTCTAAAATCCCATCATTTTAAGATTTTGCTTTTATTAACAGGGATGAGTGAAATCACTCTATTTAGAAGCTGCAAATTATATCCTAAATTCCTTCAGAAGGCATCGGTTCCTCTTGCACCCCCCAGCAGACAGAACTTTTCTTCTCTTTCAGGTGTCCTTAACAATTTTATCTGTAAATTTCTTAAAAGTCTTACCTTTTTCCTCATTTTAATTGGTAAGCCAAACAGAACTAACTTTGGCTTTTGTCCAAAGGCTCACATTTGTTCTGAATACCAAAATGCCCTGCGTTGTCTGGGGTGCTGTAGACACCTTTGTGATTTCCAGTCCCTTTAGTTTTCCCCTGCTAAGTGTTCATCCAAAGAATTATTTTTGTCTCTTTTTCTTATTTTCCTGCAAGCTGATTTGCCAGTCCTGTGAGTGGTCTGCTGGGAGTTACTGCTTAGAAAACAATCTGTGAACTGGAACTGGATTCAATTTATCCAGCGAGAAGCTACAGCTGTGTTATGTGAGTAATAGAGAGAGGTAAATTAGAACTTGTTTACTATGAGCTTTTTTCCCCTGTTAAGTGATCACTACACCTTGAACCTTTGGAAAATGTTCCTGCCCCAGGCTGTCTTGCCTTCTAATCTTCTAGATAATTTCTAATCTTCAGCTATTGCAGGGAAAATAAAAGAACACATCTGAATTAATGGATAGGAACAGAGATAACAGTATTGATGTTGCCCACGACGAGATTAAATTGAGATTTTTCTGACAAAGTAGTTCTAATGCTTCTAACAGTGTGCAAGCAGCAAATGCTTGCACAGTGCTGATGAATTTCTAATCAACTGTGAGAAAAGTAGACCTAAAACTACCTGCTGGGAATTCCAAATGTGAACATTTTATTGGAAGGCAAAAATGTATATAGAATTAATCTATCAAAAAGTTCTGCCAGCACTATGAAAACCAGTGGGAATATTGAAAATGAAATAATAGACATGTAGGAGTTGCTTTCTCCAGCACGAAATCAGTTAAGGAGCATTAAAATATAAAGGTCAAGACCAGTCTTATTTTGGAGGTGCTATTATTTTCTTAACATATGGGCTGAAATATGGCAACCTGGTAAATTTGTATAACGTTTTCTAAATGTCTTTATAATAAATACCATGGGAAAATATCAACCAGGAAATTTAAGAGATTTACAATAAGTGCCAATAATAGTAGTAATTTCCTACCTACAAAGTTATGCTGAAAGAAACTTCTCAAATTGTGTTGAAAATGAATGCAGAGCACCTGTTTTGACAGATGTGTTATAGGGCAGCAGGTGCAGGGACATGAGAAAGGAAAAAAAAAAAAAGAATCTAATTAAGAAGTATTAAGGAAAAATAACTTGCAGTTAGTAGGTCAGTGAAAAATGAGATGTAGGGGAGGCAAATTCATAACCAGAAGAATATCAGCTTCCATGATGAAAACTTAGATTCAAAAGACAAAGTGAACCACATTAATTCAGATTAATAAGATTTTTAAACAAGGAAATTGAAATCTAGCTCACTACTAGATTTTTAAAATTGCTCAGCATTTTCCAGGTATTATTCAGCAAGAGATAGTCACTACTTCTGAAATCAGTGTATTTAGGTCATTCAGGTTTCTTTCAAAATTCTGGAAAAAAAAAAGAAAAGAAAATGAAACCCTTGTTTTTCACAATAAGATAGGATTTTTTTAATTTTTTTTTTCTGGGAAATGGGATGGGGCTTCATGTGTTTTGTTGTTTATTTTTATTTGTTTTCCAGGTAATGGATTTTCCTTTTTAAGGTAAGATAGTAAAAAAAATGACATTCTGAATGTGTCATGCAAGTTCTTTAATAGCATGATCCAACTGAAATAGAAAGTCTACATTACAGACACAAATTTGTTCATATCAAATCACCCTTGTAGAATAAATTGTTTTTGAGGCAGAAGGATTCACCCAGTCCAAAGGTAATCATAGAATCACAAAATCAAAGAGCAAACATCCAATTATACTGAATATATGGCTATAAAATTTATAGAGAAGTTCTTAAAACTTCCTTTTGCTGAGGTATTTGATAAATCAGCCCTTTCTTATGAGTCAGCATAGTGAAAATCCATGTGCTATAAAAAATATAAGTTTATCTTCTGTCTCCAATATTTTCTCTTGATGCTTACTGTAAATCTCTTAGTAACTAATACTCAGTTAAATACAACTCTAACTTTATATAATTTTAAATTATATAGAAAATAGCAAATTTAAATGTTAACAAATTGCCATTCAATTTTTCTCGTTGAGTAAGTAAAGACTATTTATCATAGAATTATACATGTTCTTAAAACACTGTCTGTAATTATCCCTGATCTGTAGGAAACTGCAGCACATTTTGCATTAAAAAAAGATTATGCAATAAATGTATTTTTTAAACTCTACAGTACTGTGTTAGGTGCACCTATTAAATTTCACTTTAAAATAAAATAAAATGAAATATTGTAAATCATTGATTCCTACTGAAAATATGGTGCTTCTTTACTGTCATTTAATAAACACTCTGCTACATTTTCAGCTCTAACTGTCACATTTTATTTTTTTTTAAGAAGATTTCAGTATATGTTTTTCTGGTGCAAGGTCTGAGCAATTCAATGACATTACATACTCCTCTTACGACTGCTTTAAGACTTTATCTTTCACATATTGTTTTGGCAACCTGAAATAGAAGTAGTTTATTCACGTGTGTATGAACTAATGCTTACTGAACTACCAGGGCTTGCAGTATTCTAGGCTTCAAACACTTTTTAAAAATCTTTTTAATTACTTGTGACAATTTTTAAGTGATTGTGAGTGTTCTTTCCCCCCCACACTCCAGATGCAAAAAAAAAAACCCAACAATCTTTCCACATTAGGAATGTAGGCAGTATACACTGAACTCATCCAGACAGGTTAAGATGTCCAGCTTGACAGGGAACTGATGAGGATGGTGGTATAAAGAAATGATATCTCCCTTTCCCTCCAGGTCTGAATGGGAGTGTGGGTTAGGTACAATTTTTTCTGTTTTTCTAGGTGTTATATTGAATGATTATTTACAAGTGGAAAGACATTGTCATTTTCAGACTCATAAAGCCAATAATCTAAAACTGCTTCACCATTCTCCCCTTCCCCCCCTTTTCTGGTCTTTTTTTTCACAGGTTTTTCACCACGAGCCTTTGTATGTCCTTGGTATTTTGTTGTTCCATTACTTCACAGTTTCTAATCTGTATCTTCCTATCTTGCCAGTCCTCCTGGAACATATTCTTGTCCCTGATACTTTCTCCAAATTTAGTATCATATATAAACTGAACGACCTCACCCTCTCCTCCCTCTTCCAGGCCATTAACAGAGCTGTTGAACTCATCTCCCTCATACTGACACATGCTGTTTCACATAATTTTGTTTATGGCCATATTTCCAGCCCATCTTCTCACCTCGTGTGTGAGGGTGGTTTGGTGTGAACTGTGTGGTCCTGGATCTCGCTCCTCCCTGCAGTGTGTGCAAGCCACCAATCTCAAAGTGATGAATTCATATCGTTTTTAATAATTCTTTACCAGAAGTTAATCAATTATTAATGGATTACGTTGGATAATTTTAAAGTGATTTCTTGGCGTAGTAATCTGCATATTGGAATCTGTCTTGGTATTGACATGCACTTAAGCATTAGGAGTAGAAAATCCCACTCTGATGTAATTAGAAAGACAAGATTACATCAATCTCAGTATCATTTGCAGGCTATAGAAACCATTGCTTCTAGAAGGCATCGTGAAGATTATTTTTGTGCATACCACACTTTGCACAAGGAAGTTTTACATCTTTCATTAGCTATATAACTTAATCTAAATATGTCATTATTGGATGCAAATTAGGTTGGTTTATAGTGTTGGCTGTAGGAGCTGAGGAAAAAAACTCCAGAGCAGTTTAATTGGAGATGAGATAAGAAAAGGGTTTAATTTGTGCCTAGGTATGAGATTACATGATGCACCCCGGCCGTGTACAGGTGTTACAATTTATAATCCTGTTTGTCCAATCCCAAGTGTTTCCACCCTGTAGCTTTTGCCCTGATCCATCCCTGTCCCACCCCCTTGGAATTGGGGCTGGGGGCTTTTCTTCATCATCTTCATCTTCTTCAGAGCACAAAGGGTACAAGTGTTCTTAAACAAAATAGGCCTACTCTTAAAGAGAGACTAAACATTTTCTACTGGAATTCAGGGGATATTGGTATGGGAGCATGGAATGGGGTATGTAGGGGTTGAGGAATGTGTAAACTGCTGTGCTAAAGGGTAAACGAATAAGGGCTACTGCTTCTAAAATCTACTGTTACTACTTAACTACTTATAAAGCTTATAAAAATTAGAAAAAACAAAAACTAGAAGAATCTTAAGGCATCAATAGCCTGTATCCCTTAAGCTGCAGGTGGAATGAGAAGAGTCAGTGGTGCTAAGCACTGAGATTGCCTGTGGCACGACTGGCTGCTGCTGCACTGTTGGGGTGTGATTAGATCACTGCAGCTACTGACAGGGCCACCCCAAACCTCCTTTTACACCAGCAGATTAATTCTAACCCAGGCTGCATGCCAGCAGTGGGGACATTTCATTTTCAGTCTGCTAGCCCTGATATAACCATTTTACAGCTTATATCCAGCCCACAGAGCATTTCCTAGGCTATGCGTAAGCAAGAATTGTTACAGAACAAAACCCAAAAAAACAGTGCTACAACCCAGAGGTCTAGATTCTTGTACAGTAGGCACTGTTGCACCAGCTAGAGCAGAACTGAACCAGCTTCCACCAGCTGGGGCCATTCTTGCCTTGTTTAGCTTTAAAGCTGTAAAACTAAAAACGAACCACAAAATTATGCAAAAAAGTCATCATATATCTCCAGTGTAATAACAAAAGTAAGAAAGGGTCATTATCAGCTAAACTTTCAGGAGCTTTAACTATCTTCGACCAGAAATTCCCTAAGCCTTTTCTTTTTTTTTTTCTTTTTGTTAATAAGCAGTACATTAATTTGTCTCTGGGTCTCACTCAGCTCATTTTTTTTCTTTTTTTTTCCTTTTTTTTCTTTTTAGAAGCACATACTGAAAACGTTTAAAGGAATTCCACAAAACTTTGGGACTGAGCAAAAGTGGATTTATATTTGGAGTGGAGAGTTAGGATGTCTGGTCATTTGCATATCCTCGTGTAATTATATTTGTAACCATGAGGTGAGGAAAAGGACCGATGCCAAGGATTAAAATGTTTTTGCATTATTAAAATTGTGGTCAAAGGCTTCATCTTTCCAGGGAGACCTAAATAATGTATTATATATAATATATATTATATATAATAAATCATAAGGTATTTATTAATGTAATATAACACTTGCAATTTTTAAGAATCATTATGTCATTAGCTTACTAATGACATAAAATTCTAAACTGGAATTTTGAGATTCAAATCCTTCTTTTCAGATCCACTGAATTTAATACCTTACAGAGGCTGAAAAATGACTATTTTTTTTCCTTTGGATGCTGCTCATGATGGTCCTAAGCAGGTGCACAATGGAGGAGAGAGCTGAGACGTTCTCCACCACTGTTTCTTCCAATTGTGTGTCTGTGCAACATGGAACTCTATTTCTGATCATATATAAAAGTGTGGATTAAATACTGTTAGGTGGAATTCCATCAACCCCAGCTGCCTTGCCAGTTTTCACCTGCTGTATGGCCTTGAGGATCTCTCCTAAAGTGGGGGCAGTATCCAATTCATACTTTACCAGATGTTGTGTGATGGACTGAATTGCTGAGTCTTGGACTAGATGGTTGGTACTGCAAAGAGTCTGAAAGTGTTCAGACCATCGATTCTGAATGGAGGTTTTATCTGTCAGAAGGGTTTGACCATCAGCGCTGAGTAGAGGGCTTTGGACCTGGTATGTAGGCCTGTATGCTGTTTTCAGGGCTTCATAGAATCCTCTGTGATTGCCTGTGTCTGCACATAATTGAGGTTTTTCAGCTAGATCTATCCACCACTTGTTCTGGATGTCACGGAGTTTCTGTTGGAGCTTGCTGCATGCGAGACGAAAGGCTGTTTTTCTTGTGTGACAGGATGGCAGTGCAAGGTGTGCTTGGTGGGCAGTTCTCTTCTTCCTCAGCAAGTCCTGGATCTCTTGATTGCTTTCATCAAACCAGTCCTGGTTCTTCTTGAGGGAGAACCCTAAGGATTCTTCGGAGGATTGCAGGATGCTGTTTTTAATATGATGCCAAATTGTTTCAGGAGAGGAATCTGTAGAATCTATGGAATGACTTTTGATCCTAGTTTGAAGATTTGCCTGGAATCTCTCTCACTGTGGCTGATTGGAGGTTGTTAACTTGGAGTCTCCTCCTTGGGATACTGCCCCATTTAGGTTTGAACTTCAGATTGAAGTTAAGTTTACAGCGCACAAGCTGATGGCAATCACAAGCATTGAGGCCATGTTGCTGAGAACACAGCTGTGCTGGGCAGGGCACGTCTCCAGGATGAAGGACCAACCACCCCCTCCCTAAGATCCTGCTTTATGGTGAACTTGCCACCGGCTGCTGCAAGAGAGGAGCCCCAAAGAGGAGATACAAGGACTGCCTGAAACAACATCTCAGCCTTGGCCATATTGATCACCAGAACTGGTCTGCTCTGGCCTCCAATCAGGAGGTCTGGAGACACACCATCTCTAACGCTGCTGATGCCTTTGAGAACGCAGCAGGATCACCCTGGAGGAGAAAAGACAACGCAGAAAGAATCGTGTCTTGCAGAATTTCCCACCTAAGGAGTCTTTCTGCTGTGCCTTTTGCAACCGGACGTGTCTGTCTCGTATTGGCCTTTTCAGCCACCAGCGTGTTTGTAACAAACGTGGGCAGAGCCCTTCCCAAATCTTCGTTCCCAAAGCCTGGACATGAAAGTTTGTTCATCATCAGTAGTCCTTAAAGCTCCACTTCAGTAAGTTTCCCTTAGTCAGAAATCAACTACCTAAAGAAAAGAAATCCACCTTCTAAAAGGCAGTTTCCATTGGAGTGGCAAATGATTAATGAGTAACAGTATGTGATGAAACTTCTTCAGTAAGACTTGTAAAACATTTCTCTGTGGTATGAAAAATAGAGAGGTGAACTCATAACAGAGATGGAAATGTACTGCTTGATCACTTGACACTAAATACTTCATTTCCTCAGGGAGGAAGAGAACGTGTAAAAATAATCTCTACCTTTTTTCAGTAGCGATGACCTGCTACTCAAAGATAAAAAGTGATCTTAAACACAGCTCAACTCAAACCAGTGGCAAAACTTGTAACAGTAGTAGGAAAATTGAGTAATATTGTGAGATAAATTTTGAAATTTTTCTATTAAAGAAACAGTTTGAAAAAAATGAATGAAAAAATGTAATAAATACTCAAAATTTTGTAAAATATACTTGTTGGTGGTATATTTTACTCACTTTCATAACAAAAGGGGTTCAGATGAGACAGGATTTTGCAGGATGGACTAAAGGTCTTAACTTCACCTTTAGTCATCCAACCAAGATGCAACACTGAATGAAATTATAGTTTTCACAGTCTAACTTTTTAATCTACCTTTTATGCTCAGTTGCCTGTCCTATTACTGGCTGCTTTCTGTTTCTCATGCTTTAATCCTCTCTCTTCTGCTTTTGAATCTTGTGTTTTTCCTTTATTAGTTTACCTGGGATCTGAAATCCACTACTTAATTTTGTTGATATTTCAACTGCTTTAATATTGATTGTTAATCCAAATTCACAGTAACCCAAATTCACAGTAACCCCATTAATCACAAGTAGTTATGACTGACAAATAATTTTCTACATTGTCAGTAGGTCTGTGTTGTTATTCTAACTAATTTCTATACATTAAAGGAATCATTGAATAGTTTGGGTTGCAAGGGACTTTACAACTGCACCTTTATTACTGCATGGTTCTACAACTAAGAAAGCTTAGATGCATCTGAAAATTCAAACAACTCTAATGCATCAAATTTTTAGAATAGTATACAGAAACAGCAAAAGAGACTTAGGCCTGAAAAAATAGTAAGTGAACGATATTCTCAATCTTAATATTTTAGAAGTTCTGTAAGGCTGGTATTCTTTAACAACAAGCTTGACCTGCCAGAATGAAACCTAAAGATGGCAAGGGGCTTCAGCTTACTTAAAATGTTCAGAGCTTTTTCACATCTCTGTCCTCTTATTTCCTTCCAAAACCCCTCCACTTTGATCTCTTCTCATCAGTTCTCATGCAGGCACCTATTACCTAAATTCCATGTCAGATCAAGCAGTATCAGCTTCCTTCCCAAATGTGAGGAAAATAGAAATTTGTTTCAGATAATGTGAATTTTCAGGTAAGTAACATTCAGATGATTGAAATTATGCTCTAATTATATGCCAATGACTTCCTTAGTGTTTGATCTTCTCTCAGTTTAGAATATTTTTTTTACTCTCCTTTTATCCTATCAGTAGTTTTTTAAGGGGCATAAAATCAGACTAGATACATGTTTTCCTAATATAGAAATGCTTCCTGCACCATTTATTTTTTCATTCTACTGCAGTTCAGAGAATTACATCTACCCCAGACATAGAGTAGACATAGACTCTCACTTTGAATTTAAAATCTAGACATAGACTCAACACTTTGAACTTAAAACCTACTCAGCTAATGAAATCTTAATTAAAGTAAGAACCATCAGAAGAAAAATTTGAAAATAGCAATTTCTTAAGGTAACTGCACATTGAAAATACAGTGAGCTTTAATGATGAGTTCAAACTGAAGCTGAGAACCTTGAGAGTCACAAAACCAGAGGGAAGTTCTCCTCCACTTCTTTTGCTTTCTGTTTTTTTTTTCATAGAAACCTCTTAACACTCCCTGTAGTCAGTACTCATGTCCTGTTTAAGCAGAATATAAAGGTCAAATAATTGGTTTGGTTTTTTTTTTCTGCCAATGATCAAGAACCTTAAGATTAGATACTGAAGTAAAGAGGTTTGTATAACTTAACAAAGTAATTTCGTTAGCTCTTTGACTTGAAAGTCAAATGTATGAAACCCTATATATATATATATATTTGTCATGCATTTATTTAGGAGCTTCGACACAACAATTAAGTGTTCATCATGCTTTTTTTTTACCAGATGTGTTTTAAAGCATGTTAGCTGCATAATATTCAGTTTCATACTGACAAAAAGATACAAAGAAAAGAATAAACACCAAGACACTCCCTTTTAATTTCTGACTAGCCATAAGTAATAATATTATGAGCTATAAGTAATAATATTATGCTTTTCTACTCTCTTGCCAGAGATTCTTGAGAACCTGTTTCTGTTTTAATGAATAAGAAAAAAAAAACTGTAGAAAATTAATTATGTTCAGGTTAATAAGAAGCTTGGAAAAACTCAGGATTTTCTGAGCTATGAAGCTCAGGCTAAGGAACAACCTTACACCAATTCTGTATAAAAAGATTAAATTGATATAATTAGACATCCAGATAACAGGAATCTATTGCACCACTTTGATACTTGGTGGTGTTTCAACTCTTTCGTTTAAAATACTTCAAAAACTATTTTGTGTGATCTGCTGAGATTTATAGCTCTTTTAAAAAAATAGTGAATTCTGCAGCATACAGCTAGAAACACTACAAGGCTAGTTGCATTCTTTTGCCTAATGTAATGGGCCTTGAAATTAAAACATACATACATTTTATAGCATAATAAACAATCCCATTTCCAGATATTAAAACTCATATTTCACAAGGTTTTCATGCAGAAAACAAAACTTACTTGAAAAATGCTCCCTCTGTTTGAAGTCTTTTTCAGATATTGAATGTATATTAAATATAATAAGCCCATTAAATTTTCTGGGTAATGCTTTAAGAGGCACCAGTTACAGCCTTTAAGTAAAGCCTATGCATTTTTGTACAATAGGTATATGTGTACTGTAATATTCATATATAACTGCACATTTAGCAACAGTTGAAATCATAATGATATTGAGTCTAATCTAGAACTTTTTATCATTTCTCTTGGCAATATTCTGTTGTGGGATTACTCATTCTGAAGGGCTGTACCTACAGAGGCATCTCACACAGGTGAGAGTGTTCCTCGTTCTGATTATTATGTGACATAACTGCCTTTAGATGAAACCTGTAGCCAGATGAATTACAGAATGTCTGAATTTGCTTAGTAAATGACAGCTGTTCATTAGTATGAAGGTTTTCTAGTATTCACAGACATTAGTGAAACATGATTAATTACTGGTTTGGACAGAATTTATCTATGGCCATAATTTTATAGATCTGTGATATGAATGACGTGAAGTGTTCATTCACTAGAAAGTTGGACATGATGATCCTTATGTGTCCTGTTCAACTCAGATTATTCCGTGAAACCTGTGAAATCTGTGAAATCTTTAGGAAAAAAAAAATTAAACGTTGTGGAAGCATAGAATAACACATAGTATAGTTATCATGTACACTGTTTTGTATCATAGGTAAAATTATTCTCTCCTAGTGAGAAGAAATTAACCTGAAAATGACATATCACAAACAAGGTTTGCAGGTTTGTGTTAGCTTCTTTTTCAAAAGCCAATGAGTATATTTAAATGGAGAGATAGATTGACTTCTCTTGGGATCTAGTGATCTAGTTGTGGTTTTTTACATAATGAAGTTGCTTTTCACATTTTATTTTTGTTTAAGCCTTTGTGGATGTGAGCTGGCAGCACTTCAGCTTCCTAGGGAAAATAGTTCAGGACGATGTCATATTAACATGATTTCTTTTCTGCTATTTTTAGACCAATTCATGAGTCCATTTATCTTGTAATTCTGACTCTTTCCCCTAATAATATTATTGAGTAATAATTGAATAATAATATTATTCCCCTAATAATATTATTGAGCAATAACCCTCTTCTGAGGCAAGATAGCAGTTCACAGTGAGGTGCTTAGGCGACAAGTTCATCCTAAAACAGTGTGAGTGGATTATACAGAGAGAAACTGTTAAAACAAATTATCCCAATTTACAATCTTTGAAATGCAGATGGGTTGTTGGTTTTTTTTTGGGGGGGGGGCTTTTTTAAATTTTATTTTGTTTGTTTGTGGGTTTGTGTTCTCTTTGTCTTTTTTTAATTGATGTATGACATACAGCTGGTCAAACAAATTTGTCAAAAAACAGCAAATGCAGACTATATCAGGTCCATAAAAGGGTTTTAGTTCATATTAGATATGCATAAAATACTGCATCTCGTAAAGGTCTCCTAGATGTGAAAGTAGTGCTTTGTTCTCAAACCCTGTGTGATGATTAGTTCTCTTGAAAAATTATCAGTCTAGCCAGATTCTGCAGGGGATGAAAATGTATCATCTGTTGACATAAAATCATCTTTCTGTAGCTGGAAAAAATGATTTCTTGTAATAAATTGCTTTGTCATGAATCTGTCAGAACAGGAATTTGAACTAGATAATAAACATATTTGGTTAATGCTTATTTTGGGACAAGAACTAGAGAGAACACTATTTACCATGCCTTGGTGATATTGGTGGAAGGGAGCCTTCAACTCCTTTTTTTTTCCTCATGATCCATTTCTTAATCACGTGATAGTAACAACCTGATAATATAGAAATTCTAAAAAAAATTGTTTTGCCATTGTTTCTGCCTGCCAAATCTTCCTGCCAAAGCCCCTTACCAGAGCTTCCTGCTAGAGTTTTCCTGATTATTGCTGCTATTTCTGACTGTTCCTGACTATTTCCTGCTATTGTTTATGGTTATCATATCTCTTCAAACATCTAAATAAGGCTACGTGCCAAAAAACCATGAGCAAACTATAAACACTATAAGAGCTGAGGGAAAATTTTGTTAAAAGTGGGAGAGGAAAGAGAAAGTTCTTTCTGCCAAATTTAAGCAGATTGTAACACTGACCCTTATCCTACAGCTTGGACTGGCTTTCAGAGTATGGAGAGCTCTTCCTCCATGTGCATGGACCAGGTTTTGGGCAAACATGACAACATCAACACTAAGAACAGAAAGATCCTAAAGCTGTCAGGAGTAACTCAGCCAAAATTACACGAGAACTTGGAATCACAGGGAACTTGGGATGCAGTGCGTTATACCTCAGCACAGCACCTTTCCACTCTTCCCATACTTCCTTGCTGTGTTGCCCAGCCTCACATTTCTACCACCATCCCAGGTATCTCTTCCTCATTCTATGGTCACTTTGGTTGGGGAGGATGATCATCACATATCAACACTTTCAAAGTGTTTGTACCACCAAAAACCAGCTCTTCATCCCTAGTTAGCTCACATGAAATAAAAGCTCCATAACTTCCATAAATATGGACCTGTTCCTGGGCCAGGTATGCCATGGTTGTCAAAATTTGCAGAGTACTTTGTAGAGAGTCTTTCCTTTCCTCAACTTGGACTCCAAATATATTTTCATTTTCTCGGGGTTAGCATTCAATTGCTAGATACTTTAAATTATCAGATTTTCAACTGATTTGTTCTCTCCTCTTCACCTTTTCCTGCTTTGCACCCTGCAAGATGTAAAAATCATACTCAAAAGCACATCTAGCTGAAAAAGCACCAACCCTATTCACAATCTTTTTCAACAGGATGCTCCAAAAGGCCACGGCAGACCTCGAGGATCAGGACGGGATCTACATTTGATACCGTACTGATGGAAGCCTTTCCAACCTAAGGCGACTGAAGGCCCACACCAAGACCTTAAACCATCTTGTCCAGGAGCTGCTTTATGCTGATGACGCCGCCCTTGTTGCCCACACAGAAGCAGCTCTGCAGCGTTTGACATCCTGCTTTGCTGAGCTGCTGAGCTCTTTGGGCTGGAAGTCAGCTTAAAGAAGACAGAAGTTCTCCATCAACCTGCACCTCAGGAAGTCCCCCATCATCCCCACATCACCATTGGCAATCAGAGCTCAAATCAGTCCAGCAGTTTAATTCCCTAGGCAGCCTCATCTCCTCGGATGGTGAGATTGACGGGGAGACAGACAACAGGTTAGCAAAGGCATACAGTGCCTTCAGAAAGCTTCATAAAAGAGTTTGGTGAAATAAACACCTGAAGAAAAGTACCAAGGTCAGTGTTTACAGAGCCATAGTGCTGTCTACTCTCTCATATGGATCTGAATCCTGGGTCATCTACAGCCACCACCTGCGACTCCTGGAACGCTTCCATCAACGCTGCCTCCGAACAATCCTAAACATCCACTGGTCAGATGATGTGACCAATCCATCTGTTCTAGAACAGGCAGCAGTCACAAGCATTGAGGCCATGTTGCTGAGAACACAGCTGGGCTGGGCAGGGCACGTCTCCAGGATGAAGGACCAACCACCCCCTCCCTAAGATCCTGCTTTATGGTGAACTTGCCACCGGCTGCTGCAAGAGAGGAGCCCCAAAGAGGAGATACAAGGACTGCCTGAAACAACATCTCAGCCTTGGCCATATTGATCACCACAACTGGTCTGCTCTGGGCTCCAATCAGGAGCTCTGGAGACACCCCATCTCTAACGCTGCTGATGCCTTTGAGAACGCAGCAGGATCACCCTGGAGGAGAAAAGACAACGCAGAAAGAATCGTGTCTTGCAGAATTTCCCACCTAAGGAGTCTTTCTGCTGTGCCTTTTGCAACCGGACGTGTCTGTCTCGTATTGGCCTTTTCAGCCACCAGCGTGTTTGTGACAAACGTGGGCAGAGCCCTCCCCAAATCTTCGTTCCCAAAGCCTGGCCGTGATGATGAAAGCTCGTCTCTCTCCCTGGGCACTGCATGACTAACCTAAGCATTTCCTCAGGCTACTGTAACCATCAACATAATGTGGCAATAGCAAAGTGCATCAGCTGAGCATTAGAAGCAAAAACTATCTCCCCCATTTGTTCCAAGGGAAATCAAATGCTTCTCAAAGTTTATTCCATGTGCTCATATTTATTCCATGTGTTCATATCTGTCGCACTGTTTTTTGGTTGAGTGGCTTATGATCAACCCATCAGAGTTGCAAAAGTAAATAAATGTACAGAAAAAAAAATGTAGTATATAAATATATATATAATACTATTTTGTGGTCTTATTAGTGTTAAGCCTAAAAATGGAAATATTAAATACAATTTCTTTTCCTAAACTGTATGTTATCACTCTGATATGCTAATAAACAAGCAATCTGCTATATTCAGCTGGTATGATTCGAGATTTTTTTCTCTAGATATATGTTTTCTTTTTGCCTGCACAGCAAAATTATATTGCAAAGCATTCAGCACAAAGGTTTTCCTAGATGGTGAATTACATCCCTTTTAACTATGTTTCTAAGTGCTTCCTGCTGTCTGTGGCATCCCAGATCCCTCATTCAGTACAACACACAGCACACTATTGCTGCCTGGGTGAAAACTATGATACGTGTGACTCTGACAAGAATCCTCTGAGATTAGATATTATCCAGGGATTTTTTTCACCACAAAATATTAGAAGGAAATCATGTGAATACGTTCTAAAATGTTGCTTAGAATTAATTAAATTGATGTAAGGAGAAAAAAAAAAAATTATTTAACTTAAAACAATAAAGATTGGGTAGTATAGCCTCTGAAGATCAAAGGTCTACACAAACCTTAGCCCAATTAGGAGACTAACAGATGCAAAACCTGTCATTTGCAGTCACCAGACACAAGGGACTCATGTTGTCACTCTGGCATCTTGCCGACTTTTTCTTCCTAAGATGAGTAGTAATTACTTATTTTTAGCCATGACAGCTACATGTGGCTTTCAGTGCAAGCTTGAAACAAAATTCGACCTTGATTAATACCTGCTGTGCTGCCACATCCTTACAAACATGTAGGAGTAGTGATTTCATTCTAAAAATGTCTGCTAGGCAAGTTTGCTTGATGTTCAACATCCTTACCCAGAAATCTTAGTGTTCTTCTGATATGTTCTCTGAGACCTGGAAGAAATTATTTTTTTCCCCCCAATACAGGAAATATGTGCAGGAAAAAGCAAACACATGAGCTACGTGTCGATGTATCTTAAGAGTTCAGCTGTTTCTTCTTCTTTACTTTTTCTTTCAGGGAGAATAAATTAATGTGCAAAGGCATTATTTTTTTACCAACCAGGTGTTCTGATAAGAGGAATCAAGGTAGACCAACTCTGTCCAGCGTGGCAGTTTCTGGATTCTCTCCACACAGGAATTTAGGTCGGAACAATCGGGATCAAATCATACAACTGAAAAGATGTGCTAGATTTGCCTACACAGATTTCCTTACTTGAACAAGAACAGAATCACCTGTCCAAAAATATGCCTGAAAAATGCCCATAATTGTAAAGAGATTCATTAATGTAAGAAAAGTCCACAAGGGAAGCAAATAATGACAACATCAGACATTTTGCAACAGCACTGTGATTCAGCACAGTGCAGTACAGTCTTCTAAAACATTCTGGCATGCCTTAAAATGGAAAATGTTCCTGAGTAGTTTGCCCAAAGAAGTCATAGTAAGGTATAAAGAAGCATCAAGAATAAACAGACTATCATCTTGCTACTTCCAAATATATTTTTAAACTTAGAAAGCAGAAGGAAATGTAAGTGCATTTTGTTGTTCTCTACTGTTAGACATAGCCAGCACGGCCTCAGCCATGCTCTGGCTTTGTGGTGAAAGTGAAATTTCCATTTTAAAACTTATTTATATCCCTGCCTATAGCAGGGACTTGGAAGCAGATGATCTTTAAGGTGCCTTCCAACCCAAAGTGATTTTACATGCAGTAATGATTTCACAGAAATAAAAGCTTCTGTCAAGTGTATTTTTAAGGCACCAGTGTCTGATTTAGCACCTTAACTAGACCTATAATAAAAATGAAGGGTTACTTCTGTCATTTGTTTCTTTTAGATAACAAGAAACAATATTTTTATGGCTTTTGTTAATATCTTCAAAAAAGCAAATTTTAGACAAAAAGATGCCACAAGATCCCTAACATTTGTATAAGCTAAATCACATATTTTTAACTTTAATTTCATGTTTTTTCTGACCTGTGAAGGCATTTAATAGCAAAGGCAGGTCAAAGGCAACATCCTCTCATGTACTCCTGCAGCAATCGACAGCAGAAGTGCTCAATTAATTTTAAGTGCCATTACAGTGAAAGTCAAGAGAAGACACTGGGAAAAAGACATAAGAAGTAGTTAATTATAAGTATAATCTTGAAAATATGTATGTATCTGCTCTGAGACACAAAAAAAGAAACTAGCAGTGAGCCCTGTGTTTAGACCAATAACAGCTGTTAGAAATGATAAAGGTATTGCAATTATCTTCTTTGGGGGAATTTTAACTTTTGTTTACCTGGTTTTCAAATTGTACATTTGGGAGATGTTTTCAGGCTAAACCGGTGTGTTTTCAGCAATATCAAGAGAAAATACGTTTGTCACATCACTGAAATGTCTTGTTATGCAAAAAAAAAATCAAAGATCTCTGTCCTTTCCAGCACTGCAGTACCAGGCAATTATTGCATTGGGAATACCAGGAGCCTACCACAGAAATGTGATCAGTGGCCACAGCTGATTGCCAGGCTGATTATTACTGGTGGGAGACATAACTATTAAATATTTAAAAGAGGTCAGGTTTTAAGCTTGCAACTACATTTGATGTTGTGATAAGGAGGTGGTATAGTCCTCCTGGGCTTCTTCCTTGATTTTTGTCTGTTGGTTATTTATTTTTTTCTTTTTATGGTCAGTTCCAGACTTTATCTAAATTTAAACTGATTCTCAAAAACCTATGAAATCATGAAAGAAACCCTTAAGGATTGTTAGGTTCAAGTGCATGTTCTGACACGTGCTCTCCAGTTAGAGATTCTCTAAAATGTACAGCTCAGCATCCAGAAAAAGTTATAAAACTTATGGAGTTATAAAGTGTAAATCAAAAAATATGAAAGACAAAAATCCAGATAAACAGTTGCAAGAGACACATACTACAACAAAATAGACAGATTTTCAATAATTGAGCCCCCCCAAAATATTTCTAATATCTAATAAAGTATTTGTTTCTCTTGTAATATGTTTCCTGTTTTCTTATCTTTCCATTCTTTATAGTTCAATTAAAATACTATTTAATAATTTGATGACTCAGCAAAAGGACGAGTGACTGATTGTACAGGGAAAATTAATTTATCATACGACACCAAACAGCTCCTGAATTTTTTTTCTTTTTGTTAAATATGTTAAAAATACATTGCATTGGTGAGAGCAATTCTGTTGACTCTGTATGTTTTCTTTACAGTGTATATAACAGTAGGTGAAATTCATGTCCATGAAGGTCAAAGAGGCCAGCATATTTCACTAGCTCTTTAAAGATCAGTTCTGATATGCTGAAATATGTTTTATTGTCCTAATTTGCATTTTACATAAAGGAAGGAGATGAACTATTATCACACTTTGTCTCAGTTATACACCCCACAAGTAATCAATTAGCAAAATAATAAGAAGGCAATGGAGTGGAATAAGGTGATGAGAGATATACATCTATTTAATATTTTTAAGAGATCCTATAGCAATTAAAATGTGTAAATGGGCAATGGAGCAGAAAAAGGGACATAAAAAGTCTACTGGCTCAAAGTCAAATACCAAGAAAAACAGCTATTTGCACGCCAAGACAATAATATGAGTTTCCTTTCAGGGCTTTAAAGAACATTTGAATGAACAAAACTGATCTGTGTCCCACAGTTTCAGAATGCAGAAGATGTAAGGGAAAATTAAAAAATTATGTCCCTATGAGTACCTCCAATTCTTGGATTCAATGTATTGCCTCTGTTCTTATCCATGCTGGATCCTACAAACTATGGGAAATGTTATGTTTCAGGAAACTGCAGGTACACCTCAGAAAAAGGGCTGTATTAGTAAAGAAATAGACAAAAAGTCTCTGTCAGTGATACAGCAACAAATATCATTCAAAATGGCATATTAAAAATGGAGTGCCACAGCAGTAAGAAAAACTGCCATTTAACTCACAGGACAGCAGCCATAATCTACCAACTGTATATGGAAAACTGTATATTAAAGATTTAGCTTGTATCAGTGTGATTTCAGTGAGTATTTTTTCATGTGTCATAGAGTCCATTTATTTTGCGTGCTGGATTTTTTAATTATTATTTTAAAGTTTAACTATTCCAACATCTAGGCATTAGTCTCATAATTAAGAATAGAAGACTTAAGTCATAACTAAGGCAATGCTTCACCAGTATTGTTGTGGGATTACTTTTGTGTCATCTGTAACTGTTTGAGGACTTTACCACTCCCCCAAATGTTTCGTGGTCAGTGATCAGCTCTAATGAATCATTTCTGAGGGAAAAAGTCAACTGTTTAAAAAACTTACACCAGAAGACAGTAGTAAGAGATGTTAAAAGACCCAACCAACCAACCAAACAAAACCAAAGACCAAAACCTCCTTTAACTAATTCTCTGAAGAGTGCTAGTGTTTTTGCGCTTTGAAGCAAGTAGTCCTTGGATAAGTGCAATGAAATGTTGGTAGAATTACATCCAATTAGAAAATGTTCATTGTCTCTTGAGAAAGGTTGAAGAAAATTTAGTCTTTCATTTTAACCATTAAAAATATTTTTACTTCGATGTTTTGGCAGAAAAAAATGAAAAAGTTAGCAGTCTCAGAAGCTTCTGTTCTCACAGGTTTATGCATTTTAGCAAATGTTCTCTTCAAAAGATGATGTGTCCTTATAAGCATGTTCCAGCCTCACAGGGTTTATGCTCAGTCTCCTGATGCAACTCTCCATCAGGTTCACACAATGACAGTCTGACAGACTTTTTGGCCTTAGGAAACTTTTTATGTCACCAGTTCTCTTTGGCATGCTGAAAGCTGCATTAGTCTGTGCTGGGTAAAACTCACTTTTCCAGTTTCACAAACTGTGCAAAGCTTTGAGTTCACAGCCTGTACTTACGAGCAAGCTCTCGTATGAGCCCAGGCAGTGTTCTTTGATAAAATATGCAATGGGAACGTTGAAAAGGTCACTGCTGGCATAGCCAAGAAGACAAACAAATAATTCTGCATAATAGTAATCTTCACTACCTGCCCTTTCAGACAAATTTATTGTAGCTGGGTGCTTTGTTATCTTTCTGCAACTGGAAAAAAAATCAGCAATTATCTAAATATTAGAGTCTTTTACTGCGACGTGTATACAGTGGACTGTGTTTGTCACTGTTTGATAATTTTTCAGGTATTTCTAATACTGCTGCTAAACAGGTAAAGTAGGAAAGTAAACAGACACGGTAAATTTGTAGTCACATTTGCTAAATATTCCATGGTTTTGATGAAATCCCTTAACCCAATTACAAGCAATACCAAGGTCAAGAGCTTGTGTGCAGAAAAGAATCAAAAAGAGAAAAGAATTTGTCTGAATGGGATATAGAAGAGATGACCAGAATTTCACTGTAGATAAATCACTCATCTATTTTGCTCTGAACATATTTGAAACATAGAATATATAACAAAAATCTAAAGTTTCATTTCTTCTCCCAATGAATGGTTCATCTTTATAATTTTTCTGTGTTTTTAATCTTTATAATATCTGCATTGTTATTACTGTGTTTTCTGAGTACTTAAGTGAAAATGCTCTGTGACTTTATGTAAAATGCATTGGGAAAATCCAAATATATAAGACTGACATAGTCACATTTTCAATCCAAAGAGTTAAATCATTTTAAAAAATATTAAGAGTGTTTCTGAAGGCAGATTTTTCCAAAGTAGCCTTTGGGTGTAGACTGGGTGGGCAGCAGCCTGCTGGTACAGCGTGGTGAATGATTGCCTCATTCATTTGTTTTGGGGATATTTCCCCCCTTTTTCTCAACTTATTAACTGTCTTTATCTCAGTCCATAATTTTTTCTCATGTTTATTATTTCAGCTCAACCTACCACAATCAGAATTATTGCAGCTGCTATGAGCAGTCAAGGATGACTCTATTGTGGTGGCAGTGTCTGAAGTTCAGAACACGTTTATGTAATATCATTGCCCTATAAACATAAAAGGTCTCACCACTTGAAATATTGATGAAGATCAATATTACACCATTTTCCTAATATGCCTCAAACAGGCCAGTGTTATGATTCCCTTTGTTGCTCAGCTGCCACCCTCCATTGCTATTTGCCTCAGTTAAAGATGCCTCAAGGAAGTTTTTGGTACTTTCTAAGGCAACCTTCTTTGTTTCAATTCATCAGAGTGTCTAGGAACTGGCAGTATCTACTCAACCTGTGTTTGCAAACAGCAGTACCTTCATCTGCAGTGCACCAGTGCACTGGCTCTCCATTCTCAGTGTTCAGAAAGTCATCATCTCACCACATCCACTTCACCTGTGGCAGAAAAAGAAGTTCTTTCAATCAGTGGCTATTCCTTCTGTACTGCATTCTGTTCCAACACTCAAATAACAGCACAGTAAGATAACACGCTGACATGTCTTTTGTGTAGTGGAGAGGTTGATTCCAGCACACCTGATTAAGTCCTTCTGCAAACCCTAATTACTTTCTGGATACAAGGGACAAGAGTAAGTCCTATGAGAAGTGGCTGAGAGAGCTGGGGTTATTTAACCTGGAGAAGAGGAAACTCAGGGGGGACCTTACAATTCTCTACAACTACCTGAAAGGAGGGTGTAGCCAGGTTGTTGCCTTTTCTCCCAGAAAACTTGTGACAGGACAATGGGAAGTGGCCTCAAGCTGCACCAGGGCAGGTGCAGATTGGATATCAGGAAGAATTTCTTCACTGGAAGGATATTCCAGCATTGGAATGGGCTGCCCAGGGCAGTGATGGAGTCACCATCTCTGGAAGTGTTCAAGAAGAAACTGGATGTGGTAATTAGTGCTATGGTTTAGGTGATGTTGTGTTGTTTGGTCAAGGATTGGACTCAGTGGAGCTCTTTTCATACATTAATGTTTAAAAAAAATAATTCTAAAAAGATCACCCCTCTATAAATATAATCACCATTTAAAGCACTTACAGTAACTCGTGAGTGATCTGAAGCTTCACTTTCACTAGCATATATATATGCATAATGGAGAACATATCTCCTTAGAAAGGTTTGTGTGCAATATTATTTTTTCTAAAATTATTCTTATAAGCAAAACTGATTTCTAAACCTTAAAACAAATGTGTCACCAGCTAAAGATTTTATTTGGATGAAATCATAGTACGCAGGAATTTCTGGTCAGGAATTTCAGAAAGTGAATGAAAATGCAGACTGGAAATGCTAAATGCATCCCTACTGCTTGAATCTGAATTATAATGACCATTTTAAGATCATAAATTGCTTTTATCAAATTTATTGAATAAAGCAGTTCAAGCAACACATGCCAATGACACATTCCTCTTTTAAAATATAATATTTGTTATGTTAATATATTGCTGACTTGAAGTATATATGAGATGCCATCTGAAATGAAAATTATTTCCTCTAGCAAGACACAGAACAATACATCAAGCAATATTAAAACTGTTGGGCAAATTGCTTCCTAATGTAATAGTAATTCATGATTAGTCTGCTTCCTTACACCTTATAAATGTCTTTATTTCCTGTACTAAGGCATAAACTACCTGAGCACTAAACCACCAGTATTGAACATTGTATTGTATACGTGTATATACATGTATTATATATTAATCAATATATAATTGATTTCTGTTCTGGAAAGAAAAGTGAGTGGACTTGATGGTTGATCATTATTCGAGAAAAGAAAGAAGATTAGAAATGTGCAGTTTAGAAGATGGTGTGACTCAAGACAGAAATTGTCTCATGTTTTCCAGAATTTAGACAGTACAGGTGAGAGGATTAGTAGATACATGAAATGTCATCACTGCAGTGTAAAGTAAAAAAGTCTTTAGTTCCCCTATAGAGCACATACTCTGATTGATAGGTTCTGCTGCAGACTTTAACAACAAGGGGTCCATGATCCAGACAGAAGTTGGAACAAAAAGGTCAAGAAATTTCAGTTGCTAAGCAAAAATAAAGTTTATAGGCTTTTTATATCACATGCTCTTAGGAAGTAATCCTACATATTAGATTTGTTGTTATTTTCCACCCCAACAGTCACACAAGAAAGGGGGAGGAATGTCACACCTTAACTGACACCTCACTAGGAGGTGGATCCCTAACTTCTCCCTATACAATGATCTTCTGCTCAGGATCATCACACAAATCATTTTTATCTCTTGCTGGTTCAATTTTTGCATTGAAAGAACAAGTTTTAATGTCTACAAATAATTTGGATTTGAAGCCCTGTCTGTAACTATTTCATATTTCATGTAATTGGACTATAACCTGTGTCTGTGTACAAGTGAAGTGCTTATCAGCAAAGAATTTTCTTATTATAAGCTACGTTGGTTAAATACGTTGGAAATTGTATTTTCATTTGAATGTTCATTACATGTTTAATTTATCTGTCTCAATGTTAGTTATAGAACTATCAGTTCTAATTGAATTTATGAAACATTATGACATCTATGAAGATCATCATCTAGAAGCTATGTTCTGCTTTAGCTTATAATTCTGTTATTTTACTAGCTATTCACTGGGCAGCAAGTGCAAAAATTGCTAAGGTACAGGACACCTATAATTCAAAAGCCATGAAGAATATCTTCAGGAATAACAAAACATTTCTTTAGATCTAAAACTTGTTGCTATGTAGATATTTTAGCTTTATTTTAACCTTAGAGTTAAACTAATTAAGGAAATAGAGTAATGAAACAAAGTATAAAAAGACAAGCATTACTGTGTTAAATATTTAATGAGAGAGCTCATTCAAACAGTAAAGACCTTAGAAAGTTAATTAAATGCTTAGAGGCCAATGAGTCATACAATCAAAGAAAAAAAAGGGATGAAATGATTTCAGTAAGTCATCTTATGAATAATTTGCGAGCTTTATAGTGGTTTTACGATTGTGTGTACTTTATTTGTTTATTTTGTGTGGGTTTTTTATGGTCATACTTGGAAGAAAAGAATCCCTTGAAGGGGACCCAGGCTGGAGCAGTTCATGAAGAAATACAGCCTGGGAGAAGGACCTACATTCAAGAAGTCTGTGATTCGCTGGAGCAGGGGAAGAGCATGAGGAGGAAGGAGTTTCCCATCCTCCTGTGCTGCTCAAGGGGAGAAGGTACAAAAATCTGAGTCAAATTGAACTTGGGGACATGGAAATGCAGGAACAAGGAGGTTTTAGATTTGTCCTTATTTCTCATTATCCTGCTCTCTTATGAATTTCTGAATTGGGAGCGTTTTGTCCATGCTAATAATTAGTGAGTGATCCCTCCCTGTCCTTATCTCAACCCAAGAGCCTTTCATCCCAGTTTCTCTCCTTCCTCCTGTGGATAAGGAAAAATGGTCGAGTGGCTTGGTGGGCACCTGCCATCCTGCCAAGACCAACCCACCACAGCCTCCCGATCTCCGTCCCTTTGGATCTCTGAAGGTTGTTTGCTGCCATATTTACGGTGCTTTGCTGACAACCATCCACCTTTGGCTGTTTGAGGACCTCAAATATTCATTGCTCTGATACAAAAGGAATGCTGTACACGTACAGAGAGCAGACTACAACCAAAAGACAGAGTTTCATCTTCAACCCAAAGCTGAAGTTCCATAATGGCATGTTTGGTCATCAGAGGTTAGCAGATTGCTGTCTTTTCTCAGAGTTTGATTTCCCTTAAATCCCCGAGTCCATGGAAATGGGAGGAGGCAGAGTTAACTGCTACATATTCAAGGGACAGTAACAACTCTGTCGCAGTTTGAAACCCTCAAAAATCCAATTTCCAAGTTCAAGCCCCCCTCCCACAACTTGCTTCAGTGTGAGAGGGTTTTCAGACAAAACACAGCTACTCAGCATTAGGGGAAGGGGAAAATACTTACAAGATTTATTTACATACATATATATAGGCAACAACTATCTCTTCTACAACTAAATAATATATTTACATTAAATTTCTCCTTTTCTTCAACAAGAGCCCAGGAAGAAAAGTCCTTTTGTCACTTTTCAGGTCACAGTTTCTTTAAATTAGTTTCTGTGGTATTAGTTAGTGTCCTTCATTTTTAAGGCAGCAGGTTTGAGTATTGCAGCCCAGTGAAAGCTGACAGGTTTGTACACAATTTCTCATCCTGAAGAGTAACAAAAGTCTTACCATTTTTTTTGTGGTCAGCTTAGAAAGATTTCTAACTATGAAAGCAGCAGTCTTACATAACACCAAATACAAGCTTTGTTATCAAGAAAATAAGGTATAACTCTAGATTCACCCACTTAAAATTCCCATGGAATTTATTAAAAGTAGTGTTCAAACTCTTTGTCTTCTGGGTCAGCGTAATGACAGGTAATATTATTTTACTATTTATAAAAACATAACTAATTTTTCATTTCGTGTTCATTTGATTTACTGTGTTTGAGGTTTTATTTTTCCCTTATTATTATCATTATTATTATCATTTACTATTGTTACTGTGTTTTTTTACCTTATTTTTGATTACTAAACCGTTCCTACCTCAACCTAAAAGTATTATTTTGATTCACCTCTCCATTCCACCAGGCTGGGGGGAGGGAAGAGGTGGGCTGAGTAGGGGGCTTTGTGGTGCTTCATTTCCATCTGGGCTTAAACCACAACAATTTTCTCCGTTGAATCTTATACAGAAAGTAAAAAGTAGGAAGAAGAATTGCTCCACGGCAGAAGAGAGGCATCTAAGATTAAAACAATCCTTGTTCAGTCAGGCTCTAAAGGAGGAGCAACCCTGTTCCCTTAGTGGTTTACAGAAGAAAGATTTTAGTAAGTGAGTAACTGGGGATTCCCAGGACAGATTTGGTAATGTGGTGATACTTTTTCTATTTTATTCTCTCTCTGTCATTCTCCTTCTTCTACCCCCTCCTTCTCCCTGTTTCTTTCTATCTCTCTTTCTCTGTCTCACATTTACAGTTAAATAAAACCCACACTATTGGCTTTGGCATTTGGTCTCGTTTGTACCTTAATGTGGGCAGAGGCATTTATAATGATCTTAAAAATCAGATCATAACACTGAGGGTCCAAAAAGATTGATAAAGGTGACATCACATCAATTTTTAATTGATTTAAACATAGAGAAGACCAATTGGTTAGGAATATTCTCTTTTAGTTGAAAGCTTAGGTTCTGCTGTATGGATGCCAACCATTTGATATTTCAGGACTGGGTAAACACTTCTTGAACCACCTTTTTGCCTCTTGTTTCTCAGACAGTTTACAGTTCAATTAACAGAAAAATCCCCTGACCCTTTTAAACCTCTCATAGGCACAATCTCATCATCCTCATGTTTCACCCCAAATCTGTTTAAATGTTAGACTTGAGGCTTCCTCTTGCATCTGTGTTTGAGTTATATTTTGCAGGGTTATTCACCTCAGCTATTACATGCCGTGAATACCCTGATTTTACTGAAGACTCATCTGCTTTTCTCTTCTTTTCATTTTCAATATTTGGCTCATTTTAACACAGCTCACATTATCTAACCCTATTTCTCCCCCAAAGGGAGACAAGTATTGTCTTCTTGCTTGTGTTCCATGGATTTCCCTTTATCCTTATTTATTTTATTTTTATATTTATAGGCAGGATATAAAGGAATTGAATTCTTTAGAAGAGAAATACCAATGCAATGCTATTGATAACAGTAGACATACATTAGATATGTTGATATTTACTGCCACATTGAAATAGACACAAATGTTAGCAATGTCCTCAGAGAAGCAATAAGGTATTTATGTCTGCATTATCTATATGAAGAATAAGTTAATAAAAAACACATGCCTGTGAGACAAGATCATGTTTGGAGAAAATCACTTCTTTTGTTTTCTGAGTTACAATAAAATCCAAATTTATATTCAACTGCCCAAAAATCATTATTTCCCACTAATGACTAAACATTATATAAAACAAATAACCACTTTGTAGTAAAAAGCTAGAAAGAGAAGAGACATAAAAGGAAAATGATTCAGATATTCTTTTTTAAAAACTGAGCTGTGAAATACACTATCAGTGATCACTATCAAAATTAAAACCAGGAGAGGATAGAGGGCTTCTATCAAGGAAGCCTTAGCACACTTATATAAAAAGTGTCTTCAAGGTATTTAAGCCCATAAAAAAAAAAAAACAACAAAAAACACAAACAAAAACAAAAACAAACAAACAAACAAAAAAAACAAAAAAAACCAAAACAACAACAACAAAAAAAACAAAACAAAAAACAAACAAAAAACAAAAAAAAAAAAAAACAAAAAAAAAAAAAAAAAAAAAAAGAAAAAAACCAAAAAGTAATTTGGACTTCTCTTGTAAACAACTTTTCTCTGTCATCCTGTTGCATTATTATCAAATGATTAAAGGATGAGACTTGTCACCTCTCAGTCTGGCCAGAAGAAGGGTTTTCCTTTTGTGAAAAGTTGTCTTAGCTAGCTTCAGTTCCAAAGTAAATTACAACAAAAATTTTTGGTTGTAACCTGAACTGGAAATCTTGTAAAAATTTTTAAAAAATTGAAATTTTAAGACTGTACTAAGAAATAAAATGGGGTTTTTTTGCACCATGTGATTTCCTTCCTGAAATTAATATACAGTGTCCCTAAATTTGTGATTTTATCAGGCAGTCATGACTGCCACTAATTGTTAGGGCAGCTTGCCTTTTCACCAGAACTAGTTAGAAACTAAGTGTCCAAGAATATAGTTTCCATAAAATGGCTAAAAACATTAACACAGTGCCAGTCCTCACTGTTACAGGTGCACAGAATCTCAAATTTAGGGACTTTTGAGGATTTTCTTCCCACGAGAAAGACAGAGCAATAACAGAGAGAAAAATTATACATGTTATAGTACATTTGAAGACAGAATTAAACATTGAAATCCCACTGAACAGTCAGAAAGAATCACAGCCTGGAATTTGTTCACTGTGAAATGCCAGTTGTGTAATGAATAGGACCTTATTAAAAATAGTTTGGGGTTTTTGGTATTGGCTTTTCAGTTTTTGTTTGGGTGTTTTTTTTTTTGCCTGAATAGAAACAAAGAAAATGGAGAAATTAAGCAAATGAGGTGGTTTGTTTGGGTTTTTTCCTGCAGAAATAACTTTTACTCTTGCTTTTTCTGTCAATGGTTTCTATTCATCAAGACAGCACATAGCAGACAAGGATGCCACATTTTGCCCTCCTTCTATAAGCTTGGGCTGTTTTTGATTATAGAATAATCAGTATCAGAGGAAAAAAACTCCAATAATAGAATGGTAACACAACCTCCAAGATAGTTGCTTCTTTTGCCTGCCTGGGCACGACATTAAATATATGACAGAAAATGCACAATATCACAGAATTTTACTGTAATTAACACGTATGATGAATAAAGATTTTCAAATGCCTTAACACTTAACACTCACTGCCTGCACTGAAGGAGCAACACAAATTATACATGCTGAAAGATACACTAAACTAGCATAAGAAATTAATTTGATGAATATCTTGTACTTTAGTTGCATTCCACCCCTGCTGAGCTGGAAGGGAAAATAAATGAGTTTCCCTGGAGCTTTCCGTGCTGAAGTGGTGGAAATCAAACACTGCCCTCTGCTTAATCTTTCCAAAAGCCTATACAGTTTGTAATTCGTGTGTGCTTTTTTAAAGGTTATCTGAGAAAACCATTTTGTTAGCATTATTTTATTGTGAACTATATAAACACCACGGAGACAAGGCAAGGAACATTTCCCATTTACTCTGGAAGAACTGGGGTGCCAGGACCGTGTCATCAGGAAAACTACTATTTAGATTTTAAAAAAATTAAAAGTAAATAAATTCAAACCAAATACTCGAAACTCAGCAGTTAATATTTCCCCTACTCATCTAACCTTTTCAACGTTTATTTAACTTATTAGTTTAACAAAATCACATCCTTCAGTTTTATTTTCTGCAGTTTTAAGGTTTCAGTCTCCCATTAGCTGAGAGCCTGAAGGCAAGAATTTAAGCCTTGGTGCACTTCCCTTTTTATTCATGGTTCTTTCCAGCTACTGTTGCATCTGCACTGACTCTATTACCGTGAACTTGTAGCTTTTATTCCTTTTTGGAAGCACTGCTGGTTTCTCCCGACCACAATCCCTTCTAGGATACTTTGGGCAAATATTGCTAATTTACTACATTTCTTGTCAAATCTTGAGCTTCTGTGAGTTCCCTCAGCTGCTTCCTCTGCCTCATCATAATACAGTAATTTACAGCTGATGTTGTCAGTGCTATATTATCACCTAATTCTGCACTGACTCAACAACAGTTGTTAAATAGTTTCTACAAATTCCTCCATCCTGTTTCATTTACATTCTCCAGTGTATCAGCAATCATACAGTCTAATTTGTTCCTGAATTTCCAAAGTCAGTGCCCACTGTGGTTTTACTGCTCAGGCAGTTCAAGTTATCCCCAGTCAGTGCTGTTGGGAGTACTAGCAGACTGTATAAGAAAGAAAAGTAGACCTGGACACAAGGAAAAAAAATCAAGAGACAGAAGGTGTGGGAAAAGCGTTGAGAAGGAATAACCTTACCACTGTAACTAAAACCTTAAATGTCAAGAAAGAGAATATACTATGCAGCAAAAGTCTAACTGGCTAGGGTAGTCCAATACACAATGCAAAATACTTTGTTTAAAAGTGGCCATGCCATGATGTGCATAGTAAATTAATCTATAACTTCAATTAGTCAAAACAGCCTGATCTAAATTTCAAAGAAATTATGGGACACAACCTAGATGCAGCATTTGAGTCCATAAAAAGTGTTAAGTTTACAGCCATAGACAGGTCCTCATTCCTATTATATCCCAGAGAGGTACACAACTTGAGCTCCCATATCTGATTTTCTACTTAAGGACACAACTTCCTAAACTCACAGCTAGCCATTTTCCAGCACCTCAACAAAGGAAATATCTGGGTTTATTTAATTGATTCCCTTTATTATTTCTCCCTTAACATCTGCTATCCTTTTTCAGTAACCACATGGATCAATATTTGTTATGTGCAGTCTCCTCTTACAGTGATTTTAGAGCCCCACATCTTCTTTATTCTTCAACCTTCTAGATGCTCCATGCATAGTGTTTCTGTATTTTTTCTTAGGTCTTCTTTCAGCTTCACTAACTCTCTTATACCACACTGTCAGACAACAATGATCCTGTATACATCACAAGTTCAGGGCAATAATTGAAAGACTATTTCAGCTGCCTCCAAAGCAAAGATTCTTTGCTTTCATCTGCAAAGTCCGCCCGAAATTGCCAGTCATTATGAGACACAGGAACCATTTGGAGCAGGGATGGATGGAGAGAAAGCTGTCACAAGATTAAGGCTGTAGTAAAATCAGAGCACATCAAAGCTAACCTAAAATGAGCACTACACAAAGGAAAGCCTTTCCTGTAGTGATGGGGTTGCTTCCAGGCAGAAACCTCCGAAATGTTCCAAGAACTTCTCCTAGTTCTATCCTAGCAGGGGTTAGATTCATAAAACGGGATTGATATCCTTACTTTGTAATCACTTTGCAGCTCTTTGTCATACACTGCATAGAAGATGCTTAATGGGAGCGTGTGGGCAATAGTGCAAATAATTTTTAAAAGTCAGAAGACCAATTACAGCTGGAGCAATTAAATACATCGTGTGTTGCTATGTGCGAAATATTTCTGATAGAAAAGTTGATTGTAAAAATTAAAAAAACTTCCAGGCCAGAAATTTTATGGGCAAGGTCGTTCAAATATCCTGCCTTGTGGGGAAAAGTTAAATTTTCATCCTGTGTAAATAATGATGTCTTAAAAACTGTCACACCTGCAGCTTCTTGTCTATCTGTCAGCATTATCCAGAGGATAATCTGCAATTTAGAAATCAGTAAAGAAGGTCTTAAATAGCAGTTAATTTCAGAGGGGTGTGTCACAGGGTCAAATACATGCATTTAAGACGGGATGAGTTCTAAAGTTTGTCTCAAGTTGTGTTGACAGCCTAATCTTTTTTGATATAGTCTTAAAAAATTCAGCAGGTTTATACCTCAAAATGTCTCATGTAAAATATGTCATTTCTCATCTTTTGCTGAATGCATCATTCACTTTTCTGTGTTGCTAGTCTTTGCATAAATACATTGAAAACTTCCAAGCCTTCTGAGCCTATGGAGAAGTACCTAAATTTTAGACTTCTGCTTATTTGGAGATACAACTTATATTTAATGGCCAAAGGAGACATGGGAAAGTGATAAAGAGTTCTTAGTTTGAAAATGTGATGTTCGGTGGGGTTTTTTTCCAATTTAAATATATGTCTGTGTATGGACTGTGTGTTCATGTTCTCTACAGACATGCCATTAATGACAATACTCCAACAGCTTCTGAAGTAAGAGTTGCTAACAATAAAATGGCTGGTCAGGCCCCTGAAGTGTTCCTTTCCTTGATAATTATGTAGAGCTTTGCAATTTTTTTCAACCAAAAGGCTACAGACACCAAAGAGTTGGATCTTGTCTTGGAACAAAACTGTTTAGAAGACCTGAAAAAAATGTACCAGTATTAAACTGGACTTTCTTAAGGTACAGAATAAACACAACTGAAAGACAAAGAGATGCAGACTCCATAGTATGACTTTTGGGGCTTCAATTTAAGAAAATAAATACTTTCTGGAAATTCAAACAAACATAAGTATTTCTTTTTCCTTAATAATTTCTCTGTAGAAAGTCTGGCAGCAAGAAAAGAAAGAACATTTTGGATATGCAAAATTACCCCCAAATTTGCTCTCATTTGGTGGTTGAAGTAGGGAAGAAAAAAAATAAATCTCTGTTTGGAACAGATGCTTTATTGTAGTTATCCACGCTGAAAGATTCCAATCAAAACAAAGAGTTATTTACCAATGACAATTATTAAATCAAGAATCCTAAACAAAACTTGAGTGAGATCCAAGATGAGTTGGTGTTTGTGTTTTCCCTGAGCCATCTCTGAAAAGAAGTTGGCTGTGAGAAGTTATTGATTTCCTGCACAACTCTGGGTTTTTCTTTCATTTCTTTCCCACAGAACAACAAAGGTTTGGTGTATTTCTTGGCTACCGATTTTTGCTTTCTCTTTTCTTCCCACTGGACTTTGCAAACAGACTTCTCATCAGCAGACTTCTTCAACTTCATATCTTATGTCTTTTTTTTTTTCTCACATTGATTTTCCAGTAGACGGGCAGTCGCAGGAATATTTAGACTCAGGACTGAATAGCAGATCTTTGTGAATTTTAGATCTTGCAATTAAACTTCACTTTGCTGAACATCTTCTTGTACCTACCAAATGTTATTTAGGAATCTCATTTTCACAGCCTAGACCATTAAATAATAATGTCTCTCATATTCCTATCACAATTTTGTTCCTTTATTTTAACATTTCTTCAGACTTCCTTCCTTGTTTTTATGAACAGTAATGTAATTTGAATAGAAGTAGTGTAATTAGATTTAGTTTCACTTTAGAAATAAAGTACATAATTTTCTAAGGGTCACAAAGAAAGAAAAAAAACAACAATTAGAGGACAGAACCTGTAAGCCACATAATATTTCTTCTTCTTTATAGAGGAGGACAGATATTGAGAAATTTTTTTAAAATGTGTTTAAACCATGAGTTTAAAATGTCTGTTGGCAGGAGGAAAAGTGCCACCAAAACCTCAGCTCTGGACATGAGGAGAGCAGACTTCAGGCTGCTCAGGGAATTAGGAAGGTCCCCTGGGAAAATGTTTTTGCAGGTGCTGAGGTGCATCAGTGCTGGTCACTTTTCAAACCTCACCTCCTAAGGGCACAGGAGCAACAATTCCCAAATATCGGGAGTCTGGCAGGTGAGGTAGAAGGCTGGTTTGACTGAAAGGAACTTTCTCTTGGAAATAAGGCAAAAAAGAAGGTGTATACGAAGTAGGAGTAAGATCAAGTGACATGGGGAGAGTTCAGAGATGCTGCTTGCCACTGTGGGGAGAAAATTTGTGCAGCCAAAACTCAACTGGAGTTGAAGCTGGACAGAAATGTGGGGGACAACTAAAAAGAGTTTTTTTTCAAATATATTAATGGCAATAGGCAAGTGTAAAAATAACACTGACCTGTTACAAGATGGGGATGGTCACCTCACAAACAGGGACAGAGGTGTTTAAGGCTTTCTTTGTCTCTGTTCAATACAGATGACAGATCAATGAGGTCTCAGTGCCTTGAGGTGGAGGACCATGACTGCAAGACTGACCAATTCCCAGTCATCCCTAAAACTGTTTGGGGTCTGCTGCTCCGGCTGGATCCTTACAAACCTGTGGGACCTGACGGGATTCATCCCAGAATTCTCAAAGAGCTGGCTGATGTCATCACAAAACCTGTCTTGATGGTCTGGTCTTGGGAATCTGGAGCAGTCCCAGCTGGCTGGAAGCTGGGAAAGGTTGTCCTGATTTTCGAGAAGGGCAAGGACTCTGGAAACTCCAGGCCTGTCAGTCTCACTTCACAGCCTGGGAAAGTTATTGAGAAGATTATTCTGGGAAGTATTGAAAAACACCTGAAAGACAACACAGTCATTGGTCACAGCCAGCAGGGCTTCATGAGAGGAAAGAGCTGCTTATCAAACATGATTTCTTTTTATGATGAGGTGACTCACTGGACTGAACAGGGGAAGCCAGTTGATGTGATCTTTTTGGATTTCAGTAGAGATTTTGATCCTGTCTCTCCTAGGATTCTTCTGGACAAATTGTCCAGCCCACAATTGGACAAACACACCCTGTGCTGGGTGAGCAATTGGCTCAGGGGTCAGGCACAGAGGGTGACAGTGGCCTGGGTGACATCAGACTGTGACCTGTCTCTGCTGGGGTTCCACAGGGCTCCATCCTCATCCCTGTGCTCTCCAACATCTCCATCAGTGACTTGGACACAGGACTGGAAGGGACACTGAGCAAGTCTGCAGATGACACAGAACTGGGAGGAGTTGTTGAGTCCCTGGAAGTCAGGGAGGCTCTGCAGAGAGACCTGGACAGATCCGAGGGCTGGGAATCACCAACCATGGGCAGTTCAACAAGGGAATGTGCTGGATTCTGCTCTGGGATGGGGTAACCCTGAGTTGGGAAGAAATAGCGTTGGCACTGAGGTAGAACTTTATGGTACAATTATCACAGTATGGGACATACCCTTTTAAAAAATAGAACAATACTTAATATTAAAGGGAACAGGAAAGAATGAGACAATCATCTACGATAAATGGTAGATTGTTCCATGAGCAGGGTGTTTTTGTAGGAGAATTCTTCCATTCCTACCTTTTGAAGAAAGATTTAATAATGATGTTTAATTAATTCTAATACCCAAGTCTAGGACCAAGATACAAAGAAAGTGGATAATTTTTCTCGTTAGAAGAACTTAAAGATATTTATTAATACAAAAAAAATGACTATTTTGTTCTAATATACAGGGCTTCATTATCCACTTCTGTTAGACTTTAAAAGCTTATTATTCATGGCTCATTTTTCCAATGCTGATAACAACCTGTACATGGCACTGTATTTTCATTAAAAATCTCATTGTTTGGACTCCATTTTATTGGCATTTCATAAGTATTATACATCATAGTGCACTGTATGTCTGTGGATGTAAACAATATTGATATGAGTTCAATTGCAACGAGTGATTTAATAATTGCCTGCTAATTTGACTTAGAGCAGAAGTTCTTTGTTTTTCAAACTCGATTTGCTTCTAGATCAATAAAGCAATGATAGGCTGCTGCAGAAGGGTTTTTTAGCATCTAATTAAAGATGTTGCTTGAATTATTCATGTATTATGGTCTTCTATGAATAATTTATGCATAAATTTCATTGGCAAAACTTAATTTTGAAAGTCAATAAACCCTTAAACCTTATTACATTTTTCAAGGTCTTTCAAAATAATCTCTCCGCAATTTTTATAAACAACAGTTGCCAATTAATACTGTAAAATTGCAAGCAGAAAATAAATTTAGGGACTGAATTTGGTTCATTAAAAAAAAATAAAGTTTGAGTGGGTTAGTATTTCACTGAAGCAGAAGTGGAATTTCAAAGTCAAATCAGAATAACACGGATTTATAATCCAAACAAGCACTGTGGACAGGACAGAGGACAAGGAAGTATTGAATGTGATGGGACTGGACACAGTTGACTTTGGCATAAATTACAAATTCCTGACTAAAATGTCACCCTCAAACTCACTTTTTAGTGGTTATGTACATGAACACATTTTAGACAACTGAAAAAATACAGTTCTCAGGAGTTTTATATAAATTTTCAGCCCATTTGGGTCACTGTGCTGAGAGTGCTCTGCACAAACTGAGGAAGCTGAAGAAAATGTATACACCTTTTAGTGGAAGGAAACATTTGCTCACAGGCAATAAGAAAAGCCCTGAGCTCCATGAAATCTAATGTGGGCAAAGGAGCAGAATACAGTTGCTCTTCTCTTGTATATACAGCAGAGAACAGCCAACAACAGTTAAATATACTCTTTTCACAGTGAATCTCAAGCAACTGTTGTATTGTTCAGGTTGATCATCCAACCAAAATGTGATGTTGATTTTGGTTCTCCTGACATCAGCCACAATCTCTTAAGTGTGAAAAAACTGTAGGCAGACCTAACAGCTGCATGCCACCTAACACTTAAAAGTTGCAGTATCCTGGTTGCTGAAAGTAATATTTCATAGGCAAGTGTATCTTGGCTGTTGAAAGAAAAATTGTACAGGATTAGAATGGCCTTGAGGCTTAGGTAATACAGTCTGCCTTTCCCATTAAATCTTTTTAAATCAGTTGATCAAATGGCACTGTTACACATGTGTATTATGCACGCTGTAAATTTTGCAAGAAATATATAAGGCAGTAAATTTCTCAATTTTGTGAGAAAGGGCTGCCTAAACTGACCAAGACAGGGTCTGAAGAAAAGCAAGCCTCTTGAATTCTACTTCTTGAATTCTGCCTTTATTCTGGTTTTATGCAGACAAATCACACCAAACATGTAGGAAAAGTGAGAAGATCTCTTTATCAATTTTTCTATGCATATTGAAAAACATGTGCTATGTCAAGCTAGAGAAATAATGTCATATTGCCCAAGACAGAGCTATCTAATCAAGATGATTGGTCTTTCTGCTATTAGTCTCGGTGGAAAAATCAGCAAATTAAATGTTGTTTCAATTACATATTCTAAGTAACTTTCCACCCTTCTGTGTTGAGTGTTGGTGTTTTTATTGGTGACACAACGAACTTGAGTTCCTTGTGCAACAGTCACAAGATGGAATACTTACAGGGAACATAATCAATAGATATCAAACTTTTAAAATTAATTAATTTAGTTATGTTTTTACCTTAAAATTGAAAAAAATCTTTCAATTTTCCTACTCATTTAATTGTCACCCAGGGTAGATAATATTGGTTTGTTTGGTAACCCTTTATTTTACACTTGGAAATTATTGGTTTCTTACACAGAGCTGGGATTTCTACAGTTGCTCAATTCCAGACAATTCATAATTTCAAAGACATTTATGCCAACACTTATTTTATGATTGACTGTAAGTTAGAAAGTATTACACTTATATTTTATGGAGTGTCTATCTTTTATGTATATTGCCTTTAGGTAGTGTCTTGTCCTCTAGAGTCATTTACCTTGATTTTTCCATAACCTTAGTGTTATGTGGATTTATAAAGGGAGGAGAAACTCAAAATGTGCTCCAACTCCTTCCAGTACCTCTCCCTCCGTCTATATATGTCTATCATTTACCTTTTAGCAAGTGTCTGGCTCAATGTATTCATTCATTCCAAAATATTTTTTTAATGTATATGGATTTTTTGTTGTGTTGAATGACCTGGTGGTTTTAGACATGTTTGCCAAAACTGAGTAGATTCCCTTGGTTCAGCTATAAAAATATACATATATACCCCTTCTACATTAGCACATATAAAAGACAATTAGTTAATATATGTGACTTCTAATTTATCAGTAAATGGCTTCAGATCATAAAGTAGAAGCCAATGGATTTTAATAGAATATAACTGGTTTGGGTTTTGAATTTAAATAAGGTTTTCAGACCTCTGCCCAGTACAGCTCAAACTTTTGGCAGAGTCAGGTTCATTTTATGGCATTACACACAACAACATGCTGTCAACAAATTTTGTGTTATTTTTTTGTTAACTTTCCAACATTCAGTATTCTTTTTTCTTGGTCTCACATGTTTCATGTGGGTCACAATTGTTTCCTAGGAAGTGAATTTTCATGCCAGTAAGGTAACGTATGAAGACTCAAATATACATGATGGTTATGATAAAAATAAATTTCTGTTCTTTATTATTTTATTATAGACAGAGTTGTTTTGGATACAAACATTCTTTCATGAATCATGTGTTCTACAGCACTTAGATTTGCTTGTATTAAATGTGCTGACTTACAAAAAATTATGTTAGAGAAAGATCTCCTTATGTGCAATCCTAATCCATAGAACTTCAGTAGAAACTGAAGTTGTATTTCATTGTATTTCACCTGAAGTATTAGCCAGAAACAATTTAGTCTGGAGTCAAAAACCCTATTAAGTCCTCATTAATTCCTGCTTTGAGGAATGAAAAATGGTTTTGAAAAGTGAAGGTTAAAGGCTTTTTCAGCAGCACTCTCTTTAGTTTGTTTCTTCTCATTTCTCCACATCCTGGGGTTTTAGTCAGCCTGATTTGGAAAAAAAAAAAAAAAAGAAAAAAACAGGAAAAAAAAAAAGAATGACTCTTTTGTTCACATTACTTTTTGATAGTGAGGCTGATTTTCAGATTGAGTGTTTCAAAGGAAAATTATAAGCTGACAACTTGCTACTTAAATTTATACGTAAGCTTACAGCTACCTGCTTCTGTATATGTTTGAATTTACAAGTTTGTTGTTTGGATGTCCTCTTAAATATGTCATGTTTGTCCCTTTAAGTAGAGACTGTAATAGATACTTCTAAGTCCATGAGACAGAATATAAGATAATGCCCACATTAGAATTACAAGGAGTATCATATGTGAGCATTACAATTTTTTTTCTCCAGAAATTTATAAGCTTTCTAAAGAAACATTCCAGTAAGATCTAGGATGAGGTTAAAAATTAAAGCATCACACTATCCCTAAAAAAGTCTCACATTCATATTCAGATTATAAACAAAAGGATTTAACTTAACAATATTCTGAAGGAGGAAAGTAAAGTGTTACAATATTTTGATGTAAAAGATGCTTTTAAAAGTATTCTAAAAGATAATGTTCATTTTCAGCACAATGGCCCCTAAGCAGAAATCATAATCAAAACATTGTAAGTAAATTGTCCTTAAACAAAAGTAAAAAAAAAAAAAAAAGACTTGTGACTAATGACCTCATAGCTAAAGGAATAATTTCAAGTACACTTTCCTTCAACATTGTTACAAAGTAGTTAATGTGACCAAACTATCTTTCCAGTTTTTTCCTCAGTCTTCCTTCATAAGACTGTTTCTCTATATCTTTCCTGACACACACGCACTGAATTCTTACATCCAGAGATCTCTTAGTGGTATAATGACTACTCTCAGTAAAAAAAAAAAAAAAAAAAAAAAAAAAATTAGGGTAGTTTTTGCTTTATCTTTCCAGTGTTCCTGGCACCAGTTCCAAGAATTGTCATTAAAACAGAATCATGACTTTCAGTGACGTCAACGGAAACAATTCAAGGAAGATCATAAAAAGTCAGTGAAAATTACAGACAAAGTTAATGTATAAATCAGATACTCATTTCTTGGTTTCTGTGACAAATCCTCCCGCCCTTCTGACCTTAGATGTGTCCACTTCATAAAAGGAGTTGTAATTTTTAGTAATTTTAGGCCCCCTATCTTCTCTCAGAACTAGCAAGAAGCTGTTATTTGTAAATACAGACAAAAGGGCAGATGTATCCCTTCTCAAGGACATGTAGGAATATATTCCTGTCAACAGCATCTCTACAGGTATTGTTAACTGCTGTTTCCTCCAGGAACAAATCAGAGAAAGGAATAGGGAAGATGGATAGTTATGGCTAAGTCCCTATTAGCAGAAAATCATAGAGCTTGACTGTTGCACATTGCCCATGGAGGCACTGTGCTATTCCTGGGACAATGTTGGGTTTGGTCAGGGAATAGATGGAGTGATAAAAGAGAATTATGGGCCTAATTAATGACTCCAGGGAGCTGCTATTGCCATAACTGGAACAATTTTGAAGCTTGTTTGTGAAAGAACCTGACAGACAAGTTATATCTCTTTCTCTTCCTCACCAGTGCGGTGATGGATCCAATCCAAAGCTGTAGAATAGTTGAGAAGGTAGTTCTGAGGGCTTTTTTAATTGCATATATATTTATTCAGGTTGTGCATGTGTTATAATCACACTTTGAGGACAGCTGGAAGCTGCACTATCAGCAGTAGCTGGTACTTTTTGCAGCACTGCCCACCTGACTGGCAGCATCAGGGGGTCCAGCAAACATTCTGGCTGAGGCTTCTGTCATTAAAAATTACCTAGGAGATGGGTTGATGCAAAACTTTAAGTTATCCTTATATAACAGGATGGGCTTACACCTGGAAATACGGCAGAGATGGGCACAGCAATCCATACTGCTGCACACTTCCTGAAAATTTAGTCCTACAGGCAGAAATATGCTTATAGGATTTTGGTAATTTATTTTGATTTCTCCAGATCAGACCTAAAAATGCAAGTAAAAATTTAAAACCAAAAAACTGAGAGCATGGAGAAGAGATTTTTGTTCCATCAGGAACCAAACAGTTATTCTGATTAAGAGAAAGGTGTATAGAAGATGACATATTACAGAGTAAATATTATTTCAGAGTTTCAGTTCAAGTAAAGATTATCTAAATATATACAGTATACTATTGGAAGTAAGAAGAACAAACATTATGTATTAATAACTTATGACACGAGTCCCTTTTTAATAGCCAAAGTATATGTTTTCACAGATGAATTTTTACCATCTCTGATTAAAGCATAAGTTAATTTATATAAATTATATGAATATAATACGGAGACATTAAACAACAAAAAAAAAACAAAAAAAAAAACAAAAAAAAAGTGGGCACCCTCTTCCTGAAGGGAAAATTATCCTAAAATCGTAATTTTTTTTATACATCTCCAAGGAGACCACCATAGTGAGAAAAAAGCTGATTTTTATTACCTTCAAGAACTGCACTGTGCTATATGTCAGACACTGGCTATTTCTAATGTATTTGTAAAAGCTTTTGATATTTCTAACATGTAGGAAAACCCCTATGAATCTGAGCAAAAAAACAGCAAAACTTTCCCACTGTTAGATGAATGTATGGTAGAGGAAATAAATTGCAAATTTAATGTTTTCCCTGTCTTTATAAGAGTAGATTTGTCAATATTGTTCTCTGACAATTCTCTTAAAATATCAGTCTTTTGGTTTGGGTTTTTTTGTGGGTTTATTTTTCTTCACCTTGCACCCAAAGATATTAAATGCTCTGTTGCTTTATCTGTTCAAACTGATCACAAAGATCATAAGGTGCCTCTCTTTTTCCCTTCTAGAGAAATACAAATCTCAGAAATTGGTTTATGAATCTTCTTTAAACTTATAAAAATCTAAATGTATCAATATACCATGACCACTCAACAACAGAACATTTCACCAGCAAAGGTTTGCACAAACTCCCTGCAGTTCCAGACAAATTAGGTATAAATAATGCAGGAGATTTATCCTAAATAAAGCGTTATGACTGACACAGACCTCTTCAAAAAGCTGTAGAAAAGGTGTGGGAACACCAACTGTGGCAAAATGACCTGACTCTGTCGAAATCCTTGTAGAGGAGGGAACCCAGCAGCACTTTTACCTGTCAGCCAAGGGAGACAAAATAAGATGTCTTACTGTTGAACCTGAAACTGTGGCAAAATCACTCTCTTCAGATGCAATACCAGCACTCACTTCCATCCAAGGTTAACTCATTTGGAATACTGATGCACACCTCCATCCCAAAATTACCACTTCCAAGTTATGACCGCTCCTAACTGAGCATGTGTATGGTTAGAGTCATTGAAGCTCCACCCAAAATGTAAGAAATAGTAGAAGAGTAAGTTAAGAATGGGTAGAAGTCAGGGGAGGCTGCACAGCAACTTCTGGGATCAGTTGGTGGGCTGAATCTGTCTTCTCCCCCATGGGGACACGGCTTTGGTAATTACTCTACTCTGTGCATGCTGAATGATTCATCTCAAAGTAGCTTTTGTTGGAGATCAGAGTTTATTCATATATTGCTTTGGTTATGTTTTTGCAGTCAGAACAATCCTTGAAACTCAATCTGTCACGATTTAATTATTAAGAGTTTTTATTTCATAAACTGTTAGTGTGAGTCCTTCAGGGACAGCAGCAGTCTCCAGCAGCAGGTAACACACTGGAATAAAAGTGTGGAGAGACCCAAGAGGGTGTATCTTATGCTGCTGCCATGTGACCTTGAACAAATTGGTTGAACTGGCCTCCTGGATGTAATAGATACTTCAGTGGAAAGTCCCCTAATAGGGTGCTGACAGACTGGTGGGTACGAGGGTCTCAGCTTTCCTGGCACACTGGCAGACTGATCAAACACAAAGGGTTTGAGGAAATCTCTCTCACGTCACACTAACCCCTACTCACTGAGGAATTTTTACATCCTGTAGAATTTTGAATTCCTACATCAAACTAAAGCATTGTCCCTTCCGAAGTTAACAAGTATTCACATCCCTTTTTGTGGTCCAGACATTTTAAAGAGCAGAAGAACAACTGCCAAGGTTTTAAATTAGGTGCAAGATTCCCCCTAAAGTTGTGCTCCATTGAATCTGGTTACATTTTTAACCCTAAATGAACTTAGGTATATGAGCCCAAGATACTTCTAGACTTACTGCATAGTTTTCTGTATTATTCATGAAACCAAGCTATACATCACAAAACTTATTCCTTGTCTCTCTTAACTGCTAATTGCTGATAAAAATAAACCAGTAGCTAACTCAGCATTAATCAGTTTTCTTGTCACCGACGAAAGTAAAAATGTCAACAGATTAAAAATTATTTATCCTTTTCAAACTCAGTTATTCAAACACCGGTTTACACAATAACCTAAAAAACATTAGCTATTCCACTGTACACTTAATTTTGTGGGTTTTAATATTTGTTTTCACATAGAATTACTTAAAATTGTTCATACATATAATATACTGTAATAACACATATTCCAATATAATAAATACATCTGAAGAAAGATAATCAATCTTTAAGAAAAGAAAAATCTTAAGAAAATTCATAAGAAATTATACTAAAAAATCATCATGTATCTCAAGTAGTTAGCAACTTTTTGGGATGTTTGAAATTTCCATGAGGGTGAAAACCTGATGTTTCAGCCAGTCCTGTTTCTTCATTCTTTTCCTCAAAGCAGAATAAAGCAAAGAACAAAAAGAATTTTTCTATTCGTAGTTGCAGGTCTTTTGTCAGCCACTATAATTGTTTTTCTTTTTTCCAAAAAAATTTTTTATCTCTCTCTCTCCTCAGTTGTCAATGTCTCTTTTGTCTGATGCCTCCTTTGCCCATCTTTCTGTCTCCCTTCAATTCTGTCTGCTTAGGCTCTCAAATGCTACCAATTCCACCAGGTTAATACAAACTTCTCTACATTTGTATTCAGCTTAAAATGCTTTCAGCCCCTCAATACAGACAACTTAACTTCTGACCTGCCTTGTGTTTTCTAGTGTTTCACAAAGTGACTCTTGTTGTTTTGTTAGTTCACTCCAGTTCAGATGCTTCTACTGTTTATCCTGGAAAAAATAAAAATTGAAAAATTTATTCCCCACCTAAAACATCACCATTTCAGAAGGTTATTTTTTCGATCAGAGTCATCCCCAATTAGTTTTGACTTTGCATCACCCTTAGAGTCATTATTTTAATTAAATTAAGTGATTAAAAAACCTGTTGGAATTGGGCCAGTGTTTAACATTTTGTACTAAAAATGGCAGTGACTTATACAAGTTAGTTACTGTTTCTGTGATACTGTCTTTCATCCATGTCATCTAATTTTTACAGGATGAACTTCTTCTTTGTTCAAGGAAAAAGAAAATCCAAAACAACCAAACCCAAAGAAACAAAAAAAAAACCCAGCTGCCCAACCAACCAAAATGCAAAAATCCAAACCACCACACAACTGGGTGATTTTCTGAATTTGCCTAGGTAAAGTTACCATGTATGTATGTTCTGTATACATACTTTGCCTCCTGTGTCTTCCATTTAACTTCTGGTTCAATAAAACAGATTGAGCTCATGGAGTCTCTCACTGTATCACCCCTTCAAGCATCTTCCATTTTTTTCCCAAACATTCCCCTGCTTAAGCAGTCAGTGCTACATTTAGCCCTCGAGGCAGAGTTCTGCACTATATACTATTATATATATATATATATATATATATACATATATATATACCCTCAGCAATTTTTTCACCTTATCCAAGTCTTCCCCTTACAGTCCTCCTTTGCAAGTCTGTTCATTGCGTAGCACTACTCCAATCTAGAAAAGAGTTTGTTTCTTTGTACCACAACATCTATTATTCAGTTCCTGAAATTCATACTATTTACACACATTCACCCTATCTGGTAGAGTTGTAGGATCTCGTGGGAACACATTTTCTTGACAATGTCCCTTTAGCCCACCATAATCTTCATAGAAGGAATCAGCACCCATACTCAGACTTATTAAAATAGTTTCATTTCCACCCTGCCACATTACTCCAAGCACAGTAGTATCTACTCTTCAGAAAGTTTATTACTAGTTAACAATCTCCAAAAAAAGTCAAATCTGATTTTTTCCAGTTGTAATAAGATATTATTTGTCACATTACACGCTATTTTCATCTGTTTTCATCCTATTCTAAATGCAGGCCTACTTTCAATCAAAAATATTTAAATTTACTCCTTGCAGATTAAGGACTAAGAAGAAGAACAACTAAATGTAATTGTCCATGCATTTGCAGGTGCACTCACACACTCTGGCTACTTTATATATCTAGTAATCATCCAGACTTTTTTCAGTAAAAAAAGATCTACAGCCTTTTTTCTACCTCAAAAAAGTGGACAGCATTTTAAGTCAGAAAATTAGTGATGAATGAATGCAGTGTATTAGAACAGATAACTCAGCAAAATTACTTGATAGCAGTTCAAAAAAAACCAAAACAAAACCCACAAAGACACAAGTTTTGACAGATCAGCATCAAAAACTGGAAAGGGGTTATACAGAGAGCCTTGTTATTTGTGTCATTCACTGTAATACTAATTACTAAAACCAGAATATTACAAAAATTAGAGTTTGAGAACAGAACAAACAAGGTTAATTGTGATAGTGACATGGGCTTCCACAGACATTTAATAAACTAAGGAGTTCTTGGTATTTATTTTCCCTGCTGTTTTTATTTTGATTGGGAAGTAAGGATTAACTAATTTTTCTCTTTATATTTGATCTGATTTCATTACATACTTTTGGCTAAAATAAATTTTCTCTATCAGCAGTAGAAATCCTTAAATTTTTGCTGCATCTTTAAATGCTTAATGTGAACACAGAGCAGTATAATCTTCATAAGATACCTTTAATTGAAGAGTATCTTTTGTCATGTAGAAACAAAGAGATTAAGCAAAAAGCTCAGTGTATGACAAAGAGTGAAATGAAGTTTTGACAGTTTCATACTCCACACTTCCTCAGCAATCAGTAGCTGTAGGTCTATATAATCTTCAGAATGCTGTTTTACAGGCTGAAATTAGCTAGTCAAACATAATTTAGTACAATATTAAGTATAAACGGGGCATCAGAAAGATTTTTGAATATATTCAGTCTAGAGCAAAGAAATATTCTGTCTCCAGGTGAAAGAAATTACATGTGTAACTATACCTCCTGGCTGCTTCATGTTTGAATTCAGAGATTAAAGTATTTCTATGGCTTTTTATGGCAAAAAAAATTACTTGCATGGAATACTAAGTTTACAGTAGGCATCTAAGATTACATGAACAGCTTTTCGGAAATGTCATCCAGGTCACTGGTGAAAAATCTACTTGAGAAGTGGATTTGGTGTACCAAAAATCCACTTACCTCTCTGTTTGCTAACTGGTCAGAAATTCTAAAAAAACTGTTGGTAGATCACTTCTTATGGTTTATCAAATTTGACTAAAGTATGAATTAGCATAACTTCTCTGCCTGCCTTCCCCAAAGCTATTTCCTTTGTTTTTTTTTTTTTTGCTTTAACACAGAAAATTCACACTCATAATTAATTAAGATTTAGGATTTCAGAACCAGCTTTCCAACAGGACCAAAATGAATTTGGTCACCCTAGAAGGTTGCATCATCAGCTAAAAATCACCACCATGAAAATTTTTTGAGAGAACTGTCTCAATAACCTCAGCAACAGATATACGACGTATCATCAAGAAGCCAGTAAAATTATGACTTTATTTTGTTGTATCTGTATATTTTCACATTACATAAAGTTTAATAAATTACACTGTGTTATTGTGTGGGAAGTGAGCTCTGCTTCTAAGGCATCAGATTGCACACATCACTACAACACCATGATTTAACAGAAATTGGAGGGTTTTCTCTACATTTTATAACTTGTTGAAATTTGTTTAGGACAGTGTTGCAGCATTGCAACATTGCATTTCTAGTAGCTGAGAAGTTGAGCTGTATGAATGGAAAATCTATCCAACCAAACACTGCTGCTGAAGGTCACATTCAAAAAGTAAACTAAAAATCAGTATGCACTGGCACTTTTCCAGCGTATTGATGAGAATTGCACGACTAATAAAGTTGCAACCTAAGTATAAAAGGTTTATGTGTACAGAAAACACATAAATAATTACAATACAAAAGGAAAGAAAGGTAAAGGGTATTTTAATCAGCTATTGGAGTGAAAATTACACAGTTTTAATTTCCTTGTGAATTTTTTCACACTCAAACTTAGGTGCTTTTGGCATAAAGTAAAAAATCTGTCACAGTGCTTTGTCTAAATATAGATTTTATCACCATGATAATTATTACGCACGATCTGGCATGAAGATTCAAACCTCTTGCTTTATTCAACCATTTGTCGTATATTCATTTGCATTTTCCTACCCATCAGTTTCCATAAGATCTTTATAATCATATACTATGTAATAGTTTTGCCTACTTAAAGGATGTTTTCATTTCTTGAGTTCGATTACTTTCTTACTTGCAAAAGTTATATAGGCTTTTATAACGGGAATAATTTCTTACAATGTCTTTCTTTAGAGCTGTCTGAATCCTTTAATTAGTGCCTTAAGGTTGAAGAGATGCATGAATCACCAAAAAAAAAGAAATATTTTTCTCTTGATTTGAATCTTATCACACAATCATGGAATACCTTGGGTTGGAAGGAACCTTAAAGATCCTCCAGTTCCAAGCTCCCTGTCATGGGCAGGGACACCTTCCACTAGATCAGGTTGCTCAGTGCCCCATCCAACCTGGCCTTGGACACTTCCCGGAATGGAGATTCCACAGCTTCTCTGGGAAACCTGTTCCAGGGCTTCACCACCCTCACAGGGAGGAATTTCTTCCAGTATCTGATCTAAACCTATGTAATAGAAGATATGTATCTTAAAGGCTTCTAAGAGTCAGATATATTTATAATTAATCATTTCTGAAAGAGATGATGAAGGACAGAATAGTAGGAGTTAATAATGTAATAGAATAGATTAGTCTTGAAGACAGAAAACTTCCCTGTTCAATGTTGTCCACATCGGACAGAAAACTAGAACCTTATGTGATAAAGCATTGAATAAGTCACTTTAAGGTTTTGGGTTTTTTTAATGGAAGTAATTGAACAGAGAACCATATGGATATTGTGCTTATTTGCAATGAGGAATTATATTTTCCAAATTTTTAAGTACACCATTCAACTGAAACTAGAACCACCATTCGTAGACCAAGGAATAATTACTCTCATTAGTGAAGTGAAAAAGGGTGGAGTACAAGCACCATGACTTAGGAGAGACATCGGAATGTGAATATTTGCCGAGGAAGTTTTACAAACGTGCTGACGAGGAGATTTGAAACGATGCAAAAAATCAAAATAAAAGCACCCACAACCAGCTGTGCACGTCAAAACTACAGACAGCAGAAGGAAATTTCAATGGAAATTTCAGTCAAAGGTGCATGGAGCACGTATCATGCAACCACTCAGCTCCGAAGAACTCTCCCAGGGATTAAAGCTTGCAAGACATCTGTTCCCTTTTATAGTGAAAACACCCTCATTTGCCTTGCCCTGCCCTCTATAGTTTATAGAAAAACTATAGAGAGTTTTTTTATTTCCTAGTTATCCTAGGAAATAGACAGATAGATAGATTCATGCATACATGCAAACACACACAAAAATACATAAACACATAGATACACAGAGATATATTTATGTCATGGCCAGGCCTCACAAACGAAGATTTGGGAAGGGCTCTGCCCACGTTTGTTACAAACACGCTGGTGGCTGAAAAGGCCAATACGAGACAGACACGTCCGGTTGCAAAAGGCACAGCAGAAAGACTCCTTAGGTGGGAAATTCTGCAAGACACGATTCTTTCTGCGTTGTCTTTTCTCCTCCAGGGTGATCCTGCTGCGTTCTCAAAGGCATCAGCAGCGTTAGAGATGGGGTGTCTCCAGACCTCCTGATTGGAGGCCAGAGCAGACCAGTTCTGGTGATCAATATGGCCAAGGCTGAGATGTTGTTTCAGGCAGTCCTTGTATCTCCTCTTTGGGGCTCCTCTCTTGCAGCAGCCGGTGGCAAGTTCACCATAAAGCAGGATCTTAGGGAGGGGGTGGTTGGTCCTTCATCCTGGAGACGTGCCCTGCCCAGCACAGCTGTGTTCTCAGCAACATGGCCTCAATGCTTGTGACTGCTGCTTGTTCTAGAACAGATGGATTGGTCACATCATCTGACCAGTGGATGTTCAGGATTGTTCGGAGGCAGCGTTGATGGAAGCGTTCCAGGAGTCGCAGGTGGTGGCTGTAGATGACCCAGGATTCAGATCCATATGAGAGAGTAGACAGCACTATGGCTCTGTAAACACTGACCTTGGTACTTTTCTTCAGGTGTTTATTTCACCAAACTCTTTTATGAAGCTCTCTGAAGGCACTGTATGCCTTTGCTAACCTGTTGTCTGTCTCCCCGTCAATCTCACCATCCGAGGAGATGAGGCTGCCTAGGGAATTAAACTGCTGGACTGATTTGAGCTCTGATTGCCAATGGTGATGTGGGGATGATGGGGGACTTCCTGAGGTGCAGGTCTATGGAGAACTTCTGTCTTCTTTAAGCTGACTTCCAGCCCAAAGAGCTCAGCAGCTCAGCAAAGTAGGATGTCAAACGCTGCAGAGCTGCTTCTGTGTGGGCAACAAGGGCGGCGTCATCAGCATAAAGCAGCTCCTGGACAAGATGGTTTAAGGTCTTGGTGTGGGCCTTCAGTCGCCTTAGGTTGAAAAGGCTTCCATCAGTACAGGATTGGATGTAGATCCCGTCCTGATCATCGAGGTCTATGTGCATATTTCTACATAAACATGTATTTATGTGCACATGTGCATCCTTATATACCTACATTTGTACATATGTATTTATTTACATATGTTTCACATGTGTATATATGCATATGTAAAAATGTTTAAGTATATACATATATGTGTGTGTACATGGACACACATATATGTTTGTATAAACATATACTCTTTTTTTTTCTACAGAACAATATTAGCAGTTAATTTAACAGATTTTCCATTCCCAAACTGGGACTAGGAATCAAGTCTTTGAACACACTGTTCATACATCTTCATATGTGTGCTTTTGTATATAGATTGTTGACCTGGGGGAAAATAACAAGTAACATAAAATATCTCCAAAAAGAAAGTGTTGTTAAATCAGTTTTATTTACTGTTTATTTACAGTTTTTCTAGTCCATATTAAGAATTTGAATAGATACTTTAGAACAGCTATCTGAGTGTTGATTTAACTTTGGGATAAGAGAGGTACTTTTCAACATTTTTTTTTGGAAATTGTGGGATGTGTATAGGAATTCCTAAAACAAGTGTACAATTGCAAGTGTGTATTTTTACATATAAATATATGTATACTAATGTAATATATGTGTATATTTATATATGTATATCAGGTCAGCTGATACAATCTTTCTGATTCAAAATCCTGCTTAATTCAATTTTGAACATAATTTTAAACTTAAAAAACTAATTTTTACTTAGTATTTTTCATACTTAGACACATCAGTGGAAGTCAAAGTTTCTTTCTTCTTGTGTACTCTTTTCTGTATTTATGATCATATCATACATGAAGAAATAATGAAAAATCCATCAATACACTATTTGTTTCTAATGAAAACATTAATTGCAGAGTTCCATTGTTAGCAATTATTACCAAATAATAAGACTAAATGCAAGTAATTTTTTTTTAATTATTTTCTCTTTTTTATATTTACAATCGACAATGGCATAATTCTCATCCCCCACTCTGTGCTTTCTCAGGTCAGTCACAAACTGCATTTATAATGTCCTGAATATACTTCATGTTTTATCTCTTTTCTTAATGCTTGTGTTTAATATGAAATAAACCAGCTCCATACAGAAACATATTTGTGACACCAACCAGACTTTCATTCAGTCTGTTTTATGGTGCCATTGCTGACAATAACTACATCTGTTATTTAGTGGGATATATAAATACAAATGTAAAGTAACATGGGATATTATTCTAACAGAGTTTCAAGGATAAAGAAACACAGTTAATCTTTCTGTGCTTTGACTATGTGAACATAGGAAAATAATATTAAATTCTATTTTTTTACTCAGAGATGGTGTATTTGAGAATGACAGGTTTGCTAATTTTTTGCTAAGCCAAAAAAGATATTGAAATGCCTTCACAGAAGTGAAAGCTATAAATATGGGTATCAATTCAAAAACTTCATATTAAAAGAAAAATAGCAAATGGGGGGTCATACAGCACCTTTTTAGATTATTGCAATTGGACAGGGGCATAAATTACTGATTTTAAAAAAGTAAATGTGATGAACCACCCAAGTTGCCATCTCTGAGAAGTACAGTGCCTCATACGAGGAACAAATGTTCCTCAGTGTTACAGCAGCCTGCAAAGCACAAGACATCACTGTGTTGACTCTTAGAGCACTTACCATTTATAGTCAGATCATTACAAACCTCTTAATTCAATGCCCAGAAAATCTCCACATGTGAAGGCTTCATATGCTTACACTAAACTTCAAGGTGAGCAGTCGTTTATCCTCAAGGTTACCTGATTGGTATTTAAAAAAAAAAGCTTTGTTCCAGCTCTTATGAAAGAATCAAGAGCCCTTTAGGACTGCACTAGAGGGGAAATCAGCTTTTCTATCACAAAGAAAAAAAACATAAAACAAAGCAGCTAAACTATAGAGTTTAGGATATCAAGAACCCTACTGTCAGTTGATATTTCCCTTTACTTTCAAGCATAAATTCAATCATAACTTGTCTGTGTGTATTCTAGTGTGTAGAATATCCATTACTATTTCTCACTGCCTATCCTTCTTTTCATCCCATCCTTCCTTCCCAGACACATTGATAAGACTTTTTTTCTCTTCTTTAGCTCCATTTTACTAGATTATCATGTCAGGCTCTGCAAATTTTAATAGAGACTGCCAATTTCCTTGATTACACTCAAATACCTTTTCTTGTTTCAAACTGAGTTCATCTTTCTTGAGCAAACACAATCAGAATTGTACATAATATTTCAGATGGCTTCTTAGGGCTTGTCTTGGCCTTCTGAGAACAGTTGATTTGAAATAACACAGTCTTTATGTGATATACGAGCCTTCCCCTCTGTCTAAAGCAATTGTAACAAAATTGATTACCCTGTAAAATGTCTTTTTTTTTTCCTTCTAAAAATACCCAAAACATTCAGAAAGGATTTGTATTGATTAACTTGTGCAATCACTGCTTGCAAGATAGCAAGTCTCTGGGGAATGTTTTGTCAACCAAATCAGAAATATCAAGTGGTTGTTTCCTGCCACTCAAGGGTTTCCACTCTTGCCACTGTAACTGTGATAGTGGTAGAATTTGTCTGTTATTTATTGAGTACCCAACAGTCAGCTCAGACAGCTCAACATAAGGAAACTGTATAATGCAATTTTAGACCTTTGGAACCTTATACAACACCAAGGATCAGATGGGATTCTAGTGTCAGGGTGATTTAAATATTTCAGAGTTCTCAACAAAAGTAGTCTTTACTGTTTCACTACATGGCATCAAATGGCTGATGATTCTGGTGATACCGTGTCTGTAAGGGAGTGAACTCCATTTCCCAAACTGTAAGTCAAATTTATTATTTAATCTTTTGAAAATTAGAACTTCTATTAGGATGAAAATAAGTCTGGCAAATTAGAATACTGTATGAGCCCAAAACCAGCTCTCAGCAAAAGAAAGCTTGGTAAAGTTGAATCACAAACCTTGGAAAACAAGGCTGACAAACATCTAGTGATCTGAAGAAATTTGGACCCTTGTCCTGAGACCTGTTGATGTGCAACCCTGAGATATAAGCCTGGCTCCAAGCAGAATTAAGAAAGGACTTTTTGAGATGATTGTTAAAACCATGTCTAAACCCCTGTAATACCTCTATCCCTCATGTAATCCTGCTTGAAGAAAAATTAACTATTTGGAAATTGCAGTAAAAACTTGTGTAACTCCCCAATTAACATAGGTTGTCCCCTCCATTAACATGTCCAGCCCCAAATGCATTTAAAATTGTGTTCTCGTGTTCAGTAAAGGATTCCAGTTTTCTCCATGCTGGAATCGTGTCTAGCTTTTATTTTTCAGACCGCCACTGAATACAGTCACAAGTTAAGTTTCTGAGTCCAGTTTAGCAACAATAATTAGTAAAAGTGAAGTTGTCTGTACGTAAAACCGCTTTTCAGAAATTTCAGAAATTTCCTTTTGTGAATGATGGTATATGCATACGTATTGGTGAAAGAGAGCATAACTTTTGGCAACAGGGAGAAGGATAAAGCTCAACTGCATCACTTAATGTAACACACAAACTTGTGTTTGACTGCAAAGGGCCGCCGATGGAAAACGATAAAAAGCAAAGCCATGAGGGAAGTGTTTTGAGTCAAGAGAATCAATGAATGGAGGAAATATTTCACCTCATTGTGAAGAAGTATTAAACAAATGAACAAACAAAAACTTGCTCAGCTTTTGATTAAATACCCAACCTGGCTAGACAGCACTCAATAAACATATAAAAGCAACTAAACCTGCAATGGCAGAGAGACAGATGACAAGACATGTTGATTCTTTTCCAGCTATAGTGTCTAAGATCCATGAAGCAAAATGATAAGAATGATAAGCTGAGTCTAATTCACATATCTGTAGACTTTTTCCTTCTTAAATGTTCCAGTGTGAGTAGCTAATTGGCAGCCACCTATTAATTGTCTAGTCGAAGCCGAAGGGCCAGCTGGCACAATGTCACATTCCTCTCTCTCAGGATTCATAGATGAATTCTGGGTAAGGTGCAAACAGTGTTTTACAGCAGTAATTAGTTTATTCCTGGGGCAAAGTACAAATAGAACTGGGCATGTATGTGCAGCAAAAGCTTGTTTCCCCGTTCCACTGTGGCTGAGGAAATGACAACCCGTTGGCAGTGGGCCACAAAAATAAAAAATATCAGCTGGCAAACTGGATTATTTTTTCCCACATGGATAATGCTATGTTGGATGACAAGGAAATATGTTACTGAGTACTAAAGTCATCTATTTCTTGATCGTTATTTAACTCACCTGTTACAAACTGGTTCATAAATAAAAGTAAGGCAACTCTGTCATTGTAGAGAAGGTATTTGGATGACCTGAACACACCAGATCATCCAAAATGATCGGAGTGGTAATACAAAACTGATTTAAACTAACTAATTTCTTGAAGATTTTATGAAATGTCAGATTTGTATTAAAAATCTCTGTGAATATTTCTCAAGTACTGTGTTTTTATTATTGGCTGGAAATGTTTCAAATTCTGCATTCTTAGGAACTTTTCTACAATAATTAATTTATTTTCACTTTCTTCCTGTCCAATACAGTTCTGTCCAACAGAGGGAGCATCAAATAACTTAAAGAAAAATAAATTAATTCCATCAGTATAGAAGAAATAGATCATTAAAATTTAAGACTAATGTCTGTATTGGAAACACCCTACCTAGATATACCTCTGATATGTAATTTTGTACCAGAGTGAAAATATTTTATTTTATTTTATAGAGAATTTGAAAAATGTGACATTTTCTTTTCTCCTTCATTAGGTCTTCTTAAAAGAGATCTTATGGTTGTCAAGCTCAGACTTTATGTAAATTCAGCTGTGAATAGGTCAACTATGATTCTCTGATATAGACATTTTACTGCATTTTAATATTGATCAAAAATATAACTAATTTAATCTGGCCTGATGACATTAAAAGAATGTCAAATAGACACACCTGATTTTTAGGCTTCGAGTATTTCATGCTAGTATTTATTTGAGATTGTGTTACTGGCAGCCCTAAAAGGTCCATGTACTTTTTCTATTACATGTTGCATTTAAAATAGAAGTAAAGTATTATATATGAGTATATATATAGGATTTTCTTTAGTATGAATATTACAAACTTAATGAATAGCACTTTGAGGAAAATTAATCTTGGTTAGTATTAAAGATGACATATTGTCAAAGAAGGTATTGTGCACCGAATGAAGATAAGCAGAAAGTCTTTGGAAAAACAACATTAATGAGAACCCCTCAAGGATCTTATTCAGTTCTACCAAACTTCTCCTAAGAGAGATGTCATTCTATGATGCTTTCTTCACATTTTAAAACAATTTTTTAATGCATGACAATAATTTATCTCAAACATGCAATACTCCATATTTTATGTCCGACATTTATACATACAGCCCTCAAGAGTTAGAAATTAATTAGTTAACACAAAGTTTTACATTAATAAAGCCCAAGTCTTCCACTAGTTATCACATAACCGTTTATTTTAGCTGACACTGTTACCTGTTTACATTATCCAGTAACTAAAAATGTCTAGAAATGTGTAAAACAGGATGCATCCCTTGAAAAGCCAGCATTTTATAGCTGTGTGATTACAGTAATTTAAACTGTATTGAAAACTTCTAGCAAGAGGTCTCAGTGGTCTGGTAGACCTGACTCATTGATTAAATATACTACTAAGTATATATGAAACATAAAAAAGCACAAATGTAACCTGTACCTCCTGAAAATGTCAGGTTTTCTAATTTTTGAGCAATTCATTCCTTTCCCTAAATGTATCTGAAGAGTTATAACAGTATATTAGATGTCTTCACTAATTAAATTAATTAGACTGGTTTGTTCACTTGTCTTTCTTTTTGTTTTATTTTTTTAATTTTTTTTTTATTATGAGGGTTTGTTTTGTTTTAAAGCTAAAATATCATTACTCTGATATTGTTCATATTAGATCCTGCGTGGAATGTGCTAATTCAGCATTTAAAGCAATCAGATTTAATTCGAACAAATTATAAATTTCAACCAGGATATTGCTGTTACTAGCACACTAAATCTTGCCCTTGGCTAGAAATAATTTTGTGATTTGGCACGGTATATATGTAGTGATATACTCAGGATTTTTTTGTTTGTTTGTTTTAATTTATTACACAGAAAAACATATATGTTGGCTTGCTAATCACATCTGTTTGCAAAATAAAAAAATAATTTAAAAAATCTATTAGCTACAGATTACTAACTTGAATATCTGCTTATTCAATGGTTGTTCTGTGATCATAGGATTTACTCCATATTATTGCTCAGCTATTATGCGCTGTCTCCATTGCCCTGGCACAAGGCATGTCACAGAAGTCCCTTCTAAAACAGGGCTCAACTGGTAACACACAAGGTTCCTAAACAGCTATTGTGCTTCCTAAGACATAATAAATATAATGAAACCCAATTATATCAGCTAAACCATTTTTACAAGATGCCTCTGTGCCCATAGTGCGTAATAAAAAACGTGTGTCAAGCACAGAGTGTGCTCCTTTACCTTTGTTCTTTAAATCCATATCTTTAGAAACACAAGGTCTAGTGCTGCTCTGCTTAATTCCCATGTATTCCAACAATTCAGCTTGTTTTTGCAACAACGTTGGTATTTTATCTGTTAATATAAAAAATGATATAACACAGCTACACAGAAATTGCTAATAGAAAGCTTATCTCCGCCTTCACAGGTAAAATAGTTGGTGTTAAGACATAGATAGACTGAGTTCATTCAGGTTCAAAATTGTACTGAGTGTATCTGCTGGAAGGAATAAATCAGGAGGAGCTGAAAAAAAACAGATGTAAAACAATGAGGGCAAACAAATATGTCCTTTTTATTATTACTGTTTTGTTGGTCTATTATAACAACACGTTTTCATTAGGAAGCTCCATTACTGTTGAATAGTAATCTACGTATCGTTCAATCAAAAATTTCCACTGACAGTGAAAAGTGCAGAAAAAGCCTTGGGACTGTTGTTATAATGGATGGAAAAAGGGAAAAAAAATATCCAGAAGACACAGAGTCAGACTGAGATAGAATGATTATTGCCTTCCTCTGTCTCTATTTTTATGAGACAACAGAAAAATGGCAACTCCACCTTTGGAAAGCCCAAGAGGACTGATTGACAGTGGCATCTTATGGTAAGTAAGGAGCAACCTACTGAAAAAAGCAGGTTCTTAGGATTGCAAGACTGAGCACAGGAGTTGGGCATGAGTAGCAAATAGAAATAAAATGATGGTGCTTTGAATCAATGAAAATTGTCTGCAGTGTGCATGATCTACTTACAGACTGATGTTCAAAAGAATAAAAGCAGTGCAAGTATTCATGGTGACATGGTTGGGGTTTGGTGGGTTTTTTTTTGTTTTGGTTTGGGGTTTTGGGTTGGGGGTCTTTGGAAGGATGGTTTGTTTGTTTGTTTGTTTTAGCTATCTTAAAATTTGTTAGTTATTTCGGGGGGAAAAAATTCCTGCCCCTAACTGGTGATGAGAAAGCACTCTGAGGTTCTTTCACAGTTAATTCCCTTTTGACTCAGACAACTTTAAAATAAGTAAATATGCTAAAAAATTTCTCTCCAAATCTATACTGTTTACTACTCCTGTTATTCTCTTTGTCTTAAGAATATCATAATATGGATAGACAAAATAAGATAGAAATTTCTTTTTGATGAGCAACAGATTCACTATCCCCAGAATAAAACTCTGACCAAAACCAAGGAGTCAAATTTGTACTCTTCAATTTCATTTTTATTAACTACATAAAATTGTTTTTGTTTGCCAATGCGTTATGTTCCAATAAGGTTGCATCAGGTGTTAACATCAGCAACCCATTTCATTCAAGAAATAAGTTCTTTTAAACTAAAATCTAATAATATGGCATCACTTCAGATAATCTACAGCTATACAGAGATTTATCACAAAAGGATTTATCACAAAGTTTCTGTTGGCTGTTCCCAACACCATGGGCAAACACAGAAGAAGAAGATGGATATGTTGTATGTCTGGCAATTTGGGGTACCCTGGTTTGTTTGTTTATTTATTTGTTTTCTACCTTTCTAACCATCTTCTCCACAGCAGTGTTGGCTTTCCCAATTTCTGACTTTCACACTTCTTTCCAAATCTGATTTTGATTTGCTTCAAGGCTCAACTGAATTGTTCATGTCCTCAATAACAAACGCTGATTTGAAATAGGTGTGCATCGATTGTCTCTCCTTAAATACCTATAAAATGAAAATACTTACTAACCAAACAGTGGTATCTTGCTTCTGTGACAGTAGGTGCCTCCTAAATCCTGAATATCACCTGCTGATACCTTTGACATTTTAAAAAGATCATTCTAGAAAAGCTTAAAGCTGATATAACCAATTGTCTACAGTTACCCTTAAGTTGAAATAACTGAATAAATGGGAAAGAGCAAGGGTGAGGATGAGGGTGAAGGCAGGGGAAAGAGAGAGGGAAGGGGAAAGGGAAAGGCAAAGACAAAGGGAAAAGCAGCCTTTTGTGAAATAATGCATGGCCTTCCAAGAGATATAAGACATTAAAGACTCAGTGTCTCTATCAGTTCATTTACTTAGACCAGACTGAGAGACTAACAAGACCAAAGCAATGAAGGAGACTCAGCAGATGAAGTCCTGTGTTCTTCACCATGGTTTCTTTCACCTGAAAATATTGTTCAGAGGCTGGATTTCATTTCTGCAGAGCTGAAGGAGTGGAGTGCTCTGTGTTGTCCTGGACATAAGGGAGCAAGCAGCAGACTTCTGGATTCAGCAGATGCAAATGTCGTGGGAGATATTTGGCTCATGCAGTAAGATCTCGGGGCAGGGTAGGAGAATTTGCCCATATAAAAAGGAGATGAAGCATTAACTTATAGCTGAGGAAGCTTATGCATAGAATTCTGCAAGTGTTAGAAGCATTGTCAGTGTAGACTGTACTATATAAAGTCATACTTCAACATTAGGGTTTCCTGTACTTGTAAAAACTCATTATGTTTTTTTTTTGTAAACCTGCACGGTACTGCTTTGTCTCAGCACATTGCAAATGATTATTCAGAAAAATAGAAGAAATTGTGAAGAAAAAGGATAAAAATTCAGGGAAAAAAATAAGTATTTCGAATGGATGTAACCACGAAATTAGGCCCTCTTTTGAAATAGCTGAAAAAAATCAGCAGGAATTTTCATGTATTCCTGTTCAAGAATTCACCACTGAATACACCTGAGTATGCAGTAAGTCCATATACAGGAGGTAATTAATATTTGTGCTTAAACAAATTGATTATGTGATTGGGTGATTGCTTTGAAGCTGTCTATTAACTCTGTAAATAACATTTAAGTGCGGGTAGGGACACATCAACAGCAGGATTTGGTCTCTCACTGTAGTTGAGGATACTGTGGTTTTAAGGATCGTTGGTTTTACTACATCTAAAGCCTCTACCATTTATAGTTGCCTGTAATGCCTACCAGCTTGATGGAACACTAATAATGTCACAGAAATAATCCACAGCCAAAATCTCAGATCAAAATAGATAGAAGATTTGGCTTTGTTAGGTTATTTATCATTGATTTGGATTTTCAGACTCACATTTTAACTTAATGTCTAGATATTTCTTGACATCATTTTTTGGGCTGTCATTCTGACAAATATTCATCCAGGAGGAAGACACTAATTGAAAAAATCCTTCAAAATCATGTATTTAAAAAGATTAAAAGTGTTAACTGATGAAATATATGACAAAACACTAGCAGTATGTTTGCCATAACCAGTTACAATTTCTTTTCCACAGTCAGCTACATCTGAGCTAAGATATTTTATAGAAAATAGTATCTGATTACAGTATGTTTATAGCAATGCATTTTGATACATCATCATTTAACTTTTTCCCTTTACAGCTTTATACTCTGGACATAAAGCTTCCTTCATAATGCTCAGCAGGTATCAAAAAATATATACTGTAAATATTCTGAGCCATCAAGCTAGAATGGCTGTGCAATGAGATAAGAGGTTTTTTTTTTTAAAAAATGTGCTATTATCATAAAAGCAGATAAATGCTGAGGCTGGGGGAATTTTCTTGAGGATTTTTTTCAGAATAAGTGAAGAACATGCACAGTACAGGATAAGTAATTCAACAGTCTATGATTAACACCATTTGAGGATGGCTAACCTATGAACATAATTGTTTGCAAAAAATTGGAAGTATTACAATTCTTTATATTTTTAAATTCCTCCAGATTTCTGTGGACATCTATTTAATATCATTCATGCTAAGCATGCAGAAAGCTACCTGTCAATGATGTGACCTAATTGCCTCTTCAAGGTACTTGTCTCTCCTTCTTTTTCCTTTGATGATCGGAAGAAAAATTTCATTCCATTTAATCTTAATCATTTCAAGAGTGCACCAGGAGCTGAGATGTATTGTAAAGACATTTCAGACAGTATTGGTAGATAAATGACATCCAGTAGCCTAAAGGCTACTTAACTGACACATGTTAAAAGTGCTAAAGAAAGAAAGAAAGAAAACAAAACAAAACAAAATTGGAGAGGAAGTAGAACTGGAAAAACTGAAATTAGGAGAAAACTATTTTGTTTGCATCAACTGCATAAGGAAAAGACACAACTGATTCATTTTCAATTTGCAAAAGAGTTTTTGTCAGACTTACCTGTAAATGAATTATTTACTTATAACCACCCACTTTCATGGCCCCAGGCAGTAAAACTATAAATATATATTTGTTTTATTTATTGATATATATGCATACATATTCCCATTTCAAATGTAGGAGGGAGACAAACTGAGAAATCAGAGCTGTGCCTGTCTGCACATGTTTATTCAGCAGCCAGACTCTAGTCCATAGCTTAGAAATTGTATTTAACAGCACCAAATTAAAGAGCAACCCTTGCCCTGCATTTCTGTTTCCAAAACCACACAATGCATTGAACCTCAGTATTCAGGATGGGCAAGACTTTTCATCTAAGAGTTGTTGGTTTCAGTGTAAAATACAGATTTGTGAACAGAAACCTTTCAGAAGCACCTGCTGGATTTATAACTAGCCCGTAGGAAAGATTTCTCAGATATCAAGATGTCAGGTAGTACCAGTAAATAAAAGCATGTACTAATGGAAAATCTGTGTTGAGGGTACTTTCTGGAGTACTTATTACTCAAGTGGTACACTACTACTGACAGATTTCTCCTTTTTAAATTTGCATTGGAAATTTTCCTAAAATTTTCAGTATCTTTCTAAACCTGGAACATAATTTCACCATTAAAAGTATTCAGAATAACATGTGCTTGGAGACATGCTTTCCTCTGGGCAATGTTAGTAAGGCATGGCCATTATTTGGTCCATATGCAGAATAGAATGATTTCTCCACTGATATAAAGTTGATAACATTAAAACATCTTATAACTTTTTTAAAAGTCTGTATGACCTGGAGGGCAAGGAAGGGAGGTCAAACAGAAAATCTTCTGCCTTCTTGCTAGAGCTACTACCTTTTCTTCCTCCCAGGTAGCAATTTGAATTGTTTTAATCTTGGGCATATAACCATAGCTTTAGTTCACTGAAAGATGTTTGCAACAAGGCAACACCATGTGGGAAATACTGTAGTGAAGAACGTTACCTTCCACTTGGGATTCATGCTGGCTTGTCCAGTCTCTGGAATCAAAAATTGTCTCCTTCTCCACCTGGCCTCAGTTACACTGCATTGACTCCAGACTACATTGGTGAAGAAAGTAAAATGAGAAAAAAAACTCAAAGAAACAAAACAAGCCAAATCAAAGTGGATGTTCCATCCATTATTATGCTTGGACATTTCTCATATTAAACAAACAGTACTCTTAAAGGGTAATATATAAAATGATAGAATGTTAAGGACTGGAAGGAATATTAAAGATCATTTAGTCCCAACCTCCCTGCCATGGGCAGGGGCACATCCTGCTAGACCAGGTTGCTCAAGGCCTTGACCAACCTGGCACTGAACACTGACAGGATTGGGACACCCACAGCCGGCCTGGACAACCTTTCCAGTATCTCACCACCCTCACAGTACAGAATTTCTTCCTAATATTTGGTCTAAATTTCCCCTCTTTCAATTTGCACCCAATACTCCTTGTCCCACCAGTATGATTCCTGAAGAAGATACCCTTTCTGGCTCCACTGCCCCCTTCAGATGCTGGAATGTTGCCATGAGGTCTCCACGCAATATCTGTAATAGAGGTACACATTGGTACATCCATTGGTTTCATTTAAATTATATGGCTTCGTATTTATGGAGGTGAAATTTGATTCAGCAGCTGACAGAACTGTTGAGGTTTCAACATTTACTATGTGCAAACTGAAGGGCAACGTTATTTGACATTATAGATATTATAGAATCAAATTACAGCACCTCACTGCTTTATAAAAGTAGGTAGGTTAATAGGGATCCAAGTAAAATCATTCTCAAACACTTTTTTCTATTTTAAAGGTATAGGTTTGGCCCAGTCCTTAAACTGTGAATGAGACTGGGACAAATTTACACCTTTAAAACAGCTAAAAAAACCCCTAAAAGTTGTGGATTATTTTACTCATATTCTAGCCTAATATTTATAACCCAAAATATCTGTTATACTGGCTGAGTAAGGAATGGATTTTACTTTTATTGAGAACCCTAATAAAGGCAGTCTAAGAAAAAAAAAAAAAACAGATTCCATAATGAAATTTACATTTTAATGAAACTGTGAACACATTATTTTTTCCTATCATTAATAACCTTCCTTTTAATGAATTACAAACCAAGGTCATGCAACAGGAAACCTCTTCACAAATAATTTCCCTCTGCTTGCTTTGCAGAAACAAAACCAAAGTAAATATGCAACTTTTTTCTTCATATGCATTTTTCATTAACCTAAGTTTTTAGTTACAGACCATTCTGGTCTTAATCCTTGCAAAACTGTTATAGAAGAAAATTAAAATCAGCAAAAAGACCGTCATAAATATCCACTTTAGGGTTCTCCTTCACTTCTTGGCCTCCTGTTCCTACCAGACTCAAGTGTTTTTAAAGCAACCCTAATTTCTGTAGACTCTTATGCAGCCCTCCAAGGCTGTTTTTTTTCCCTTTTTTTCTCCATTTCTTAAGAAAAATTCTATTTTGATTTACCTTTTCTTGAAAGACAGGAACATCAAGTCCGTTAGGATTTACAAAGAGAGATTTAGGCAATGACCCACAGTTGCAGGGATGGAGCAAGCAGAACTTGAAGAGATGTCACAAAAATTAAATTAGTGGAAAACTATCTGTGAAAGAAATTTAGAAACGTTTCTGCTTTCAAATGTATAGTTTCATGATTGCTTATATATATATATATATTAATGTAATGGTTAATAGAACCTCTCCTTTGGAAAGTGTGTATTGTTTTTGAGGATTCACTACTTGTAAGGGAAAGATCTGTAATTCCCAGTAATGTCATGCACTAATACTAAAGTGCAGCTTGAGTTAATGTGTCACAGCAGAACTTAAACCAGTTGTTTCCTAATAAACAACAGATAAAAATCTATGCAGTTGTTTTGTTACACCTCTAGTACATTTATAAATTTCAGTCACTAGCTGGTGACAGATGAGTTAATTCTGGAGAGTGTCTTTATGCTGTTTTTATCCTCCCAGTAAAAATATCTCTCTGCTGAGTTGATTAAAGTCAGTTCTGCAAAGAAACTTGTTTTTTCATACCCACAAAGCTGACATGGCAGAATCAAAAAACACTCAGGTGTTGCAATGTCATCTTCCAGGAAGGCACCCAGTGAACCACTGATTAACATCCCCTTTATTTTCAGACCAGCTAATCTGTGTATAGTATTGATGCAACTTTAGGTTGTAAAGCTAATAATAAAATTAATTTTCTTTATAGCAGCTTGGATTTTTGACTGAAACAATGCTGATTACATAGATATTGAGTTACAGCTGAGTAGTGCATTTTATTTACTATTTTTCCAATACACTCAAAAATATTTCAGACCTAAAAAATGGATGTATTGTAAGGTATACCACTGTAGAGCTAGTTAAAAGCAATAAGAAGCTTATATCTATCAGGTCAGTGATTTCCATCACTTCTTCCAATATTTAACAACAAAGTTGCTAATTGTTGAGTCCACTGTTGTTTTTTTTTTTTTTTTTAAATTCAATTTATTTATTTTTCCACTGCTATTTCCAACAGAAATACTGAAATGCAAACTCATTCCATGCAAGGAACCTGTGAAATATTTTGAGGAGTCAGTTTTTCAATACATAAGAATAATCGTTTAAAATTACAGATCTTTGAGGAATAGTGAGTAGTGCAGTTTTTACTGTAGTCATAAGCAGGAAAAAAAAAATCCAATATGAACAAAAATACATTTATGACTGATTATTATTTCTTAGCACATTTCAAGTAAGTGACAACTGGTCACCTAGATATCAATAGAAGGGAAAGCATTCACCTTGTTCTCTCATTAAACTTAGCAGAACCTGAAAAGCTTTCAAATGTGCATGTAAATTTAGATGAATGCATTTTGCAGACAGATATTCCCCAAAACCCCTGCCAACTTAGACAACTCTGAGATTTGATGTTTTCATGACAGATTTTGAAAATAAAGTATCCATGGCCACATGAAGTCTCCTGCTCTCGTCACTGAAACAACAGCAGAACTGTGTATTTGGAAAAACTAAGATTAAAGTTAAATATCAAAATGGGATTGGGTGGAAAACTGCTGTCTGACAACTCCAAAAGAAACTTTAGGAGGAAGGACCTGAGTGCAAGTTTTCATCGTATTTATTTGGACAAAATCTGATTTTAGTGACCTCGTTTGTTCCTGGTTCATGACAATCATTACATTTTATGGCTTTCATTTAAGGCCTTAGGAAAATGTTTGAATTTCACATTTCCTGTGCAAATTGCAGTGAATACATTTTACTGAATTGCAAAAGAAAGCCTTGAGGTCGATCACTGCCCTTTGGTTGACTTTGACATCTTTCAAAACTATTAGACATCTAATTAATGTATTCAAGTATAATGGACTTGAGCTTTCTACTTTTAGCCCATAATGGTGGAATTTCTGCTAAACCTGCTTATCATTCTTTCTTGTATGAGACACTTTTGATTAACCTTAAAACAACGGCTGTAATTTCTTACACTTTTTAACTTTTCCCTTCAGGAAAAGTTCTTTTCAAATAAAGCTGATGTCATGAAGATATTTTAATGCAGAGAATTTATTTCATATTAGAAAGCAATCAAAGTAAACTTCAGAGTATTTTTATATAAAATAATAATCTACGTTTTTCTTCTGATCATGATGGCCCTTTATAATTCTAGGTCATCTGCCATAATGTTATCAGTTGCCAGAATGAAATTTATTCTGTGGGTGCAATATATAGAATTAGTTACATAAATCCTCGTGGCTTTGTTCTTTACATATAAAATAAAAATATACCATATAGATTGTCAAACCCAAAAAATGCCAATTTATTTTAGCTGAGAACTTGGACATAGAAGAAAATCCTTTTTGTGCTGTTTGCCTGTCCATTTTTAAGTGATGTTCTTTAATAATGTGTTCCTTTAAAATACTGTAGACATATTCTGCAGGCCCACATATATTACCAGCATTTGGTTGGAATATGAGAGCAGACTACTCTGTATGAACAATTTAATTTCACTCAGTGTATACTGCTGTACCATACTTTATCATCAGAGTTTATACTGTGATGTATCTTGTTCAGAAAAATTTGAAGGAAACTAGTTACTTTTTATGCCACTGCCTTTGCTATTTCATTAAATTTCTCTTCAGAGAAATATGCATATACATATATACACAATCATCAATATCTTCATTGTTCTCACTTCTCTACTCTCTTATGGGAATACCTTTTCAGCTTCCTGTTCATCTTTACATCTGTTTTGTTATTTACATCTATTTTGTTATTTTGTTATAACTTTTCAAGCTTCCAGTAGATATCCTGAGAGATTTCACAGTAATTTGTTTTTCTTCCCCATCACTATTTTTATCAGAGGAACTTACAGTATTTCGTTGCTGGAATCTTAAAAGAAACATTGGCAAACCTATTTAAGTAAAGGAAAGAAAAAGAATGCTGTCTATAAGATTTCCTTTATATTTTTCATTACAACTCCTGGAATCTTTATGTAATTGAATATATTGATTTACTGTGAATTTTTCCATACCTGTTATGTAATGATTAAACTTAAAAATTCAAAGTACAAAATGCATATTTTCCTGGGAAGTATTTTTGGTAGAATTTGTAGGCTAATTGAGATTAAATATAGCTTGAAAAGTGATCTTACTGGAAATCCAATCTTTTCAGTTCAGACCTAAACATTTTCTTAATATATAATCTTTTATCTTAATTACACAACAAATTCTTTATGCTCTCAAGCTGTGAAATAATGATAATTAATTTGACTCATCATTATAAAGCCTTTTTCATGTTTAGGCATCTATCCCATATTTTGTGAATTCTATATTTTTGATTCACTGTGCAAGATCTTTGGATTTTTTCAGTGCAGGCATCAGCAAGAGTACAAGATACATAACGTGATGAATCTGCAAAAGTGGAAAGGTTTCATTGTGCAAAATAAACATTTTTTTTATGAATCTGAACTGCCAGACTGGAGGCAGATGCATTAGAAGGATCAGTTCTGTCCACATTGCAGCTAATGAGACCAGCAGTGAGAATGTGTTTGTGTTTCTCCAAACAGTTAACGAAAGTGAAGAGAGAAGTGTGAGTTGTTAACTTGCAATATCTATCATGCAAAAAGTACATTTCCCCAAGTTACAGCTGTTTGTTTCCACTGCAGTCAGAATCACATTCTCTGTTTGCCTACGTATCTTCACTTCTAAATCTGCATTTCTCTTGATGTCAGAGTTCTGAGGTGCAATAGGACTAATAGTGTTTGGAACAAAATGAACTGGGGAAGCTTACATACAGCTAAATCAAGGAATTTAAAGAAACCAGCTAAGCAAAGTAAAGAAACAGTGAAGAGAGGAACTGAATCAGCCAAGCAGGCAACACCGGGCTGATCCATAACCAGGGGGATTGTCTTAAGGAAGTTCATAAGCGGGTCACTTAGAACTGTGGGGGCTCCAGGCAGAAATGACCACCAAAGACCTTAGGTGAAGCCCCTCAGAGACCTCAGAAGGATGTACATGCACTAATTATTGCTGGGAAATGTCACAAATATGTGACAGGAATGCAGGCAACGAGAATGTAAAATGCAAATGCATCCACTGTAGTGAAGATACTTCAGTGAGCGATGCAGCAGAGAGATCCTCTTTTAAAAAGCCAGGCTCTGTTGTTTTGTTTGTTTGTTTTTTTAACTGCTCTAGTCATTCTGTGAGAAACATAACTTTCCTGTATGGAATAAAATGTCAATTTTTTGAAGATATGGCTGTCATGAATCCACCTGACTGACAATTCCTAACAGGGTTTATGTCAGTTACAGTAGTGTGCTGGTTTAAAAGTTAACCAGCAGGGGGAATGAACCCAACTCAAAGGAGAGATTATAAGTCAGAATAACAATTTATTAAAATAATACAGTAAGTACAATAATACAAACAAACAATTGGTCTCAACCCACAAAAACCCAAATGTGTAACCCAGTACCCTGGGGCCTGAACAAAGTGGTGTTCCTTGGGCCCTGTTTGAGTCCAAAGTAAAGGGAGAGGGGAAGAACCTGCTGGTGGGAGAGCTGCTGCAGTCTGGGCAGAACTGGTGATCGCAGTCCAGTGGTGGTCTAAGTCTGGTTGAGAGCGATGAGATGCAGCCGTCCTCTGGATCCCACGAGTGGGTTGAAAAATGTTCCAAAACTCCAAGATTATATATCCTCCAGTTCAGGCAGGAATGTTCAGTGCTCCCCTCAGGGCGGGGAGTTCCACAAAGGGTGTGAGGACAGAAACATCCTCCTGTCTCACAGGCCTCTTAACACCTAGTTTATAGCCTGAGGAGTCAGGCTCTATGGGCAGAAGGTGCGAATAGTCTATTGACAACAATAGTCTAGTTTCTGGGAAATGACATGGAAGGCTATAGAATACAGTTTTGGTTACACCCACCATGCTCTATGGGCAGAGGGTGCGAATAGTCTATTGACAACAATAGTCTAGTTTCTGGGAAATGACATGGAAGGCTATAGAATACAGTTTTGGGTTACACCACCATGCTCTATGGGCAGAGGGTGCGAATAGTCTATTGACAACAATAGTCTAGTTTCTGGGAAATGACATGGAAGGCTATAGAATACAGTTTTGGGTTACACCCACCATGATGAACTGATCTCAGCTGTCCTAACTAGGACATTATCCACCCCTTATTCTATGCCATCCATGTCATGCCCAAATTAACCCCCTTTAAAAACTATATCCCTTTAAAACTATATACATCTATCTATCTATCTATCTATATATATATACAATGAAACATTACAGACCATTCTCACTCAAAATTAGGTCCCCTTGTGGTACACAACGTGTCTCCCCATCTTTTTGCATTACCCACCACGTGGAACCAGGTCCCTGAGCAAAAACAATCCCTCGGATGGGTTTGCCTTTGCTTGAGGTGGGACTAATCCAAACAGTCTTCCCTAACATTCCTCTCATATGTACCACGGGGACTTTATCTCCATCTACAGTATGCAAAAGTTCTGATTGGGCAGGGCCAGCTCGATTGATGGAACCTCGGGTGTTGACCAACCAGGTGGCCTTTGCTAAATGCAGCTCCCAGTGTTTGAGAGTCTCCCCACACAGTGCCTTCAGAGTGGTTTTCAGCAATCCGTTGCACCGCTCAACTTTTCCAGCAGCTGGTGCATGGTAGGGGATATGATACACCCACTCAATGCCGTGCTCTTTGGCCCAGGTGTCTACGAGGCCATTCTTGAAATGGGTCCCATTATCAGACTCAATTCTCTCCGGGGTGCCGTGTCGCCACAGGACTTGTTTTTCAAGGCCCAGGATGGTATTCCGGGCAGTGGCATGAGGCACGGGGTATGTCTCCAACCATCCAGTGCTTCCTTCTACCATGGTCAGTACGTAGTGCTTACCCTGGCGGGTTTTGGGGAGCGTGATGTAGTCAACTTGCCAGGCTTCCCCATACCTGTACTTTGACCACCGTCCACCATACCATAGAGGCTTCACCCGCTTGGCCTGCTTGATGGCAGCACATGTCTCACAGTCATGGATGACCTGTGAGACAATGTCCTTGGTTAAGTCCACCCCTCGGTCACGAGCCCATCTGTATGTTGCATCTCTCCCCTGGTGACCGGAGGCGTCATGGGCCCATCGAGCCAGAAATAATTCTCCTTTGTGCTGCCAATCCAGATCTACCTGAGAGACTTTAATCCTGGCAGCTCGGTCCGCCTGCTCGTTGTTATGATGCTCCTCATTAGCCCGTTTCTTGCCTACATGAGCGTCTACGTGACGGACCTTCACACTCAGCTTCTCTACCCGGCCAGCGATGTCCTGCCACATCTCCGCCGCCCAGATGGGTTTCCCTTGGCGCTGCCAGTTGGCCTTTTTCCATCTTTCCAGCCATCCCCACAGAGCATTGGCCACCATCCATGAGTCAGTGTAGAGATAGAGTCTTGGCCACTTCTCTCGTTCAGCTATATCCAAAGCCAACTGAACGGCTTTAAGCTCTGCAAACTGACTTGACCCACCTTGTCCTTCAGTCGCTTCTGCAACTCGCCGTGTGGGACTCCATACAGCTGCCTTCCATTTTCGGTTTGTCCCTACAATGCGGCAGGAGCCATCCGTGAAGAGCACATATCGCCTTTCATCTGCGGGTAGCTTGTCATATGGTGGGGCCTCCTCAGCTCGTGTCACCTTCTCCTCCTCTTCTTCAGAGGATAGTCCAAAACTCTCACCTTCGGGCCAATTGGTGATAATTTCCAGAATCCCAGGGCGATTAGGATTCCCTATCCGGGTTCGCTGCGTGATCAGAGCGATCCACTTACTCCACGTGGCATCGGTGGCATGATGTGTGGAAGGAACTCTTCCCTTGAACATCCAGCCCAGCACTGGTAGTCGGGGTGCCAGGAGCTGCGCTTCGGTGCCGATTACTTCTGAGGCAGCTCGAACTCCTTCATAGGCAGCCAGGATCTCTTTCTCAGTTGGTGTATAGCTGGCTTCAGATCCTTTGTATCCCCGACTCCAGAATCCCAGCGGTCGTCCTCGGGTCTCCCCAGGCACTTTCTGCCAGAGGCTCCAAGAAGGGCCATTCTCCCCGGCTGCGGTGTAGAGCACGTTCTTCACGTCCTGTCCTGTCCTTACTGGCCCAAGGGCTACCGCATGGGCAATCTCCTGTTTAATTTGTTCAAAGGCTTGTTGTTGTTCGGGGCCCCACTGGAAATCATTTTTCTTCCGTGTCACAAGGTAGAGAGGGCTTACAATCTGACTATACTCGGGGATATGCATCCTCCAAAAGCCCACAGCGCCTAGGAAAGCCTGTGTTTCCTTCTTGCTGGTTGGTGGGGACATGGCTGCTATTTTGTTAATCACCTCCATTGGAATTAGGCGGCGTCCATCTTGCCACTTCACTCCTAGGAACTGAATTTCCTGAGCAGGTCCCTTGACCTTACTCCGTTTAATGGCAAAACCGGCTCTTAGGAGAATCTGGATTATCTTCTCTCCTTTCTCGAAGACTTCGCCCGCTGTGTTCCCCCATACAATGATGTCATCAATGTACTGTAGGTGCTCTGGAGCCTCACCCTTTTCCAGTGCGGCCTGGATCAGTCCATGGCAAATGCTGGGACTGTGTTTCCACCCCTGAGGCAGTCGATTCCAGGTGTACTGCACACCTCTCCAAGTGAAAGCAAATTGTGGTCTGCACTCCGCTGCCAAAGGAATGGAGAAAAAGGCATTGGCTATGTCAATGGTGGCATACCACTTGGCTTCCTTGGACTCCAGCTCATACTGGAGCTCCAGCATGTCCGGCACAGCAGCACTCAGGGGTGGTGTGACTTCATTGAGTCCACGGTAATCCACCGTCAGCCTCCACTCTCCGCTGGACTTACGCACTGGCCATATAGGGCTATTAAAGGGTGAGCGAGTCTTGCTGACCACCCCCTGGGTCTCCAGTTCACGGATCATCTTTTGTATAGGGGTCACAGAGTCTCGGTCGGTGCGGTATTGCCGACGGTGCACTGTTGCTGTGGCTATCGGTACCAATTGTTCTTCAACCTTCAGCAGTCCCACAGCAGAGGGGTCCTCTGAGAGACCAGGCAAGGTGTTCAACTGTCTGATTTCCTCCGTCTCCACAGCAGCTATGCCAAAAGCCCAACGAAGTCCTTTTGGGTCTTTGAAATACCCACTCCTCAGGTAATCTATGCCAAGGATACACGGGGCCTCTGGACCAGTCACGATGGGGTGTCTGTGCCATTCCTTCCCAGTCAGGCTCACTTCAGCTTCCAGTACAGTCAGCTGTTGGGATCCCCCTGTCACCCCAGAAATAGAGATGGATTCTGCCCCTACGTATCTTGATGGCATTAATGTACATTGTGCGCCAGTGTCCACTAAAGCCTTATATCTTTGTGGCTCTGATGTGCCAGGCCACCGAATCCACACAGTCCAATAGACTCGATTGTCCCTCTCCTCTACCTGGCTAGAGGCAGGGCACCCCTAGTCCTGGTCATGGTACTCATTGTGCTCTTCTTGTGGGTATGACCTGGAGGTCCCTTCAAGAGGATCAGACGTATCATCATTCCTGTACCGTCTGGAGTCTTGCCCACGAGAGACTGGAGCAACGTTTACCCTTGAAGAGTTCTTTATGGTATTTGTTCCTCTTTTCAGTTCACGTACCCGGGCTGCTAAGGAAGAGGTGGGTTTCCCATCCCACTTCCTCATATCTTCTCCATGCTCACGGAGGTAAAACCATAGATCGCCACGTGGAGTGTACCTTCTCTCCTTAGCTGGGGGACGCTGGCTCCTGATAGCAGAGACTCTTGTTCGTCCTGGCGAGATATGGAAAATCCCTTCCTTAATTTCTTCTCTTAGCTTCTGGTGTCCCTCTTCAATTTTCTCTTCTAGGCTTCGGACGTGTTCAGCCAGTTTGGTTTCCACAGATGAGACGTGGGCTCGTAATGGGGCGGTGACAGTGTCTTCATAAATCCTGAGTTTGCTAACCAATGCTCCCACCTTGTCCTCTCCCTCCCTCCATTGCAGCGTTGCTAAGTAGCGGGAATACATTTCTGGCCCGAGTCGTGCAAACTTTAACCACATTTGGGAGGTGCACTGTACGCCATCTGGACTCTTAGGGAATCTTTCATCCTCTGAAAAGATTATCTCCAGTACAGCTAACTCCCTTAAGCACCGGATACCTTGTTCCATCGTGTTCCACTGTCCTTGCTGTACGTGGAGGTCCTCCTTGCAAAGGTATCTCTCCCTCACACTGGACAACAGTCGCCGCCAGAGGCTGAGAGTTTCCTGCCTCCTTCCAATCCCCTGATCAATGACTACATCTCGAGACAGGGATCCCAGCTGTCTGGCTTCACTCCCATCTAGGATCGTATCGTTAGCTGCGGCATCCCAGATTCGGAGCAGCCAGGTCAGAATGGACTCGTTCGCCTGTCGTGTGAACTCTCTCCGGAGCTCACGTAGCTCACCCAGGGATAGGGACCGAGTGATTATTTCTGGCTCTGTCTCCTCCGGTGGATGTGAAGGTCCCGCCTCTTCGTCATCATTTGCTATGCGAACTGATTTAGTCTTTGATTTCCTTTTCTGGACAGGGGCGACTGCTATTGGTTTTGCTTGTTCTTCTGGCTCCTCGATGGTTTGTGTGGACACGGTGCTGGTTGGTTCATTTCTTTCTCCCTCTGACTCAGCTGTGGTTTGGGTGGACGTGGTGTCTGCGGATTTGGTCCTTCTCTCCTCGCCCTGACAGTGCTGTATCATGTCAAGCAGTGCCCGGTAGGCAGTGGCCAGGGCCCAGCAGGTTGCTGTGAGCTGGCCATCTCTGGAGCTGCCAGAGCATTTTTCCTTCACCAGTCTTATCATGCTAACAGGATCCTGCAGTTGTTCAGGGGTGAATTTCCAGGTCATTGGAGGAGAAAACTTTTCCAAATACTGGCTGATGGCCTCCCACTTCCCGTGCCATTCAGCATTATCTGCTCCCAGGGCAGGTGTCCAACCAACCTCCCTAAAAGGCACTTTTCTGACCCTAAACATGGTGTACACAGTACAGAGCAGACAGAGCAACACTAACAATAACATTATGCTGTCCTTAACATCAAAAGGGAACTCAATATTTTCAAAAACTGTTTTAGCAGGTCTGAAGGGGAAGAAGGAGGTGGGAGGCTGGAAACCATCCACCCCTGTTCCCCCAAAAAGCTGGGTACGATTTTTAATGAGGCCCCAGAGGTAGCAACCCAAACCAGGACAGGCAAACAGGACTGAATACACATTTACAATGAAACTCATTGCTTCTGATGTTAGAATGACATAAACATAATATACTAATAAAGCAATTTGGATCCCTCTCCCTGGTCTTAAAGAGAGCATCAAAACAGGCAAATAATACGCCATCTGAGGAAATATGAACAGGCTCAAATACAACATCCATGTGAGTGCATCAAACAACATGGTGATCAGGGAGTTTCTATATTCAAATAGACAAATGCTTCAATAGACAAATGCTTCAAATGAAATTGTGATTCTGACTTCTCTCTCTCTGCCCGACGTTTGGGCGCCAAAATGTGCTGGTTTAAAAGTTAACCAGCAGGGGGAATGAACCCAACTCAAAGGAGAGATTATAAGTCAGAATAACAATTTATTGAAATAATACAGTAAGTACAATAATACAAACAAACAATTGGTCTCAACCCACAAAAACCCAAATGTGTAACCCAGTACCCTGGCGCCTGAACAAAGTGGTGTTCCTTGGGCCCTGTTTGAGTCCAAAGTAAAGGGAGAGGGGAAGAACCTGCTGGTGGGAGAGCTGCTGCAGTCTGGGCAGAACTGGTGATCGCAGTCCAGTGGTGGTCTAAGTCTGGTTGAGAGCGATGAGATGCAGCCGTCCTCTGGATCCCACGAGTGGGTTGAAAAATGTTCCAAAACTCCAAGATTATATATCCTCCAGTTCAGGCAGGAATGTTCAGTGCTCCCCTCAGGGCGGGGAGTTCCACAAAGGGTGTGAGGACAGAAACATCCTCCTGTCTCACAGGCCTCTTAACACCTAGTTTATAGCCTGAGGAGTCAGGCTCTATGGGCAGAAGGTGCGAATAGTCTATTGACAACAATAGTCTAGTTTCTGGGAAATGACATGGAAGGCTATAGAATACAGTTTTGGGTTACACCCACCATGATGAACTGATCTCAGCTGTCCTAACTAGGACAAGTAGCAAGACTGAAAGCTTGTATTATTTGTAATCAAGCAGAATACTATTTGTCTTAGAAAGATGCACAGCAGTAACAAAAATAACAGACACAAGTCACTTTCTGGCCCACTGGTAGGGATGCTATTCCATTGTTTAACCACACTCCTTTCCACAATTAAAAGGTTATACCCCTGAGGACTCTCAGATAAAGATAGTCCATACTTCCAGAAATGTAGACAATCATTGAGTAATCACAAGGAGAAAAACGAACAAAACCACAAACAAACAAAACCACAAGAGGAAGGCTGGGACATTTTTCAATGTGTTTTGCCTCCCAGTATTATTGGATAAAGCAATTTAATTTTGCTATTGCTCTCTATTAAAGAGAGGTGTCTGACACTAGACTTAAAAAAAAAAAAAAAAAAGAACAGGAAAAGGAAGAAAAGTATCTAAGTTTATGGTGTTTTGAGTCACTTCATCTCTCATTTGATCTACCACCTGTAGTGCTGACCTTTAGTTGTTTTGGTTACTCAGAGCCTGCGATCTGGCAGTCATACTCTTTGTCTGTTGACAAGCATTATCAGCTTCTCCCCTAGTGCTGGCTGGAATACCTGATATGTCAGAGAGTTTTAACAACTTCAGCAGGCTTGGGGATGAGGACCAAAACAGAGCAAAAGCACTGAATTGTCTAAAAGATTCAGGTGCCTCGTTTGCATTCAGCAGCAGACAACTGTGTTGAATCACTTCTATTTCCAAAAGACCAGCACTCTTCTCTAGTATCACTAAAGAAAAAAGTATTTTGCTAAGTTAGCATAGATAGCTGTGAGTATAAGGACAAAGCAAAGTTGCTAAAAAGTCACCCTGAATTCATTTGGAACCTAATCCAATAATTTCTTAGCCATCAATTGAGCCCTTCTTGGAAAATCTATAGGACAGCATAAATCTTGAGGAATATAAATACTGTTGTTATTGATCACATTAGTGATGAGTCCTGCTATGGTAATGGCATGTTGTTTGCAAAACTTATAAGTACCTAATCCCATGTAAATTTGAAGTGGCCAACTGTGCCCTTGTGGCCAAAAACACTAATGATACCCTGGGGTGCATTGGGAAGAGCTTTACCTGCTGGTCCAGGGACGTGATCCTGTCCCTCTACTGAATCTGAAAAATCGGCCCAAAAGACTGCTCAGACACATTTTTTTATCTTTAAGCAGCAAGGTCAACACTGAGAGCAAGCCAGCTCGCGTTGGACAAACTTGCTCAACTTGAAAGTGCAAAACTAAGCCATTTTATACACTTTAGATCCATGGTTACACCATTTATTATACATATTAATAAGCAGGCTGGTCTCTGGGCAGAGTCTTTCCAGACATACCCAGTGTTCTACTGTGGGGTCTTCTCCTCAAGCCTTCATCCCTCTGGTGGTCACCATGGACGTCTTCCTCAGTTTGACCTCTTCAGTGAGGTGACCTGAATTCTTCAAGCTTGCAAAATCCTGGCTCTGGGCCTTCTAGATCTTATTCAAAGGTCTGGTTTACCTAATTTATTACTGTGTGTGTACTACTCCTATTCTTTCTATAATAAGGCCTTTGGTCCAGTGATCAGAACAGAACATGAGATTAACCAGTGCTCCTAAAATGTTCTTCCAGCAACACAGGTATTGGGTTTGTTAGCAGGCCAAGATATCTCAGTTAACTCTTTTAAGCCTGGCTCCTGTTTCATTACTCTGTCCTGGTGAGGCCACATCTGAAACTGAGTGTCCAGTTCTGGGTTCCTCAGTGCAGGAGAAATGTGGAGATCCTGGAGGGGCTCCAGGGGATGGCAACAAAGATATTTAAGGGACTAGAGCATCTCTCTTACAAGGAAAGGCTGAGAGAGTTGGGCCTCTTCAACCTCAAGAAGAGACAACTGAGCAGGGACCTCATCAATGTGTACAAGGATCCAAAGGGAGAGTGCCAAGACAATGGAGCCAGGCTCTTTTCAGTGGTGTTGGCAATAAGAAGAGAGGCAAAAGGCAGAAGTCAATGCATATGAGGAAGAACTTCTTCACTGTGAGGGTGACTGAACAAATTGCATGTAGAGGCTGTGGAGTCTCCCTCTCTGGAGATGTTCAAGAACCATCTGTATGCAACCCTGTGCAATATGTTCTAGGATGACCCTGCTTGATAAGCAGGGAGACAAGCTGGCCACTGGGTGTCTTTTCCAGCCTTAACTATTCTTTGGTTCAGTGAACACTTCTGAAGCTTAAGTAGAAAAGTGGACAGGATTATAACAATACCTGTTTCTGTTGAAATTTCAAGAAAAATTATTACACTCCAAGTGTTATTTTGGTACCTCAGTACACTAACATTTTCAGTGATAAACATTTTGTCTAAGGTAAACCTGAGGCACAGGCAAATCTGTGAATTGCATCTCCTACTCATGACATCTTCAGCTTCTAAATTAAATCATTAATTTGTACTTAGGTGATTTCAAGGGGAAGCAATTATATATCTATCTACAATAAACACCTCAAAAATATCTTCTAAGAAAGGATGCAGTCTATTTAAATCATAGCAAGTACATATACTTGCACACAATACACACATATATAGACATCTGTCTCAGATTTCGTTTTTTCACATGATTCATAAAATGTGAGAGAATCTTGATTGCCTTGCAAAAATTTATTTTAATTGTCTTCATTTAAGCTTGAAAAATATCTCTACATAAGTGAGATAAGATTTCCTCTCACTGACCTCTTCTCCAGGCTGACACACTATAGCTTTTTTGTGTCTTGAAATGTCTTAATCAAAAAAAGCCATCAATAATTACTTTTCAGATAATAAAATTCCACTTCCAACTAATGACTGCATAAATAAAGTCTTTTAGAAGACTGGCATTGTGTTCTAACTGTATTCTAATACCTCATGTCACTACTAAATTATTTTGAAGATACACACATATAGTAAACTGCTTGTTCTTCATTTTCCACTAAACCTTCTTTTTAAACTCCTCAACACTTTGGTGAAAAGAGGGAAGTTAAATTAATTCAGGCAAACCCCAGCATCTCATTACCAACACTGAGAAACTGGAGTTTCTTTTGTGGACCATTCAAAATGCTGTTAAATTTGATTACTTGTAATTTCACTTTTCTAATAGAAATATATTTATTAGTTTTCATTCATTACCAGTTTATGATATTTTTGTGTCCTTTTTTAATGTGGCTGGAATAATGTTATAGCTGTGGAACAACTTTCAGGTTACATAGTGGGGGTTTTTTTCAGATTTCCTTTGAGCCTCTGTATCTCAAAAAGTACTTTAGCCACGTGTTTTTATTGAAATTAAATCAATATCTTGTGAAATTCAGAGTTGGATTGCTTTCAGATATTGTTCAGTTCTGCAATTAGCTGTCTTGTGCTGCATTCCCCATTTATGGAGGTGTGGAAAAAGGCAAGGTAATTCTGAAAGCTAAACTTTCTGACACAGGCCTAAATTGCAAAAAGAAAAATGCAGTTCTTGTAAGACAAGAATAACAAATTTAACCATTTCAGACCATTGAGTAGTGAAATAGCACCAACTTTATAAGAATTTGATCAGACCTATGTGAAAATGAATCCTATGCAGATAAAAATATTCATGTTTTAGTTCAATTCTCTGACATTCCACAAAGGGGTAAAATTAACAAAACCAAAATTAACAAAGACAAAATTACCAGGAAAAATTCTCAGAAAAATTTACTTGGGAAAGGGAACAGAAAATTCCGCACAAGAGTTTTCAGCTTATAGTCCTATTACTATGCTTTTTAAATTAGGGATTAACTTCAGTCTATTCACAGTCATCATTTGACTGAGATCATTCATGAGCTACGTTTGCTCCAGTCTTTGTACTGAGGTACATAAAAAAACCATTTCTGTGCATCATTTTTTGGAAAACTAGTATTGTATAACATCAAGCCCATAGGGCTGAAGTACATTTGCCTTTTTGCTTCAACTGATTTTAAAGTAAATATTAAGAGTGTTTGCAGACTTGCATCCCAGAATTGGGCTCATACAGGTGTAGGAAAAACAACCCAACAGCAAATTCAGGGAACCCACCAAAATTTTAGACAATTTTTTTTAGAGAATTTTCAGGTCTTTAAGTTGTCCTTTCGGTCTTACATCATGTATACAAAATTTGGTACTTAAACCCACAAATTCCTGCAAACTATATACTGGCAGTTATTAAGTTACCTGCTATTAAGCAATAGAAAGAATTTGTGTTCTGCGGGATATCCCTCATATAGTACTTTTTCTGGGCGTAAAGGCATTAACTGTTCCAAGTTGGCTCCCTGGTTTTAGTTTTCTCATGGACTTAAGGAGCCTTTGCCAATTTTTCCTCTATAAGGAGGAGAAACTCTAGGAACTGCAGTCTTTGTGATTTAATAGTTCAAGTTTAGAGTACACAGGTATGATGTATTAATCTGAGATTCCATTTTCTTGTCTCACTTTACTTCTGTTATTCTCTCCTGAGTACACATCCTACCTCACAGGCTAAAGGGAATGCTGGATAAATAAATCTATCCTCTTCTATCTGTAGGAGCTTCACTTTACATCAAATAATTTAATGTTAATTGGAAAAAGGAGAAAAACATGCATGAGCATGATTTTTCCAACAGTTAAGTCTTTGATTTGGGAGAAGTAGCACTCATCTCTGTGCTGACATACTTAAATAAAATACCTCAACGTTCTTTAGAGCAAGCCTTTGACTGTAAATCTCTCCTCTATCAGCTTACATTCTAAGTCAGAAAACTAATTGGTTTTGCTGATTTTCTTGATCTAAATACTCAAAATTTATATGCACAGTAAGACACCACAAATTTAGCTGTGCTTGACTTAATTATTCTCAAGGATAAAATACTGAAAGCAACAAAACTAAAACATGGCACTGGCTAAGTGGGGGTCCACGACTTATTTTTCAGAAAAAGAAGAAAAAAGGTTAAAGTGTTATTTTTTCCTCAGTTACATTTGCACAGGTAAACCTATAAATAAAGAAGCTCAAACTTGGAACTCAGGTTTTTAAAACTTTTTATAGTACACACATTAATTTTCTCCCTGTGTTGGGTCTGGGTCTGGAAAAAGGGGAATGAAGAAACATCATTACACTCTTGTTTGCCTGATGCAATACTGTTCAGTATGTTGTCCTTTATTCTTCCAAAACCAGCACAGGTCTTGTGGAGACTGTGATTTCTCACACAGTAACTATCCTTGAGGATGACACCAGGGAGGGTTCATTATGTATGCCTGTGGAGTTCTCTGGAGTGCTTCCAAGGGAAGACTTGGAGAAGTAACTTTGTCACTCCATTGAGAGAAGTCATGATCCAAGAAAATTTACGTTATCGTTCCACAAGGAAGTGCCCTTTCTTTCTCTCCTTATCGGAAGAGAACTCTAAGGATACTTAGAAGGGCATTGCTATATATATATATATATATATATATTTAGTTCAAAATTTTGGATGTGTAATTAGGCTTAGCTCCTGAACAGCACAGTTGTCTTTGAGGAACAAGTGCTCTACTGGTAGACAGAAGAAGATTTGGTTGAGAGTTGATTAGGTCCTAGAAGCTAAAAAACCCACAGAGGCTGAAGGATCAAAGTAAGAAACATGTTTAAATTTAGAGAAAGTAAGATACATAAATGCAGTAATAATCAGGGAAAAGGACCTCCAAGTGCACTGCTGAGCAGTTAGAAAGTTAATTTTCCAGTTATATATAAGGGTCCTTCATTCTGGTCCAATGCAATATTTGATTGCCTGTTTCCTTTCACATTAATGCCACAACTCTTTCATCATATGAATGCTTCCAAGGACATTCTGGGTTTTCACCTAAGCCCGTGATTTAATTAGCATTTATTTTGACTTTTCTGGGTAACGGATCAAACCCTTAGTCAGAGATCTGTGTATGACTCTATTAACCAGTGTTGAGAAAATCTACTGTGCATCTATGTCTAACATCAGCTACACAAAGAAAATTATCTGAGTCAAGTAGTCTATATGTGACAAGATAGTAAAAGGACAAGCTAATTCATACCTCTAAGTCATAAAATAATAAAAATCAGATCTGTAAGCCTTTATCATTTTTGTATGAGAAAAAAACCAGAGCTAAAATTCAAAGGATAACTAGCAAGGTTCAACTATAGTCACTGAAGCTATAATAAAAAATATTTAAATAGGCATGTGAGAGAAACACATGGATGTAATAGATATGGTGGGCATAGGTAATTATGTATGTAATTAAGTAGACACTTGTCTAGCTTATCTATAAAACCCTCTAATGATTGTGGCAATAGAAACTTTCTAGCCTCCATTTTGTCCAAGGAAAAGGTGAGGTAAGTTTTACAACAGAAGAGAACATGATAGTTCCATTAAGAAACAAAACACACAAATTCAAATTATTCCCCTGTAATGCAGACCATTGGAAAATTTGCATATAACTATATAGCTCTTTCTTTAGGAAAGTTCAGCTTCTTTTAATTCTTTTTTTTTTTCCCTCTTTATATTTCTCTCTTAGAGGTCTCACTTACCATTTATATACATACAACTTTCCTGAATGTAATTAATCACTTGTTTTCAGAGTTCATGACTTTTTTATTCCTAAGTATCAAAAACTGGGATGTATTATGGACACGACTGTATTGTCTTTTTATCAGTCATTTGAGCCATTTCCTCGTGGCTGGATTTGATTCTGGCCACAATCAAACCAAGAAAAGCATTCACTTTACTTGGTATATCCATTTTTGCAAGAAAAAAAGTTGTCACCAATACCTTAGTAACCATCAGACAGTCTGTTCACTATTTTCTAACAATCTGCAAGTTAACAGATTTCCCTTATTGTCCACAAATTTGTTTTATGTCATTCTGCTGGTTAGTCCTAAAATAATTCCTTCACAGTGATGTTTGATAATAGTTTTTCCCTCACGTTCTTTTATCTTTTTCTCTTTGTAAACTGAACATTAAAGGAAATATTTGAATTACTGGTATTATTTTTGTCAAAGGTTGAACCAGCATGTTTTATAGTACTGTATCATCAGAAATTTTGATAAAGTAGTATCAAAAAGATGTAAGAGGTTATTTTCCACAAGTAAACATTTATAATCTGTATTAAAATTATGTTCCATAATGCTTATGAATTCAAGACTTTATTTCCCCCTAAACAATGTTTTTTGTGCCTTAAGAACTTCAGTGGACTAAACCAAAATCTCAGGTGATTTCATACACAAGTCAGAATTGATTTTTAAAGTGGTTTATTGCTACTGTTAGACAATATTTTATAATCTCTTAAGTAATTGCATGCATTACGCAGACTGCTTTTCAGATCTTCTTGAGAAATTATCTGATTTCCCTGAAGAATACAGTTGATTCATACAGAAAGTATTTCTCCTCCGAGGTGACTGGAAATAGGCAAACTCAGAAATTATTCAATTCATTTTTGCTTTTCATAGGTGAGCTCAGGAAGTGTGGGTTGGAGAAGTGGCAGTGAAGGAGGCTGGGAACTGGCTGAACAGCAGTGTTGTGATCAGTGGCACAGATTCCAGTTTGAGTCTTCAGTCAGTTGTTTGTAACCCGGTGAAAAAGCAAAAAAAATTCTCACAACAAAAAAATAACCAAATGCAGAAAAAGAGAAAAAAAAAACAAATGCAGAAAAAAAAGAAAAAACCCAACAGACAAACTAAAAGGTTCTGTGTTATCTAGTTAGAACTCCAGTACATGGGAAAATGAATTAAAAATTAGTACTGGGCAACAGGAACAAATTGAAACATGGGAAGTTTCACCTCTGGATCAGGAAAAAATTGATTCCTTTGAATGAAGGAGAGCACTGGAAGGCTGCCCAGAGGGGTTGTGGAGGTTCCTTGTCTGAAGATATCCAAACCTTACCTGGATGTGGTCCTGTGCAACCTGCTGTAGGTGAACCTCCTTTAGGAGGAGGGTTGGACTGGATTATTTGCAGAAGTCCCTTTCAGCCCCCAAAATTATGTGATTCTATAAAATCCACCTTACCACAGCACAGAGAAACTTTTACTGCATTTTTTTCCTGCTTTGCTACTCCTGAAAATAAAATCAGGGAAAAAAAGGAAAAAAAAAACAGGAAAAAATCACCAAAGTTTTAAAATATTATCCATTTATACTAAGGGTGTTTTGTTTTTTTCTTTCTACAGGAGTTAAAAATCACTTTTAAATCTCCAAGATTTGGGATTTCAAACAAAACAATGTTCAAAAATTTTCTTTCTTTTTTCTTTTTTTTTTTTTTTGGTATATAATAAGAGTCACTGTAGCAAAATTAGGAAAGATTACAGCACTGTAAAATATAGTGGAGCAACACATTTTACACGAGTTATTTACAACACCATGTTGGAAAGGCCAGGTTTCAAAGATGTACAGGCTTCCCAATATGCTCTGAGCAACTGAAGCGTGCTATTAAATCCTTTACATTTTATACTTAGAGGCTTCATGATGTTTTTCATTTCTTTCCATATGGATTATGCAGTGTAGGAATATCCACTAATTCTTGGCAAAGCCATTTAAACAGCTGAAAAGTATTAGGTTTTTTTTCAAAATATTTCAGAATGCAACCCTGTACACTACAATTAGGTGCAAAATTTCCAACAATGGAAGCCCCTCCAACTGCTCAAAACAAAAGGAAAAAAAAATGATTATGACTCACATAAAACTATGAAAAAGTGCAACTTGTATGGATGTTCTCCTGAAGGAATAGAACATGCTTTTTGGAAACAACCTTTTATTCAAAAAAAAACCTGCTCCCACAGCTTCCTAACAAAATAGAAAGCTTATCAAGAACAGAAATGCAAAACTGAACAATTAGTGTTTGTATGTTTGTATCTATTAGTTACTCTTAATTTCGCATTATCTGACTGGTACTGTGGCAAGACTTGGAATCTTTATCTGGCTGAAGCAGAAGTGAAGAACATTGAAACATTTTTTCAGATGATCACTCATCATATACCAGAAAAAATTTGTGAATCATCATGTACAAAATATATCAATAATGTATGTGAAATATGCACTTTTTATTACATACATCCGAATGATTTTGCAACGTGTATGAGCAACTCTGTTTCTTTTACTATTTAAAGTTAACCTACCCCTCTTCTATAAAGAAAAATATTAATACATGAAAGATTATTTTTTTTTTGCTGCTAAATATGAAAAAAAAATTATGTTTGGCATTGTCATTCTAATCAATGAGTTACTTAAATCAGAATTTGGAACAGTTGTATATTCTGAGGCAGGTAACTGAAGTTATGCTACTAGAGACTATCAAAAACTGTGTATTTGCTTTTAAGAATGATTTTTTTCATATAAAGCACACACATTATTTAAGATCCCATTAGTATTAAGAATATTATTAATTTTTAATGGTTGATAAAATTCCTCTTGAATTGCTTTAGTGGAAAATGTAACCTAAAGCAACATTAGTATATATTTCCAAACATCAACGTGAGTATTTTTTTCACCTCCAATACGTACATTATTTGAGAAAATTCTTTCATGTGTAGTTAACTGTCTTGGTTCAATCAATTAATTAGTACATAATATAAAATATTTTTCAGGCAAACCTTTAGGCTCATTCTCTTTTGGGAGAGTCACTTTTGTCTTTTGGGTAACTCAGTCAAGTAAAATTTTTCTCAGCTTTCTTTAACCCTGGACTCCAAATGAATTAACATCTTGTTTTGGAAGTCTAGACAGACTTTGCTAGAGGTTAAGGCCATAAATTCCTCTAAGACAGTTTATATACAAAAACCTTCAAAACATGCTTCATAAAATACAGTTTATATCAAAAATTGCTGTTAAATTGTTTCTGTGCATATATTGATTTAATTACATTTTGTATAGGTTTTATGTGCTGACACATAAAAAATTGTGCCATGTATTACCAAAAAGAAAAGTTATTAATCAGGAATGTGATACTGTGTTTTCATTAAACTCTGTGAAATATAAATTACATTTTACTTTCTATTTTAAATGATTATTTGAAATAGAAACTAGTAATAAATTTTATTTTAAATAACCTGTTCAAATACAACAAAACCCATATATTACTATCTAGACTAATACATTTAACATGCTACGAGGAGCACCATGTTGTAACCTATCTTAACAATAGGTGATATTTTTGTAATACACAATTTCTGTTGTACAGGGACAGATTGATTACAAGGAAAGTCACCACCATGAATATTATGGGAATCATGTCCAGCACAAAATTCAATTGTTGGAAGGTAAATAGGAAATTAAGAAAATGAATCTTCCCTGTCTCAATATGTATCTTTATTCTTTAACATAAATTGACCTTCTCTGAAATGTTTTAGTTGTGTTTTAGGCACAACCTAATATCAATATTTGTGAAGGTTTGTGTAGGGCACTATAAAGACATTAAATGAATTCCCGCAGACTAATACTTTCAATAAAATAATGAATAGAAGACATATTCAATAAAATAATGTAAAACTTTTAAAGTATTTATTGGTTTACTTCTAATAAATAATGGAAGTCATACATGGTCATGCCTTGTATGATGAAACAACTGGCATTGTGGACAAGAAGACATCAGTGAATATCATTTATGTTTACTGCAGCTTTTAACTCAATATCTATGAGCAACCCTGTAACCAAACAATGAGATATCAGTGTGTGAACTACAAAGAAGGATGAAAAATGGGATGAGTAACGGGCTGAAAAGGTCATTATGAATAGTTCAAAGTCCAGCTGACATATCAATCCATGCCTCTCATACCGATACAGGGACAAATAGTTCAAATCTTAGAATCACAGAATAGTTTGGGTTGGAAGGGACCTTCAAAGGTGACCTGGTTCCAACTGCCCTGCCACGGCCACGGCCACCTCCCACTAGATCAGGGTGCTCAGAGGCCCACGCCCACCAGCCTGGCCCTGATGCTTCCAGCAGTGGGACATCCACAACTTCTCTGATCACCTGTTCCAGAGCCTCACCACCCTCACAAGTAAAGAATTTCTTCCTGACTTCTAATCTAAACCCACCCTCTTTCAGTTTGAAGCTAGTCTCCATTGTCCTACCCCTACAGTTCCTGATGAACCATCCCCCTTCAGATATTGAAACACGATGAGGTCTTCACACAACCTTCTCTTCTCTAAGATGAACAGCCCAAATGTCTCAGCCTGCCTTCACAGGGGAGCTGCTCTAGTCCTCTTATTAACTTTGTGGCCTCCTCTGGACTTGTTCCAACAGGACAACATGTTTCTTGTGCTGTGGACCTCTGACCTGTGTGCAGTACTTCAGGTGAGGTCTCACAGGAGCAGAGTAGAAGGGGGGAATCACCTCCCTTGACCTGCTGGTCACACCTCTTTTGATACAGTCCAGGATGCAGTTCGATTTCTGGGCTGTGAGTGCATACTCTGGCTCATGTTGGTTTTTTCATCAGTCCTTCTCCTCAGGGCTGCCCTCGGTCCTTTTCCTCCCATCCTGTACTTGGACTGCCCTGACCCAGGTGTAGGACCTTGCTCTTTGTTTTGTTGAACTTCAGGAGGTTTGCATTGGCCCACCTCTCAAGCATGTCAAGGTCACTCTGATGCCTAAAGAAAATGCAGGAAACTCCGAGGCAAGTTAGTTTTGGAGGTGAAATAAGGAAAGGGTTTTAATTCGTGCCTCTGAGGCATGAGATTACAAGACGTGCCCTGGCTGTGTACTGGTGTTACAATTTATAATATTGCTTGTCCAATCCCAAGTGTTTCCACCCTGTAGCTTTTACCCTGGTCCATCCCCGTCCCACCCCCTTGGAATTGGGGCTGGGGGCTTTTCAAGACCACTTCTTCATCATCTTCACCTTCTTCAGAGCACAAAGGGTACACGGTCACCCAGTTCTTGACTGCACTTTTGCGGCTCGGGCCAAGGCACAAATGTCCTTAAACAAAATGGGCCTACCTTGACTAAAGACTAAACATTTTCTACTGAAATTCAGGGGATATTGGTATGGGAGCATGGAATGGGGTATGTAGGGGTTGAGGAATGTGTAAACTGCTGTGCTAAAGGGTAAAGGAATAAGGGCTGCTGCTTCTAAAATCTACTTCTACTGTATAACTACTGATAAAGCTTATAAAAATTAGAAAAACCAAAAAAACTAGAAGAATCATAAGGCATCACTTGGGGTGGCATCCCTTCCCTCCAGCATGTCACCTGCACCCAGAGAGTTTGGAGTCAGCAGCAAACTTGCTGAGGTTGCACTGAATCCCACTGTCCCTGTCACTGGCAAAGACGTTGAGCACTGTCAGCCCCAACACTGAGCCCTGAGGGACATCACTCCTCCCTGGTCTGCACGTAGACAATGGGCTGTTGACCACAACTCTATCTGTGCAGCCATCCAAGCAATTCTTTACCCACCAAGTGCTCCATCCATGAAATCCACATCCCTCCAGTTAAGAGAAAAGGATGTCACGTGGGATAGAGTTGAACACTTTGCACAAGTCCAGGTAGATGATTTCAGTTCCTTTGCCCCTGTCCACACATGCTGCAGACCCATCACAGAAGACTACTAAATTTACTAGATGTGATTTGCCCTTAGTAAATCCATGTTGGTTGACACCAAACACTTCTTGGTTTATCATGCGCCTTAGAATAGTTTCCAGGAGAATGTACTCCATTATCTTGCCTGACTGACTAGTCTGTGGTTACTTTGGTCTTCTTCTTTCCCTATTTTAAAAATGGGTGTTATATTTCGCTTTTTCCAGTCATTGGGAACTTTACCTGACTGCCACAATTTTTCAAAAATGATGGATAGTGACCTAGTAACTTTTTTCTTCTAGTTCTCTCAAGACATGCAGATGAACCTCATCAGGTCCCATGGACTTGTGCACATTTAGTTTCCTTAGATGGTACTACTTATACACCCACTATCCTTCAGGATTACCCATAATTTAACTGTATTGTTGTCAGCAGCAAATTTAGCAATTATACTACCATTACACCATGCCAAATGCAATGATGATTACTTCATGTAATGAGTATGATATAGTTACAACATATTCCCACAAATTCTCAGAATCACATACATTAACTTAAAACACTTAATTTAGACCATGCAAATTTCACCCAGTAATGAGATTTCATTTATTGTAAATTAGACTACACCTGATCAATCAAACTATTGATTTTTTTTTTTTAATAGAGAACAAGAAAGGAAGACAAAAAAAGGAGAAAGGAAAAGCAAGTAAAACAGAAAGGGGATGGGGAGAGGGAAAGGGGAGGGTGGGTGAGGAGGAACACAGCCAGAGGGACAGCCAGAGAGGCTGACATGCAGAGAGACAGGGACAGACAGAAAATTGAGACAGAAAAAGATGACAGAGAAAGAAAGGGCTGAACCAACAAAAAGTTACTGATTTAAAACCCACAGAATATTCCTAGCTATCACAGCTGACGTAAGGTTCCAATAATCAAAAGTTGTATTTATGTTCTATGTTCACAGTGTAAATTAATTGAAGCAGTTTCGCAAAATAGTTGTTGCAATACAAAGTTGTTCACCAATCAGTAGCCCTGGGAAGGAGGGAATCAAAATCCTCTGATTTTTATTTCCTTTAAGGACATTTCATTTCAGCACCATTCCCCACAGCTTCCTCCAGCAGCTGTCTCCTGTACTTTATTGCCATAGGGATCTTCACATTTAGGTGGGAGATGAATTTAATAAAAAGAGGGAATGTAATTAGTGCAGTTTTACAAGTGACTGTATGACGGGTCATTAAAAAGTACTCAAATGCTAGAACATGTTTTGGATTTTCTTGCATCCTTTTTTCTAATTTGTGAAGTACTTTATTTGCTTTGAAATGCTGCTGAAATGAAAAATTTTGTTGGTGGACTAATTTCTATGTAGGCTGAATCATAGTTCAGTGACAACACTTACTTATGTCAGCTTAGAACATCCAGCTCAAGTAAAAGTTGGTCCATGACAACAAAATCTGCTGTATTCATGGTCATTCTGCCTAGACAATATCAAGACTAAAGGCCATTTTTGTTTTTGTTTTGTGTTTTTTTTTTATTTATTTATTTTTTTATTTTTATTTTTGGCATAGTATTTTCTTGTTTTCCTAAGGCAGCAGTGCAGGTAAATCAGCAGAAAGGCAGGCCCTCTGATATCACACTGCTATAAGAAGTAAGACTACAGTTAATTACCAGATCTGGGAAAAAAAGACACAAAAATCCTGTTATGGTCTTCCATTTTCAGGAAAATGTCACCAATTTTGAAAAACTAATCAGATTGCAGAACTCTGCAGAGCACCAAACATCAAGGCAAAGTAGCTAAAAACACAATCAGAGCTCTTTAATTAGACAGAGAGGTATTCTGAGTCTGAGGATGGTAGATTGTCATATTGCTGTAATCTAATCAGAAGAGAGAGAATCAGCACTACATCCTGATATATACGTTTTCAAACATACATAAATGTTGTAAAAAGGGTTGTCATGGAACTAAATTTACTTATATGCTTCACTGTTCACAGGATAAGGCCAGAATTATGACACAACTAAAGTAATAAACAGAGACAGGAATTTTAGGGGAAAATGTAATAAACTTTTATTTCGCATACGAAGAGCTCACATGACATATTAGAAGTGAATATCCCAACAAGCACATAAAGCAGCATCCATCCTTTAATTGGGAGTTTGAATAATGTAAAAATCTGATGGAGCAAAGACTAATGAGCTTTAAAAGCAAGAGGGAAAAAAAAAATCCCTTGACCTCTGGGGCATCACACTGTTATGACTTCAGCTTTTAGCTACTTTATCAATTAGTCATAATAGCACCAATGAGCCAAATAGGAATTATTAAAATTCTTAAGAAGACTTAAATTTCAAATAACATTTGTGTGAGTTCCTTGTTCTCTGTAAAAGTGTAGGAGTCTCACACTTCACAATTACCTCAAACAGGTACTGTGGACTTGAAAGAAAAAAGGTTCTGGTGTGTGACACCAAGTACTCAGGCACATCAAATGTGATGTAATAAAACACTTCTATTGCTAATCTCAGACCTTTGCTATTGAAAACTCCTTCCCACTTCACAACTAAATTGATGTTTTCACTTATGCTTAATCTAAAGAGTGGAACTAGCAAAAGAGTCTCTCTCTCCCATGTCAAAGACAGTTGGTCTAAGCTGCATGACAACTCAGCTGGAACTAGACACATATAGCAAAAAAGTAGTGGTAGTACTGCCATAAGCACATTATTAAGGTAGAAACAACAATAATACCTGATTTTCTGAAGGAATCCAGAATATCTCATTCCCCAAATTGATAGCAACTTGGGGATTGAACAAAAATTCTGAACATGAGGAATAGTCCTTAGCACTTTTTTGGATTCAGTATGTGGTGCTTTCCTTGCTGATTCTATAATGAATCTGATCCAGTTTCTTTCACCTGATATCACATCAGAGGGGGAATTTCTATAATCTCCATGACAGCTGTCCCTGGCCAAGGGCAAGTATTAAGACTGAATACATTATGATGTAAACCAACATCAGTGCTTTACTGCTTTGCCCTTCTTTCTTTTATTAATTTCTATCTTAAGATCCATTTTTCCAAGGTGTCTCCTAGCCTGATTACTTTTCCCATGTCTCTAGTAAAGCCTTACAAAAATTATTTTCTTGTCTCTCTATGTAATAATTCACATTCTTTATCATGATGAAGGCTTATTCCAATTTCCACTCCTTTTTCCATCATGAGCTGGAGTCTGTGGCACAATAACCAGTCATCTGGAAGAAAATCCGTATTTTGATGTTCAGTTCACCCCACAGAATGGTCAGTTTAAGATGGGCAGTTTTCAACACCATTATGCTCTCAGTGTAGGAACTTACAAAATTAAATTGCCTGAAATATAGGAAATAGTTTTCAGATCTCTCTCTACCTGCACTTTCTTTTGCAATCCTAATTTTGAGGATATTATTGAAAGCTTAACTTCACATGCCTTTCTGGTTCCATATTTTATCTGGGGAAGAAGCTAATGGGCATTATTCTGTTTGGAGGGTGTAAAAACCTCTAAAAAGTTTTATACCAATATACTGGTTATGTCAACTAAGCACTTGTTAGACTTCATGAACTCTTGGCTTTTTGTTGGTTGGTCAACTTTATTTTTATTTCTAAGTATGTTAAATATTGCTAGTTGATAAAAAATTAAAATGGTTTTATTTCTTGCTTTAATCCTTCCAACAACATCATTAAAAAAACCCTTTTATAATAATATCTCTTAAATTTCCCAAAGCCTCCCGGTCTTACTAATTAATATATAATATATTTTATATTATATAATATCATTATATATATTATTATTTTATATTTATAATTAGTATTTTATATTATATGTAATCATTAGATATTATTATATTGTTATAATTATATATTAGTTATGTTATAATATATTTATATTAGATATAGAATTATATAATTATAATGATATAATGTTATATATAATATATTATAGTGAGATATTTTATAGTATAGTAAATACATATCTTATATAATATATAAATATCATTAATATAACTCAAATATACTGTAAAAACATAATGAAACATTTTCCCTTATGAAGTTTTCTATATCACAGAATCACAGAATCAAAGATTATGCTGAGTTGGAAGAAACCCATGAGGATCATCGAGTAAGGTCTGAGGCATGTTCAGAATACCTTGTTTGTCATTACAATAATTTTTCTTCACTGCCTTTAATTTCTGAATTTTTCATCAAACTGAGAGGTGTTGGTCAGCATTACCTAAAAAAGTGTTTCATTATGGTTTTTTACGGTATACTTGAGTTATAATAATTATATTGTATATATGAAATGAGTTCTCTTAGGCAGCACTGAAACACAGAGCCTGTAGGGTAACCAGAGTCAAAGGCATAAAGAGGCATCCAACACCTGCAGAGTGAGTTCAATCAGGCAAGTCAAACTTCTCACACAGCACAAAGACAGAAATCACAGTGTGTCAAAAATAAATTGTTGAGTGGGGTCAAGGGACTGAAAAGGGAAATACTAACTGAGAAGTGATCAGCATCGTGTAAGAGTTTTCAAACTAATAATAACTAAATTTTAAGTGTATGATTATAGGCCAAGGAAGATTTAGCTAGAAACCACAGTTTCTGAGTGAGGTAAAATGACTGAATCACACACTTTTTTTCCTGCCACTTTTTCATGGATTATTTTCTTTTCTGCTGCTTTTTTTAATGCATTAATTTTATTAACCTTTAAGTGAAAGTACTTGTTTTCCTTTGCTGGGTCTATACCAGTGCACATTATATCTACCAAACAGATTTATCTAGTCACTAACATGGTTCACATATCCATATTTATAAATGTAAGTCTGTATACTTGTGTCTGGATAACTTCATATTAGTATATCCAACTAAAGGGAAGGAGGATGAAGTAGAACATGCCACAGTAATAGAATACCATTTGAATAGCCATAAAAAAAAAGGCTGTCAAGACTGAATTCTACTGCCCTACATTGAAAATACATGAAATAATCTTCTGTTTACATTTTTTTTTTCAAACAGGTGGTAACACCTGACAGTTTGGTAAATCTCTTTGACATTTTGCTTTTTCCACCTTAAGAAAAATGTAAAGTGAGCTATTTTCTTTTGCAAATTTGTATTACTCTCCTATGATAAAAATGCAAATTTAAGGGAATATTTAAGAATAGAGATATTAGTGATTTTTTATAAAGAATATAGATTTAGTGATCAAATAAATATTAATATGGAATGTTTCTATAAATTTGCAATTTTTTCAGAGGTATTGGCTTAAAATTTAAGGGGCCAACATGGTAAAATGTACACAGGGTGAGATGAAAAAGATAACCTGAGGAAATTTCCACATGGTTTTGTACCGGAAGAAGAAAAGGCAAAACATGAATAATCTCCAATCCCTTTCTTATTTAAAACAATTTCCTTTCCACAGCCAACCTATGTTTCCCTCTCATAAAAGACTGTGGCTGACTCTTATCTGAGGTCATCCTTTTCAGGATATGTTCACAGACTAATTCCAAGCTGATATAGAGGTTAAAAGTGTCTTTACTTCCTTATAAACACATGCATGTTTAGTTGATATTTAATGAAGATGACGGGGTATTATTTTTTCCCCTGTCTCACTTTCAGAAAAAAATAACTTTTCATGTTGTTCTCAGAAATACCTCATTAATTTGAAATAGAACTGAAATAATTTATCAATTAAGTAAACAACCCACAGTGTAAATATTCAGGAATATTTTTCCTCAGCATTACTGAATAAGTCACCTAGTATTTTACAGGTCAGAGTATATGCAATTTGAAGTTCATTTCCTGAAACATGAAGTTCAAGTTGACATTTCATATAGTTTAAGGATGATTCCCCAGATCTTCAAGTGATGTTTGCTTGTTGGTCAAAGATTTGACCTGCAAGCAAAATACTGTAGGAAAGGTGACTGCAATTGTAACTTTGCTTTTGATATTCAACTTCCAGCAGAGATCATTATGATAAGTTTTTATCAATGTTGTTTGGCATATTGAGAGATCATAACTGAAAAAGATCAGTACTTAGGTCACATTGGCCTGATGTTAGTCTTAACTACAATTCTTGTATGTAAAAAGTTAAATAATTGGCAAATACACACAGAGATACAAAAAAAAAATAGCTCTTTGTGTTCAAGAGAAAGACTAATACAAAATGTCATTTTGTTGGCACAGTCTTTTGAAGACTCATAGTTTAAACAGCTTTCCCTCATCATGTATTTTTAAAAAATGTGTGAGGATGCAGCATCAGAAAATCCTGGTATGGGTGTTGAGCCTTTGAGAGAATACAAAATAACAAGGATGTGTTAATATTTCCACTGACTAGAAGTCTCCAGGTCTTGCCTCATCCCGTAAAATAAGTGAGAACCCTGTCCTGAATGACAGTAGGTTATAGCTCTCTAATCTTTCATGTGGCTTTCAAAGAAGTTGCTATTTAAAGGAAAAATTGAAAAAAAAAAAAAATCTGTCAGGGAAAAAAGCGCTTCTCGTTCTTATAGGATTGGCTATCTTATAGGGTCAGTTTTAAAGTATACCTGCATTTACAAAATGTGGGATGGAGAGAGAAAAATGTGAATTTAATTCCTCCAAAGTACATCCTACCAAGTACACCCAACAAAATAGAAGAAGAGGGCAGAAGCTGTTGGAAAGAAGCAGGGAAACTTACTGGACCATGTAAAAACATACACAGTAGGATGTACGTAGTAGTAGAAGGTCTCACTGAAATAGTTTTGTATAAATATTTTTGTTTTAAATGGTTCCAGTTCTGGATTATGCTCCTATCACTATTAGCTAAGCTCCATGAAGTGCTAAATAGCCATTTGTTCTAGTTGAGAAAATAGTTTAATGTTTTCCCATTTGATATATATGGCCCTGAGCTGGCATCTAGGGGGCAAATTGGCAGTAAGGTTTACACAGGATTTTAGGACAAAATCCCATTTGAAAACAAAGGGATCAGACACTCATCCTGGTGTTCCCAGTACTTATTTTTCTTGCTCAATTAATATCTTGATCACTAGTAAACCAACACCAAAAGAAATCTTCACATCAGGAGATATGAGGAAGAATCAAAAGGGCAATTAAATGCCCTCAAACTATTGTAGAGTCTAGAATTCAATTTCCAATCCCAAATCAACCTTTTGATTCTTATTTTTACAACAGATTTTGTCCTTTACTTTGAAATATATATGCATATGATTTTGGTAGGGCTGTATTTTCTCATCCCTAATTTAAGAGAATCACAAAGCCTGTGAAATTATATTATTTTAAGGAAATCAAAGTAAATGGTCCACCTGTTTCTTTCAGAATTAATATAGATTAATTTTTTTAAAATGTTTAAATTATAAAATACAAGAAGGTTAATGGTGCCTCAGCTTTTGAAAACTCTTTAAGTCATTATGGTGATTAGCCAGAACTGAAACTTCTTTAAAGGGTTTTTGAGTATTCATCCCAAATAGAGCTGGAGAAGTCTAAAGTTGGAAGATTTTATATTTAGGAATATGTTTTGGACAGACATTTTGGTGCTGAAGTGTGTCCAGAGAAGGGCAAGGGAGCTGGGGAAGGGTCCAGAGCACTAATCTTGTAAAGAGTGGCTGTAGTGAAGTGGGAGTCAGTCTCTTCTCCCAAGTACCAAGTGATGGAAGCAGAGGAACTGTACTGAAGTTGCTCCAGAGGAGGTTTAGATTGGATACCAGGAAGAATTTCTTCGTGGAAAGGGTAATCAAGCACTGGATGGAACAGACTGCCCAGGGAAGTTGTGGACCCTCAAAAAGCAACAAAAAGCACAGTACAAAATATTACATAAATACACATCTCTAAGGAAAGGGATAATAAAATTGCAGCATATGCCTTGAACTACTGCTACATGGTGAAAACTGTTGCAGAAAACACCAGAGGTGTTTTTGAGGCGCAAACCTCAAAAAGGAACAAAAAGTGTCAATTCTGGCGCTGGAGAGGTGGGATTGGAACTGATCCTTTCAAGGTAAGGGTTCCCTTACCCTATCTTATTTAACACATGCTTAGCTGCACAAGAGCAGAAAGTGGGGTCACAAATAGGACACTTGATTTTGGGGGGTACAATCCCCAGAGCAGACCCCGGGCAACCACCAAATTAAGACGTGGTTGTCTTGCAATGGCAAGACCATGCCCGCCCTCGCCTCCCATAGAATCAGCTGGGTTGGAAAGGACCTTCAAGATCATCGAGTCCAACCCTTGATCCAACCCCGCTGTGGTTCCCAGCCCATGGCACTGATGCCACATCCAGTCTCACCTTAAAAACCTCCAGGGATGGAGAATCCCCCACTTCCCTGGGCAGCCCATTCCAATGGCTGAGCACCCTCTCTGCAAAGAAATTCTTCCTGATATCCAACCTAAACCTCCCCTGGCACAGCTGAAGACCCAGCCCTCTTGTCTTGCTGAGAGTTGCCTGGGAAAAGAGACCAACCCCCCCTGGCTCCCCCCTCCTGTCAGGGAGTTGCAGAGAGTGAGGAGGTCTCCCCTGAGCCTCCTCTTCTCCAGGCTGAGCCCCCCCAGCTCCCTCAGCCTCTCCTCACAGCACTTGTGCTCCAGTCCCTTCCCCAGCCTCGTTGCTCTCCTCTGGACCTGCTCCAGCCCCTCCATGTCCTTCCTGAGCTGAGGGCCCAGAACTGGACACAGCACTCCAGGGGTGGCCTCACCAGTGCTGAGTCCAGGGCAAGAATCACTTCCTTGGACCTGTTGGCCACCCTGTTCCTGATCCAGGCCAGGATCCATTGGCCTTCTTGTCCCCCTGGGCACACTCTGGCTCCTGTTCAGCTCCCTGTCCATCCCCACTCCCAGCTCCCTTCCTGCCTGGCTGCTCTCCAGCCACTCTGTCCCAGCCCGTGGGGCTGCCGGGGGTTGTTGTGGCCAAAGGGCAGGACCTGGCACTTGTCTAAAGAGGGACTGTGTAAAAATGATTCAGGGGGTGAAATAGGTGGGACCCCACCACCACGAAACAGTCCAGGGCACTGAAGGACCAAAGGGATGCCACAGTGGTGACCGTCTTCTGTTGGGTTCCAAAATATGATATCTGCAGAAAGAAATTGGAATGGTCTCTGCAGAAGTCTGTGGGGAACAGAAGTTGGAAAAACCCCTTTTCCCTGACCTCATCCCTGTGGACTCTTCTTACCTTCTTCAGCAGGATGTAAAGAAACTCCCTACAGGATGTTATCACGTCTTGCCAGAGCCAGAGAAACCACATCCTGATCTCATCAGACCTCTGCATAAAACCCATTGTGTTCCCCACTTTGCCCATGTATACACTGTATTCCTTGCCCAATACTTAATCCCCCTCTGAAATCCCCCAAGATAAAATAGGGTCTTTCCCATGAGGTAATTCCTAAGACCCCAAAAATGTGTTAACCTGGGTTTTCCCCCTACCTCATCCTTGTGAAACTCCCTAGTTTTAATACCATGAATATGTAAACTCCCTGTTGAACATGTAAACCCTAAAACCTTTAAATATGAACTTGTGAGTCCAAATAAACTGTTCCAGTTCCTGCCTCCAAACTGGGATCGTGTTAGCATTTTGGACTCGCTACAATCTCCTGCTTGCACTCTCTCTCTCATCCCTACACACCTAATGTTACACAAAGAAGTTGGTGTTGGTGAACAGGCATTTGGTCTTGTTTGCACCTTAATTTGGGCAGAGGACTTTAACGTCAAATCATCTTTGCACAGAAAGAACGCCTTGAACTCCTCCCTGAAGGAAATTATGGTCACGTAAAAGACTATCAAGTAACCTCCTGTTCTCCACTCTCTCCACACCTGCAATCTCGAGTAAACAGAGAGCAGAACTTAACAAAATGAAGGGATAACAGAGAAGAGAATGCCATTGTTTGTGTAAAGCCAAAGAAAGATTATTTCATATTACATACAACTAAATTATGACTGGGTCTTAGATTTTGGGTTGTTTTTTTCTAGGTGGTTTTTTGGGGGGGGGTGGGTTTGGGTTTGGTTTGGTTTGTTTTTTGGGGAGTTTGGAGGGGTTTTTGTTTTGTTTTGGGGTTTTTGTTTGTTTTGGTTTGTGTATGTGTGTGTTGGTTTGGGGTTTTTTGGTTGTTAGTTTTGTTTGGTTTTTTTTAAGTTGAAAGGTTTAGGAAGAGACACAGTGTTGGTATCATGGCTAGTGCTTTTTCAGAGGACCTAATTTATAGGTCTACTTTCACCTTTTATTTGCTGTTTTGCATCTATCAGGTAAACCAGATAAATCACATCTTTATGTCCTTGCTTCTCCACCCACAGCTTTCCAATGACATTTTACCTGTATGACTATTGAAGGCGTGTGAAACAGTAGAACTGAACTTCTAATCTTGCAAATAGGCTGTAATATATTATAAATAAAACCAGCATTAATATCCAAAAACATAAGATTGCCAAGATAACCACTTTCAGTCACACATTGATGATAAAACTTTATCATATATTGTCAAAGAAGAGGGTTTAAGAATTAAGAATATTCTAGAATAACAGATCAACTAGATGTTCAGTTTTGTTATGAGGAACTTAAGAAATCCTCCCTGAAAAAAAAATATTAAAAATATAGTTTTAATTCTAGTTCAAGGGTGATTCTTTTTGAAAAAAAAATCACAATTTCTCATAGCACGTAAAATTAAATTGCTACTGTCTTTGCAAGTTTTCATTAATTCATTACTACAGACCACACAAGAAGATAGAAAATTCATCAATAATATATCAAAATTTCATCTAAGTAGCTTTACTGCAGGTGACAACGTCATACTTCAATGTACAGTATCTCAAAACACTTCAAGATAGGGAAAGTTGTCAAGAAAGTAGATTTAACTGGTGAAATTGTATCATTTATAATGGCAAAAAATTACCTTTTTTTAGCCCATAATGCAATGAAATATATAAACCTTAACATGACAGCAGATCATAAACTGATATTCCTCATTTTATAACTTGGACAGCTACAATTTTGTAAGGAAAAAGATACATTTTTCTAGGGAAAATCCTAATGTGGAGGGGGAAAATACAGAACTAGTCTTTTTCCTTTTTTAAAAAAAATATGGTTGTTTTATTAGTTGTGTGACATACTCAGGTCTTGAATAAAAGTCTTTCTGATGCAATATTCCATACAGACTACATGCCTTCTTTATCTTGGGTTTCACGGTATTCTTTACTGAAGTGTGTCACCTGTTTCTGAGAGCAGATTACTAAAAAAAAAAAAAAAAATCACTTCTTTCATAACAAAAAGAAAACAAATCTTTTTTTTTTTCTTTCTCTCTGAAATTTTGTTGTCTCCAGGCTTAGGTTAGAAGATTACAGACTTGACAGAGACATCAGTCATAAATTAAAGCTCTGCCATTACTGGCCATGTAAAACCAAGCCAAAATTCACAGGAGACATAGGATTTGCTTGTACCCAGCTATTAGTTGCTTTCATGTGAAATAATCTCACTACTGCTCTGCAGGGAAAGAGTTTCTTTTTCTTTTTTTCCATGAAGCTGAATTTCCTACTGTCCAAAATGGTGTGAAGATGGGTCCCTCTGTGTTCTTATCAACAGTGAAGATGGAGCAAAGGTATCAGATTCTGCCATGACTGGAAAAGGTTGACTACAGGAGGCCCTGATAGGTACAGTGGAGGAACAGGCAAATGAAGAAATAAGATATGAGGTGTGAGGATACAGAGAGAAAAATCAGTGTCACTGGCAGCTGATATCATATAATTGCTTCCTGCTTCTCCTTTTCCTCATGCATCAGAGATCTGGCCTGTTAATCTAAAAGTCTTAGCACTCATAACATCATATTGAGTCAAAATAATATATTCAAAAGTGAGGATTATAAGAATAAAGTGTTGCTTCATGTACCTACATATCAGTTTTCAAATGGATGATCAGACTGCTCTACTCACTGCAAGGTAGAGTAATACCCTGCATGCTGCTAAATGAAATTTATACAATGAAGAATCATTTATTTAAGATCCTTCGTCTGATCCAAGAATGGGAAGGTTTCCAAATAATATCACAAAGAAGAAATAACACCATAATCTTCAAAGAATACCCGTTCCACAGAGTTCACGTGGGAAGCTGAGCAAGTCCCCACCAGAGCTACATCATAACATTTGGCCTTCTTTTCTTTCTCATTTATTTAATGGTTAACATAAAGGCACCATGGTGTCTCTATATGTCCACAACACAGTAAAGACATCACTGCCACAGTGGTGAAAGGGCTACAGCTGAAGCAGATTTACACCTGAACCTTCAACAAACCAGGTAAACCCACAACACTCAGGTTATTTAGTAATCTACACGTTGCTGAATGTTCAGTGGGAATTTTCAGAATTAATAGGAAATTTCTGTAGGTCTCGCAGTCTCTTAATGTTTAAAATGTACCAGTTCACTCCAGAAAACCGTATTTAAAGAGCATTGATCTCCAAACCAGGTGACACATACACATGCTATTAACCTCAACAAATGCAATAAGGAGCTGTATCAGTATTTATCTCAAGGTACATAATAAGGTACCTCTCTGTCCAAACTGTGTGTCTAATTCTTGCTCATACACCTTAACACTCATAAGGAGTTCTCCAAAGCCAAAAAGGCATTCTGAACAGTCTCCTTTGATCATATATTTTCCAGCTTGCTTCTATCTATGTCCATCTTACTACATCTTTCTAGTTTAATGCAAAATGCTTCTTTCTGCAAGGTAAATTTGAAACAGGAAATTATATTATTTACAAAGAGAAACAAGTCTGAAAACCCTATTTGTGTTCCTTTTGATTTTAATAATTATTATGGAGAAATAGTGTTGATGCCAATCCCTTTACAAGCCAGGAGTTCAGACAAAACTTGGATAGTGTTCCAAGTGTGACTACGACTGAGGAGGGGTGGCTGGCTGGAGTTCTAATTCAGGCTTTTACAGCTTCATTTGAAAGGGCTTAATCTAATCAATAGGAGTAATCTGAGAGGCTTCCTGTATCTCTCTGATATCAGCTGCTGACACACACATCAGGTGCTTAATATCAGATGGATTATGTGAATGTTGCTTAACATTGGCAAATAAATACCTTCAGTACATATATATGCTGCTCCTACTCTGTACTGTATCACTTGCAGTAGTGCAGCAGGGTGGCTACAGGACACATGACCGTGATTTTATTGGGGCTGTACAAGCTTGCAAGTTAAAAAGGAACCATCACTCTTCTCTCTCAAGACAGATAATGGCTCCAAACTCATGAAGTAACAACCTTATCTTTCATGGTAATTATGTTAATAGCAATGAAGTTTGGAAAGGTATATTAATTTCTGGTTTTATTTTTTAAAATAAATTATAATGTCTTTCAAAATGAAGCCATTTGCCATGATTTAATGCCAGCCAGCAACCAAACACCAGCTTCTCAGTCACTTCCCCACCAGTGGGGTCAGGGAGAGAATCAGAAAGCTAAAAGCTAGAAAACTGATATATTGAGACAAAGACAATTTAATAGGGAAGGCAAAAGCCACATGCACAAGCAAAGCAAAACAAGGAATTAATTCGCTGCTTCCCATGGGCAGGAGGAGTCCAGCCATCTGCAGGAGAGCAGGGCCCCATCGTATGTGGTTAATTGGAAAGACAAACACCATCACTTCAAATTACCCCCCTTTCCTCCTTCTTCCCCCAGCTTTATAAACTGAGAGTGATGCCTTATGGTGTGGGGGATTCCTTTGGTCTTTTTGGATCAGCTGTCTCAGGTGTGTCCTCTCCCAGCTCCCCATGCAACCGCAGACTCCTCCCCAGAGTGGCAGCACAAAGAGCAGAAAAGGCCTTGGCTCTGTGTAAGCCCTGCTCAGCAATGACAAAAACATCTCTGTATGATCAACACTGAGTTCAGCACAAGTCCAAAACACAGCCCCACACTAGCTGCTGTTAAGAAAATTAACTCTACAGAAGCCAAAGCCAGCACACAATTAAAGATGGTCACATCAAGCCCATCCCTTCCCTGCTGAAGGAAGGACACAGGTTCCAAGCTCCCCGGTGGTTCAGGCTGAAAGCAATTGCCTATGGAACAACTCTTTTATGTTTATGGTCAATTTAACATTGACTTCCAGACGTAGATTTAAAACTTACAGACACAGAACACAAGTCTTACGAGGGATGAAGGAGCTGGGGTTGTTTATGCTGGAGAAAAGGTTTAAGTGAGACCTTATTGCTCTCTCCAACTATTTGGAAGGAACTCGTAGTGAGGTGGGTGACAGTCTCTCCTCTCAGGTAAAAAGTCACAGGATGAGAGGAAATGGCCTCAATTTGCACCAGGGGAGGCTTGGATTAGATACTGGGAAAACGTTTTCATGAAAAGGGTAGCAAAGCATTGGAACAAAATTGTCCAGAGAAGTGGTGAAGTCAGCATCCCTGAAAGTGTTCAAAAAACACTTGTATATGGCACTTGAGGACATGATTCAGTGGTGAACTGGTGGTAGTGCAAGACTGACCATAGAGTCTGATGATCTTGAAGGTGTTTCCTAACCTTGAGGATTCTGTGATTTTATTATTTTAGGTAATTTTAATGCATCAAACTACAAAAACAAATGCTACTTCTTCAGAACATTCAAGTACCATTCGCAGTGAAGTAAAGTGACCTTCTCACAGTGACATTTAAGATGTTATAATCCAAGGATCTATGCCAGGATGCGAGTATGATTTTGTGTGTGTGTAGATAGGCAATGAATCAATTTTACATTTGCTTGGTTCAGTGATTAACAACATCACAGAGCATAAATTTAAATGAAGTCTGGTAAAGGACTGTAGAGTTGTATAATAAGATATAAACTGAGATGCCATACTTCTAAAACTTTGAACATTTTTTATTTATTTATTTTAAACAAATAACTTATTTTTGGTTCGTAACTTACCTGTGGGGGGGGGGCTTACATAATTTTTTTTTAATTTTTATACTTCACTGATTAAGGAGATTGTTGAATCATACAAAACTTTTATATAAATAAAGCACAAGGTGATTCATCATTTGAAAATGTCAAGTATTATAAAACTTATTTTTTTCTTCCAGTATGATAACTACAAAAGCAGTCAGTGCAGCAGACCTTACTGCCCCTTTGATGTCTGAGAAAATGAAAAGGCTGCATTTACATTAAGAATGCAAAAAGCAGAAGTGTTCCAGTGTATTTATGAATTAAAGGGCGGCCATTTAGATAAATCATGTTCTTCTCAATTTGAAGCACATTAAAAGAGGAAGAACTTAGTTAGATGCACAAAACACCTTTTTCTCATGAATTTGTAATGCCTTGAAAAACGAAATGTCCAGCCCACAGCTAGATAAATTGTACAAATAACACACCCTGTGCTGGGTGAGCAATTGGCTCAGGGGTCGGGCACAGAGGGTGACAGTGGCCTGGGTGACATCAGACTGTGACCTGCCACTAGTGGGGTTTCACAGGGCTCCATCCTCATCCCTGTGCTCTCCAACATCTCTTCATGAATTACTTGGATGCAGGACTCAAAGTTATACTAAGTTTGCTGGTGATACTGAATTGGAAGGAACCGTTGACTTCTAAATTAACATTTTTTACTAACCACGTGAAAATGTCTGAGTTACATTATAATATTTTTATCCTGAAATTAAAGCTAAGTTGTGTCATTTTGTCAGAGGGAAAGGCACAACAGAAAGTTCAGGGGAAGAAAAAGAAAGGGAAAAAAGGGTAGAGGTGAATAGATTATTTAGGAAAGAAAAAGATTTACATAAAACCTTTTAAAAACAAGAATAAAACCGAAGAATATTTAGCTAGAGTAACAGCTTTAAGCATCAAACTTCCCAAAAGAGCTCATAGGGACTTCCTGGCACAAAGACAACTTTTAAGGATGCATATCAGGAGGATGGAGCCAAATTATTTTGAACATTTACAAGCCTTTACACCTTTATATCAATGAAAACTTTAGTTAGAATTACATGAAGGACTAATGTGGCTGGAATTTCATTTGACATGAACTTTCTCTTTTCAAAAAGCAACATACTAACAACAGCTTTCTATGTGAGATTTTCTAAACAGCTGTTAAATGTTCTTCCTCTTAATTAGAGAGGACATCATATAATAAAGATGCTACAAAATCAATTTTAATTATTTAAATACAAAACATTCATGTGCCTATTGCTAATGAGCACCAATCTGATGCTGAAAATTAAATTGTCTCAGAGATGAATTAAAAAATTAGAAAAAAGTTCTCATTCTTGATAATTTGGAAGATGAAGAGTCTTTCATATACTAAAAACAAATATAATTAAAAAAAAGAAAACAAAATGGAAAGCAAAATAACTTTGTTTACAATTCAATAACTTGCAAATGAAAACCTGATTGCTTTTCAATAAAATTGCAAGTATTAAGTATTGGGTCAATTCTGAAGGTTCTTAACACCTTTGATTTAATGAACTTTCCTGGAGATTTTAAGTGATTAATACAGATGAAAACGGGACTGAAAATTTGGACATTCAAACACATTTAACACATTTTTGGCCAAATGTAATGTGTTCTTTACAATCAGATGACAGCTCTTCAGCTGCAAGAAAGTGCTTATCTCAATGCAGAACAATATCTTGATAAACATTGACTTTTCCTGATGTCAATAATGAAAAACGAGTCTGTTTTTCTCATTTTGTAGGATTTGATGTATACTGAGATCTTGGCATGGCCTCAAACACACCACAGCACTTTTTTCTTACCCTCCACTCCACTTCCCCCAAGTCATGCTAGACTGTGTCTTCTCTTTGACACAGGATAAACTTATCCATCATGCAATTCCATTATTATCTTTCCTACTTATTCTGCCTTACAACTCCACAATATTACCGTACAACCTCAAGTTTATACTTCTCTGTGGAAAGCTTTTTGCTGCTTTAGTGGACATAAACCCTGCTTCTGGTCAGATATTCACCTTCACATTCCGGGGGAGAGGAGTAAAGGAGCAATGTTTGATCACAGTGAAACGTTTTAGTTCATGTAGTTGCACAAATATAAATAAGCCACATAATTTGGCTTTCAGCTTTTATTGTATGTGGTGTTTCTATATTTGATTGTCTCAGTGTTCCACAGCTGTTCCATAAAGTAAACTTAAACAATTCTCTCTTCAAATTCATTCTTTCACCATTTATATATTACCCTACAGTCCACCACAGCAGCGTAGAGCAAGAAGACAAGGAATCTGGCTCAGAATTTCCTATTTTTAATGTCAGCAGTTATTTCATTTTGCATCAAGGAGTTTCTCTAGAACTGCAAGAGTTTTCATTTAAAGATCTGGCTCATTGACTGTTGAGGAGTAATAGAATTTCTCTTACTGAATAATAATAACCTTTGTTGGTAAGGGGTTTTGTTTTTTCTTTTTTTTAAGTTAATTTGTGGTTACACGCAGCAAAGCAAAGGTTTTCATTTTATCTTAGTGTTTTGCTTCATTTCCTTTGTATATGCTGACAAACAGCTGTGTTTGTACCAGGTTCACACATCAGTAATGTTACACAAAATATTCCAGCAGATCCAACACCAGGACTGAGGAATGAATCTGTGGAGCTACCAAGGTCTTTTGAATACATAAAGAACTGGATTGTTTTACACCATCTCTGTCTTTATGATATTGTTTTTCTTTGCAGGCATCTACAGTTCTTACTACTTTCAACATTAACAAATAAGCATTTTTTCCCCTATTTTATAGCTTATATTTTAAGTAGCATATACCACTATAAATATTATGAGAAACCATTGACTTTATGGTGATTACCAGGTGTTATTCTTTATAGATAATTTCTTCTCAGATTATCAACTTCCCTTGACAGGAAACATACTTGTTAAATGTTCTTTAGTGACCAAACAAATACCAAACAACATAATTAATTAATTATAAACATAATGTTTGAAACATGCATCTATTTATTTCAGTTATTCATTCAGGTATATACTCAAGATCCCAAACCATGGAATTATTTACAATCTGTTTAAATTTGGTCATTAGTGTTTTCTCAGGAGATAAATATATGATCATGTACAGATTTTTTTCCAAATAACCTATGTACCTGAGGACATTATCTATGATTGTTTGCATACTGTACTGTAAATGTCCCACAGGTGCTTTCAATAACAATAGAAACAAAAATATTATTGTATTTCAAAAACAGAAAAGATTCTGTTCCTCTTCTGTGCTGTCACCCTACTTTTTCCATCAACTCTTCCTCTAAAATTTAAAATGCACACTGAGCTTAAATTTTCTCATTCAGAGCACAGCCACCTTTAAAATTATAACTCAACATGAGAGAAGAGAAAATTCTGGAGGAAAAAGCAAAAAAACAAACAACTTTTGCACAACACCTTTAAACGACACAACTTCACAATGGAAACGTTCTCAGCAGAAAGAAGGTATAGAAGTCTACTAATATTCCACCAAGAAAATAAAATAGCTCCTGAGGAGACCTACACATCTTATTTTTCTCATTAGAGTGACCTATTCCCTGACTTGTGACTCTGTTTCATTCTGAAACTAATGAGGAAGGTCTTAACTCATGAAAACAAAATGTGCTTCAAGCCCTAAGGTACTGTTTCCTATTTGGAACCTTTCAGGATTGTTTCTTCCAAATTTGCTTGAAGGAAACAAAAAGTACTCCTTTCTGTTGCAAAACAGGAAAAGAAACACAGTAGTGCATAGTACATGGCATCCCATTGTGCTGAATAATCAGCTAACTAACTTTCAAAGAAAAGTGAATTATGTTGAAAGGTTGCTGTTGTCTTTTTATTCCTCCCCATATTGCATTTTTTAAGATTTTTGAGACTAGATTTTTTTAAAATAATCTGAATAATGAAAAAAAATATCAACCTCTCTTTAAAATGTGTTAAAAACTCAGTTTTACCTCTCTTTACTACTGGTGCTCTCTAACTGATGCACGCAGGTCAAATTCATCAAGAGTGGTCATGAATACAAACATGAAAGCACGAAATATATTGATCAGACATGAAATTTTTATAGGACACGTGTGCAAAAAAATAAGAACAACAAAACACCCTGCATTTCGTGGTTGTTTTTTGTCATGTACAAGTCAGACTAGCTGCATGCTATCTTTGTTTTATAACTGCCAGCCTGGCCTTTCCATACAGTCTGATATTAGTCCTTTCAAAGGGCTTAAAAAGCAGTGGTACCAGTCAAAGATTGAGTCGAAACCACTCACTCACCTGTTCTCTTGTTCACTCTTTGTACTAAGTGTTGTGAGAGAACTAATTCACATTTTTGTCACAGAACTGCGACAATAACATCTTCTCTACACACAGAAGAAGCCTTTGCCTCTGTAGTACAACGTGAGTTTGTCAGCAGGTAAAACACACATTTTTAGCAACAGACCCAGTTTAATGTCTGCTCCAAGGCACTAAACATGGCAACTGAATCAAGGATTTGACCTGCCAAGCAAGTGGTATGTGTGAGTAGCTATGTGTGCAAAATTACTGCATGAATGGGTAGTAAGTCTATTTAATCGTTTGTGGCTATCACACAGTTGTTTCTTTAACACCTTACATGACTGCAATGAGTTCCTCTCAAAACACAGCTTATGCATGGTCAGTGGTGACACCAGAATTCCCAAACCTCCAGTAGTTAGATGAGCTAGAAATACTGGCCAGATGTGTTAAAAAAAAATAATAATTTTTGAAGTTGATATATCCAAGAATGAAAAGATAAGAGAAAATTTCTCAAAATAAAAGGAAATAGCCCACACTCTTTAATCAAAACTTTATCTGGTTTTACCAAGTGTTTATGTTCTATTACCTGTTTTTTCATCTGTAAGTGTTAGCTTTAAAAACAGTACTGGCATTTCATGCAGTATATTGTAAAGTAGAAGCAAATATGTGATAACCCTCAGAGGCAGAAATGGAACCAAAATAAATGTTTAGTTGTCACATCATTTCCTGAAAGGCTCCTGTTCTTGTCATCCCACTGAAAACCCTCTTTATACATATGGCAGATAAAGAATACTACATCTGCTCTACAAAAGTGCACTCTATTTTCACACAAATGTTCCTTAGCTAATTGCAGAAATGCTTTGACGTGTCCTCTGTTGCCACTCCTGTCTCTCTGGCACATATAAAATACAGGAAAGAACAATGAATGTTCTATACTTGGAGCAAAACATTTTTAAAAGTCAGTTTATTCAGTTGATGCGACTGTTGGACAACCTGGACAATTGCCAAGGGCTGGAGAACAATCTCTGTACATAAATCTTTCTTCCAATTATATTTATTTTTCATTCAAACAGTAGGTTGAATACCACAACACTGAATTTAAAAGTCTATAGTTCATTCCACCTGCAATTAATTAATTTGGACTTTTTTAGTGTGAGCCTAAGAAACCAGGATTTCCCTGTTAGGATGGAGTCCAGATCTAGAAATCATCTTTCAGGTGAAGCAGACTCAACATCATGGAATTGAAAGATAAACTGAGAAGTTTGCAGTAAATTGATAAAAAATGTGAAAATGAAGAATTTGATATTTAAAAAGTTCGAATAAATCTACGTGTACCTGTGTCTGATCCTGGTGATAAGTTTGGTCCTGAATTATCAAATTTATTCCATCCAGATTGCAGTTTGAAATCACACCAGTTTTTAGCTTGACAGGAATAGCATATCTTATATCTAAATTAAGTCCTTCAGCATATGAGATTAGAAAAAAAATATTGCTCCTATGCAATAATCCAGGGTGATAAAATCTTTAATTTTTGCTTGTGTTCAAGTATTATTAGACTATCAAAAAGTTCTACAGCAAGTTTTAATAACTTACCTCAGCATCTGAAGAGGAGTGTATTCTATACATTTATGAATTCAAGCTTTTAAAAATGTGTGAAGAAATGAAAACTAATTGACAAACGAGTTTTTGACCCTGGTATATATTTTCCAGTAGACACTATAATACAGACAGAGCAGGCCACTTCTTTTTCTTTAAAATTCAGGGTTTATCCATTTTCATGAGAAGTGACTCAGAAATCAACAGATATACATTGCATTCCTAAGATTCAGTAAATATTAAGGAGAATATTTCACTTATTTAACCAGCATATTCATGCAATAGATAAACCACGGTCAAATAATGTATAGAATTTTAAAAAGTTGTATTTATTTCTTTTCTGTAATGCAATATTTTCCCTTGAATATTTCTGGTTCTTAAAATGAATTTATAGTTTATACGATGAAAAAATATCCATAAGTGTTAAAAGTTTATTTAGTCAATTGGCACAGCTACTCTAAATTTATCATCTTAGTCGTGTTTACAAACCAGTTTCATCATGTACCTGAGAGAGACCACAGACCTGTCTCCAGAGTGAAGTTTAAAAAAGAAAAAAAAAGAAAAAAAAAGAGAAAGAAGGAAGGAAAGAAGGAAATAAATAAGTAAAAAAATAATATTTCAAGTTACTACATCAATGTCATATGGCATAAAAGAAACTGAAAATCTATATCTATAATTATAAATTATGTATATTTAATAATAGCTCTGTAATTCTACCATATATGACATGTGGGATGACACACTTTTTCCCATGACCCTTAGTATAAACAACTGTGATGCTTCCAAAATAAATAGGAATTTATTTCTGCATTTCCAGCAGAAGATGTTCTGAAACATATGAATGCAATTCAGAGAAACAAGAAACAGAAAGAGAAAAAGGAAAAGAGAGAAGAATATAATTAAAATATACTAGGTCCATAGGAACTTACTGTTCAAAGGAACCTGAAGAAACAGCTATGAAAATACATTTTTATATTGAGTGTCATAAAAGTTCAGCATTAGGTCACAGAATTAATTTTCCATTTTGTCCCCTCACTATTTTTTAAGTTCTGTAATAGACCCAAAGAGGCCATGGAATTTAAGTAACCATGCAACATCTAGCAACAACCAGACAGATATTTTTCAAATGTTTTTGACTGCATACTCACCTGTGGAAGCAGAAGGGTCTATATAAATATATATGTGTGTTTGCATTGCAGAAATTTGAAGTGTATGGTCTGAACCTTGAAAATAATAAATGGAAATCTCAATGCCACCTCTTTTTTTATTCAACACATACAGATTTTTTCCATCTTTGGTAACTACAGGAGTAATAGGTACTAAAGATGTAAGGGGGAGAACAACATTTAAATAATGAGTGGAAAAGAATGGGTGGATCATGGTTGAATATGTGTCTGGCAGGAAATTCAAATATTCCGAAATCCATTTGTTTGGTTTTGAAAGCCAAAAAAAAAAACAAGTGCTTAAAAAAACCCAAAAAGACATTATAGAACAATACTAAATTAAAAATACCAGATGTTAAATTTCTTGTGAATTTCCAACTGAAAATTGAACAGAAATTACACATTTCTAGGAGGTATTTCATTTTCATACTTTGGCATACTCTGATAGAAAAGCTTCTGACTTCTATCATTAGGATTTGTGTTTAGTTTTCTGGGCTCATCACATGGCAATTGCAATTTTATATTTGGTCTGGTGTATATCAAGGAAGTGAGGAAGTAATATTTTCAAAATTTAGTGTCTTGCAGAATAATAGTGAAAAAGACTAAAATAAAATAGCTATTATGATATTTGAAGAATACAATTACATTTTAAATATTTCCAAATACAGCGTAATCTGTTTTATTCTTGAAAGGAATACATAAAATATAATGATATTCTAGAATAGTTGAACTAACCTGGGCTTCTGCAGTTTCTGATAAGCAAACAGCACATCTAAAAACATGTTTTGTGTCTGAAAGAACACAGATCATAACAGGTATTTGACCCTAATTTAGCTCAACAAGAAGAAAATGAGCTGAACACCAACCAGACGTTATTGGAAGGAGTCTGAATTGCCTTGAATATGAAAAGAAAGCTAAGCCAAAGTACAGTGACTATTTATATACATAATCTCTTCTAGAAATACCACGGAATTATTTTTTCTCCATGATTATCTGATTATTTTTTCCCCACCATGAACGTGTAACACTGAAACACTTGTAGATTTGACTTTTTTTTTTAATTAGACTGTATTTTTGTATTTTCAAGATGAACAGCAGAAACTCCAATAAGATCACTGTACAGGTTTGCCATAAATTACACTACTCACCTTAACTAGTGAGGACATTAAAGTGCATTAGAATGCTTAAAAGTATTCTATTCTATTCTATAAAATCATAGAGTAGTTGAGGTTGAAAGGAAATTCTGGAGATTATCTAGTCCAACCTCCTTGAAAAAAGCAGCGTCAACCAGGGCAGGTTGGTGTCTCAACTGTGTGTGACAACTGTGAAAAGCTGTGCTCATAAAACTCCAGCCCACATTCTTAACATCTACCAATGACTTCTTCACAGCAGATCATGAACCACACATGCAGGTCAAAAGAAAAAAATAATATCCCCAGTAACACTGAAGAAAATATAGTTCCTCAAGTCAGGTTTAATTGGAAATATGCTTTAAAATATCCTGGGAGTTCCCAGGTTAAGTACCCATGCAGCTCATTTATGGAGTTGAAATTCTCAATCAGGGATTTGATTCCTAATGACTTTGCTTTACCATCAGGGACTGTGTCATCAGTTGAGACTGCCATTAAAGACAGGAGGAGAATATAACCTTCCTTCTAAACTGTCTGTGCACTTCGTTTAAAACTGCTCTTCTCAACTCTTTTACACTGCTTTCTGCACATAATGTTACATTATGCAACCACAGTAAAATTGATACCAGCATTGTGGGAGAACAAAAGTATTTTATCACTGCAAAAGAATTAACTACATTTTTTATATGCCAGTATTTAAAACAGCCTGTGATCTTTTCACCTCATAAAACCATTGTAAATATAATGCCTAACTCAGTGTAATCAATTGCTCTGTTTTACAAAATCCAAGTTAGTGTTTCTGGGTTTTATGCAAAAGCTCCTCTCTCAGCCATCACAGTCACTGCAGCTGGTACCTGAATTTATTATAAAAGCAGTTATTCCACATTATTTTTAGTGACAGATCTTGTTCTCTTTCTAGGAAGAGTCAGCAACCCTGTTTGAAGATGATGAGAATTATGAGAATTGATGTTGGGAAAACAGACACCTCAGGTATAAGGGAATATTTTAATAGAGGTTTTCCACTCTCATTGAATGTGAAATGAAAAAGTGTCTTACGACAGACGTGTCACAACTCACAGGATCACAAAAGTCCCAGAACAGCTGAGATGAAACAAATTTCATTTGCACACATTTAAATGTACCACAATTTTCTGGAATGCCCATGTCTGGTAAAAAAATGAACCTCTGTTGCATATGTATTCAAAACTGCATAGAATTAACAGCCCATTAAAGCTGACGTGTGGACAAAGTCTGAACCAAAACCTAAATATTCAATCATGCTATTACAGTATTTTTCACACAGTTAACATATAACCAAAATGGACTTCCATCATTCTCTCATTGCCTGTTGTAGTGATCACACGACATTTCTGCAACATCAACTGCTTCTGTGGCAAAGTGACATTAGAAGTGCACTGAACTACTTCACCCTCTTTTAACGTGATTTATTATGTGTACACTATCAGCACACCATTGCTACCTCGCCAGCAAATACCAGCAGGTACTGCATAAGTCACCTGTGTACCAGCTTGAAGGAACTCTGAAACAAGCCTAATTAAAAAAGATGTAAGATGTTATTTCTCAGGGACACAAAGCTGCTCATCTTCCATAACTCTTGGAAGAGGAAGGGATGAACATCGCACCAGTCTCTGTGAATCACGATGCACTGACATTCTACCAGACTTTGAAATACAGGAAAATCTTTCCATTCCAGCAGATTATACAGGGTGAAAAAAGTCACTTATCTTAGTGTTTCTCCACAATTATATCATTTGAATTATTTACTGAAGTAACTCATGCAGTTGGTTATGCCTGTACTCCCAATAGGTGCTCAGAACACACTTTACCCCTAGGGTACTAGTGCTAAATAAAAGCCATGTTCTCATGGCAAAATGTTTGATGCACAAAAATGTGGTGGTTTGAAACCCTCAGAAATCCAGTTTCCAAGTTCAAGCCCCCCTCCCACAATTTGCCCCAGTTAAATCCTAAATGCATAACGATACCACTAAATACCAAAGTATTTGTTTGTATGTACACATCCCATGTCATTGGAATCATGCCCCGTGTTTGTGACTAAATCTGACAAGTTTCCCGAAGGTCAGCGTACAAACTAACTGATTGTGAATAACCCATAAGACAGTTCTACTCCTGGCTCTGACCATACATGGAAAAGAGAGAGAATGCCTGGACAGCCTCCTAAAAACTGACCAGTTAGGGGGAAAACCATTTCTCCAGTCAAACCCCAAATGCAATCACTGCTGAACAGCTTTATTTTATCATTATTAACACTATGAAGTACTTCTAACACAAATTAATCAAATCACTGTAAGTTCAAGAACAATTAACAATTCCCAGATAACAGGCTTCATCACGTGAAAGAAACAGCCTTCCAGATCTTTCTCTCTTTTGAAAACAAGACAATTTTTCTTTTCTTGGCAGTGTATTTGGTGTCTGTGGCAAGGTGCTGTCAGTGTGGGTGCTGCAGGGTGGCCTCTGTGGGAAGACTTTATGGGCTGCCTAATTCAAGACAGCTGGTTCCAGCTGGCTCCAACAGAATCACCACAGGACACAGTTGAGACCATCAGTCACACGTGGTGCCATTGTAAAAACGTTTTTTAAAAAAGGGCAAATAACACCAGACACTAAAAGAACAAAAAAGAGTGAGAAAGAGCAGAGAGAATACCAAAGTCAGAGCACGAGGAGAAAGAACACCATGGTGGAGATCTCCACAGTGCAACCCATGGGTGACATGTACAGCTGCAAAGGGGTATTCCTGAGGGAACTGCGGAGTGTGGAGGGGTGTCCTGGGTTAAAAAGAGTTTTCCCCTGGAGCTGGAAAGTAGTTAACTCCAGGGGGGTGGTGTTTCTTGGTGTTAACCCAATCAGCACCCCTGCAAAATTAAAACATATCACACCAGGCCGGTAAAGAAGAAGATGATGTAGTTGGAGAGAAGTGGCCATGTTGTGAGGCCACGAGGAGAGAGGGCCCAGGAGCCCCGCTGGGGGCCGAGGCCCCACCAGCCCTGGCTGGGGGCTACAAGAACTTGGAACAATGTTAAACTGGGCCAAATACTGTGGCTAAGAGCTGGGGGAAGTTTCTTTGCTGTGAGTGGATAACCAGAGCAGAGTGGATAACGGCAGCAGAGCAGCAGTGAATGGAGAACTGTGGCAGAAAGTGAAGAAGATAAGAGGGAAGCAGCAAAGACAGCATTGCAGCCAAGCTGAGAGACACAGGCGTGTCCGGCAGAGGGAGAGAGAGAGGACTAAGCTCAACAGACACTGTTTGGGGTGAGTGATTTTATTTCCCCAAACCTTTGAGACCCCTCCTGGAAGGAGGGGATGGACTTCCACTTGAAGGGAGTCCTGAAATGAAGCAGCACCAGGGACATCCTGGAAGCTGGCCTGGGACGGCCAGATGGAATGTGGGGGAAGTGGCCTTGTCCCCCCTCGCTGCTGCCACCACACTGGCAATTGAGAGAGAGCAAAGGAGCTCTAGTAGGATGTTTGGGGCAGAGACTGAACTGAGAGCTGCCCTAAACTGTTCTGACTTAGAAGGAGCTTGAATCCCCTGAAGAAGGGACTGTCACAAAGATGCCCCTGCACTTCGTGATATGACCGTGGTGAAGTGAGTTTTGTCCCTGCTTTGCAGCCCACGGGAGAGACCTTCGGTTGGAGCTGAAGGGCTGAGGGGTGAGAGAAGACCCCTGTGTCGTGAGTGGAGAGACACTGCTGCCCTGAAAGTGGAAAGGATCTTTCCTTCTTCCCTTCTGAACTTTTATTGGAGGAAAAGGAGATTTGATCTAACGTAAATATATTGCTTTACCATAGGAGACAGAGTTAGAATTGTGTATATAAAGTATTATAATATTTATTTGTGTAAATAATAATTATAATATAATTCCCTTCCCCCCATACTGAGTCTTGTGTTATGTCTGGAAAACCCTCTCACATTGAAGTAAATTGTAGGAGGGGTGCTTGGACTTGGAAATTGGATTTTCAAGGGTCTCAAACCATGACAAGGGGCCACATTGGAGCAGAGGAAAAGTGAGAGGAAAAAGCAGACGCAGAAAGGAACTGCAGTGGGATTTACTGACTGTAAATCCCACCCTCACCCCTTGGTGAGGGCAGTGATATTCAGAGTGAAAAACTGCAAACTGATGTATTTTATCAAAGTTAATACACTTTCATAGGATCAGCTTCATCGGCAGGAAGGAAAGTGTTTGTTTTAAGGTTTTTCCTTCTGTTTCTGACCATGCAAAAGTAATTCCTTATTTATTTCAATTGGCAATAATTTACGCTAATTTTCCCCAAGTTGAGTCTGTTCTGGTAACAGCTGTCTCACTGTCTGGTGAGAGAGCCGGTTAGAGAAGGCAACGAGGCTGGGGAAGGGACTGGAGCACAAGTGCTGTGAGGAGAGGCTGAGGGAGCTGGGGGGGCTCAGCCTGGAGAAGAGGAGGCTCAGGGGAGACCTCCTCACTCTCTGCAACTCCCTGACAGGAGGGGGGAGCCAGGGGGGGTTGGTCTCTTTTCCCAGGCAACTCTCAGCAAGACAAGAGGGCTGGGTCTTCAGCTGTGCCAGGGGAGGTTTAGGTTGGATATTAGAAAGAATTTCTTTGCAGAGAGGGTGCTCAGCCATTGGAATGGGCTGCCCAGGGAAGTGGTGGATTCTCCATCCCTGGAGGTGTTTAAGGACAGACTGGATGTGGCATCAGTGCCATGGTCTGGGAACCACAGTGGGGTTGGATCAAGGGTTGGACTGGATGATCTCAGAGGTCTTTTCCAACCCAACTGATTCTATGATTCTATGATTCTGTGGTTCTATGATCCTACTGAACCTGTTGTTTGCAAACAGAGGACTGGTGGGTGATGTAGAGGTCTTTGGCACAACAATCATGAAACGACAGGTTTCATTTCTGGAGAAATAATGAGGGGGATCAGCAGAACTACCACCTTGGTCTTACATAAGGAAGACTTTTGGTTGTTTGGGAGACTGGTTGAGAGAGTCCCTCGGGAAGGAGTCCTGAAGGGCAAAGGAGTCCAGGAAGCCTTGGCTGAACAGAAATATTTGGCTGGAATTCAGGGAAATAAAGGAGAGTTTATGACCTCTGGAAGAAGAGGCAGGCAACTCAGGAGCACTTCAAGGGTGTGAAGATATGCAGGGAGAAAATAGAAGGGGCAAAGCCAAACTAGAACTAAACCTGGCTACTGCTGTAGGAGAAAATAACAATATTTTCTATGAACACATAAGCAACAAACAGAGTGAAAAGCAGAATCGCCATCCTTTATGGCCTGTGGCAGTAAACCTCACTAGGATGAGGAAAAGGCTGAGATGTTTGTTTGCCTCTGTCTTTAATAACAAATCCAGTTCTCTTCAGAGTACCCATTCCTCTGAGCTGGAAGACAGGGATGGTACTGAGTCATCACTACAAGAAAAACACTGAGGTGCTGGAGCGTGTCCAGAGAAGGGCAACAAATCTAGTGAAGGATCTGGAACATAAATCCCATGAAGTCTGTTAGAGCTGGGGGTTTTTGTTGGAGTCCAAAAATTCATATACTGGAAAAAGAAACTGCTGGATTTAAACAGAAACCTTGGGCTACAAAAGCTGGGGAAAAAACCTGCATTTGAGGACCGTCACCTGTTTGGAATATCCTACCTAGATACAAGAGACTCTGCTGTGAAGTTATCGAGCCTCTGCATAAAATCCATTGCTGTTTTCCCCCTCCCCGTATCCTGTGTATTCTGTAAACATTGGATATCTCTCCCTCATGTAAATCCCCAAAAATGTAACCCTAAGATAAGTGGATTTTCTCCACGATGTAAGTGCTAAACCCAAAAGGTGTAACTTGGGTTTTTCCCTCACCTCATCCTTATAAAGCCCCCTGTTTGTAATAGCTCAGCCCCCTATGAATATGTAGACCCCAGACCCTTAAAATATCAGCCTGTATGTCCAATAAACCATTCCAGAGTTTGCCCCCATAGCTGAGGGACAGTCTTCAGTCAGGACAATGTTTTACATTCTTTTTTTTTTCTCCTCTTTCAAGGTTTTGTACAGATATTTCACATTTATCTCAAACATATTTCCCAGTAAAAAAGACATTAAAACATGTTCCCATCAGAATTCCCTTTTGAACAGTGTGGCATTTTATGTAATTCCAGATTTTAATAAATGAGAAAAAGTATACAGTACGCACATTCAATGCAAGAAATAATAAAAAAAAAAAAAAAGAAAAAAAAGAAACACTGAATTTTTTTCTTCCAGTGTCGATGAGTTTTGAGCTTGATCATGGACTAGTGGTATTCTTTGGTTTTATTTTTATCAAGTATACACTGATGTATTTTTATTTTCTTCTTAAGCTATGTGATATGAAAAATGCTTGAAAACATCAGCCAAATTACTTTGGAGGATAAATGCAAATTTCTCTTCAGAAAACACAAATTTTACTTCCTATATCCTTTCTTAAAAAAAAAAAACAAACACAAAAACAAAACCAAAACTTTTACTAGACATCTGTAATATGTCATGACTATAATAAACTTCTTGATTTTTATTCTGAATTCTAACATGGTTCATTTAATAAAAGAGACTTTTTTCAGGTTCTTGGTTCATGACTTACCCATAAATACAATCTCTTCAGTACTCACTATTCTCAGTCTGTTTCTGTTATTTTTTCCCCTACTCACACATTTATAAGAGTTCTAATGAGAGCACAGGATGGATGTCATAATTAACTATAGAGAATAATTCTAACGAACTCAACTTCATGCGAAAAATGAAAGGTGATTTCAACCTTGGAAATTAGTCTCATCTCCAAAAGCTCTCTCTTGTACTAATTTTAAAAGTGTTAAAAATTAATGTTAGTAGGTCAGTCAGAATTAAATACAACTCAGATTAACACCAATTCATCTGTGAGGCTGGAGGGATCTGAGCTAGAAAGGGCTTCAAAAGTGAAATATTGATAATTTTCTGCCAAACAAAGGATTGAAGAGCATTTAGGGATCAAAGAAAAAAATTAGTAAAGTCCTTCTTTTCCCCTTCATCACCCCTAAAAATTTAAAGCATAACTAAAAAAAAATAAAAATAAAACAAAATTATTCAAGTTATCATAAATATAAGAATCCCCAATGAAATGGTAGGTGTTGTCCCGACTCATAAAAGTTGTCAAATATATTTTCACATGTTTAGTAGATTCTGCAGGTGGGCAGTCACAGTTCCAATTGTCAGGAGTCCTGAACAGAACCTCACCATGCAGGTAGGATGATAGGAAAAAGAAAACAGCATAAATTAAAGCAGCCATTTGCTTGGGGATTTTTTGAATACAAATTTAGCAGAAATTATCCTGTACATTTATATTTTTGCTGTCAAACTCGACATGGCTGCTGGGAAGATGACAATGTAACAGAAATAAAGCAATGACATTTCCCATTAAAATTACTTATCATCTATGTCCTTGTACAAAAGCTTTAGTTGTTATGTCCAAAGTAAAATATGTGAAGCAAGGTTGCATACTATTGAAATTTTTTTTATTATTTCTAAATAACTTAAGATTGCATGATATTTTTATTATAAGTATGAATATAATGACAAATCTTATCTGTGCTATGTTGCCTTTCTGCAAATACCATAGCTGAAAACACACTATACTTTAAGGTTCCAGTACCTAAGGAAGTAGTGAAGTCTAGCAATGATAACAGGCTAAAATTCATCATCAGTTCTTTCCTGGCATCATATGTTTCTCTTTCAGGGTACACATAGTGTATTTACTACATATGATGTCAAAAGTAAAGGCCCGAGATCCATTTCACCAAACAATTGAGCTTAACTCTAATTCTAACAGCGGTCATCAAACAATCTCCATGATAATATTTGAGTGCTTTAATTTTTATATTTATTAATGGTTTGTTCTATGTTGCCATTCAAAACTACAGTTCTGGAAACAGCTCTTTGGTTTTATGAATGAATAACTGATAATTTGGGTTATAGTTGGAGAACTGCCTCCCCTAAAATGCCAGATATTAGAATTACTATTTCATTTTCTCATAGGGAAAAAAAAAAAAAGGATAAATTGCTGGAGCGTGAAGCCACGTCTAATCCAACAGCAGTTTTGAGTAATTCCTAAAGCCTTTGTTTAAAATAAAGCAGAAATTTCAGGGATGGATGAGAAAGCAAAATAAATGAAAACTGACATTCATCAGCTGAGCTGTGAATGCAAAGCACACCACAAATCTTTCTAATTGGATGTGCAGAACAGTGATTCAAAAGCTAATGTGGATAATAAAAGCATTGTATTGTAGATATTGATTTCAAGAAGAAAAACTCTTTAGACTGGTAGCTATTGTCCCGATGTTCAAACTCCCTTTTGAGTTAAAAAGAGAATTTAGTGACAATTAATGCAGCCACTTTCCATTGCAAATAAAAGCTTACAGTTCAGATGTGAGCAGCTTTTCCCCAGAATGTGGTGTCACTATGAATTTAGAGCTTGAAATGGTAAAAACTTTACCTCTCAGACCCAAATATGAATTTATGTCTAATCAAAAATCTAATTCAAGTTACTAATTAAAATCTCTGCATCCAAATTTGTCTGTATAATAGGAATAATTTTGTGAATGTCTTAATGCATAAGGGATACATTCACCATGTTCTTTTTTCATCCAGATTTATACTATAAAGCTTTACCATATATTTACAGAGATCTACACACAGCCACCTCTCAAATTCCCTAAACTTCAAACTTTATATTTTACTAAAACACAAGGAAGCAGTGTTTGGGTGTTTATTTTGTTAGCTTGACCCTTTGGAAGTGAGTTTGCCAGAAAAGCTCTCTTTTACATCTCTGTCGACATGCATCAATCATGAATGATTAGCAAATGGTTAGGTTGATTTAATATTTCCACTGGGTTAAATTTGGTCTTTGACATGGATGAGAAAGGAATTGGGTAAAAGCTTTTTGATTTTACTGGGCTTGTTTGATTAGAAACACCTTCTGATCAAACTGCAGCCCATAAATATGCTGAAGCAAGGTAAATAGAAATAGAGAAAATAAAATAACTGGAGAAATAATCACCATGTAACCAGAGCAACCCTAAGCTGTAAGCTGTAAGCCAGATGAGAAGCTAAGTCAACACAGCTGATGTTGGCTTGATATTTCTGAATTTTCTGTGATTTTAGTTATTATGATTCTACATGTGGTCCAAGGTTAGGCTGTGCAGAACCTTTTATCTAAGTTTTTATCCTTTTGAATACTTATCTTTAGCCTGGGTATGTCATATACAATCTTCAGTTCATGGCATTGGTTCTAAAACTGACACCATTTGTGCAGCTCAAAATCATTCTACTAAAAAGGACTTTTATATAAGTCCAGTTCAGAACCTTGAATCATTTTAGACATTTAAATACCTGACTAGGACAGGTAGACTTAAAGAACAAAAACCGAAAAACAAAGGAACCTCCCCAAAACAAATGAAAAAACCTAATACCAACCAACCAACAACAAAAACAAAAGAAACAAACAAACAAAAAAAACACACACACCAAAAAACCCCAACCAAACAAAAAAAGGCAATCAAAACCAACCAAAACCAAAAAAAACAAATCAGAATACCACTCCAGAGATCAAAGACATCAATAATTTTTAAAATACATTTCTGAGAAATATTAATACATTAAGCTATTAAGCTTTATTTGAAATTCCAAATGTTAAAATACTACATAAAGTACAAAAACAATTACCTCAAATGAGAAACAAAGGAGCTGGCCAGTTCTGAAACTACAGTAGAAAAAGTCCAAAGTTGAGAGGAGCTGAACCATAATCCTTCTGAGTATCATAAAATATATTTGGTCTAGAAGGCACTCCAAATGCTTTGTATTATATCCATCTTTGTATTAAGTTAGTAGCCTACTTGTCCTGAATTTTAAGGTTTGAAGAGATGTTTAAGGTCTCTGAGTCCAACCATTAACTCAGCAGCGCCAAGTCCGCCACCGAACTATGTCCATGAGTACCACATCTGCATGTCTTTTAAATACTTCTTTTATACTATTTCCTGCTTTTCCTGGGACACCTGTGCTTTGTCTCTCCTCTTGTGACATGCAGCCAGGTCACATGGATTTCTACTTTGTCACAAAAAGTCACAACTGGCCAGTGCTGACCAAGGACAAGGGCTAGGATGCAAAGTACTAATGTACAGGAGTAAATGTTTATTCATGTACATGAAGTGTCCCAGCAGTACTGGGAGACCCAAATGTGATTTTTACATAAGTTTCCAATGCCCTTCAAAGGTTCAAGTGCAGCATGATTTCACTAAGGAGTAACACCACATTACCAATTACGAGTTAAAGTCTGAGAGCAACTACACTTTTTTCAGCATTCTCACCAATTGCCTGGTGATCCAGATGTCCCAGGAGACAGATTTTCCATAGTTACTTGTCTGTGATGCCAGACTACAGTGGCTCCTCCACCAAAGATATATCAGAGAGACTGGGATCCTGTTGTTACCTTGGCTGTCCAAGGGTGTCCTTTATCCTTCACAGACAGCTCCGAGCTTCCAAGAAGAAAAGCCCTTATTTCATGGGCTATGCTGTTATTTAGCTTGTTTTCTTTAATCATGAACAATACATAAGTCTTCAGTAAAATTCTACTAGCTCATTACCTTACATTACACTGTATAGTGCAAACTCATATATATTAGCAAAGTTAATACATTTTCATAATATAAAGACTTATTGGTTTAATGGCTAAAGAAGGAAATTTTCTTAATTTGCAACCACAGAAGTTGCTGTAATGTTTGTAATGTTATAACATTTATAACTCGAAGCTTCATGATCTGCAAATGTATTTTGAAGAAAGACTGTTGTTCTTGACTGCCATCTCAAATTAAACTGCCCAAACCACTAAGACTTAAGGTAGGACTCTGACCTGCTGCAGTGTCATTAAACAGCTTTCTGATCAAGGAAGCTCAGGGTTTTTTTTTTTGCTGCTCCTTGATTTGCATAAAGAAATCTGCACCTCGTTAGTAAAGATCACCTACTTGAAAACAAAACTTGCCAGGTCTGGAGAAAAAATGATGAAAATTATTCCAATGTATATGCATGATCATTCAATGTGCTTGAACTAATCAGTCATAGCTGAATATGAAATGGAACATGAAATAGCCTGTGTTCTGTTAACAGGATATGGTAAATTATAATAGTATGAATAAAAGAGTTTATGCAAATGAAAATTTAATGAAAATAATTATGGTTGAAATTACTGCAGTTTTGCAAAGATGCATTCGTTAGAAAGATGTTTAGGATATTATCTGAACCAGTAACATCTTTCTAGTACGTGTTTCTGATCAAAGGAATATTTATTTTTACCAAATACTGCAGAATTTTGGGTGAATTTTGCATTAAATATAGCTCTGCTCACTGCAAAGTATTCTGAATAGGTACTGATTGTTTTTTTCAACATCCTACCCAACTATCACAGAAGGGAACACTGACTTTTACTCCTAGATTACATGGGATCTTTCCATTCCACTTAGTACTTTTGAAAAAAGGCAGAACCATCTAATCTGAATATGTCAATTCACTTTCAGAACTGTTAACTCAAATGTCTGTAGCCACTTTTAGAAAGTGCTGCTGCACTGGTCATGTTATTGTGCAAATTGCATTGAATCATGTCAATCAAATCTGGCACAGCTTTCACATAGAAATAACATTACTTTTATATGAACATTATTTTATATGAAAAAAAGTGCTTAAATCCTTTTTATATAGGTAGAAATAATGTGCATAAAGAATTTTCACTCTATAGAAGGTTCATCTTACAAATTTTGAGACAGCCCAGAGCCAGAGGCAAAAACTTACATGGCCATAAATGTATCACATCCAACTTACTGGTAGCAGTTTTCACATCTCTAAAATGTCGTTCAGAGTAAAACACTTGTCAGCATTTGTAAGATTATGGAAGAAAGACAATGTGTTTGCACAGATCTCCAGTCAAATTTGGGTCAATATAGATATTTAAGAATTGGCATGTTCCTAGATTATCTGAGGAACATTCCTGCTACATTTGGTGTACCATCTGTTAGGGGGTTATAGAAGTCTTTTTTTGTTTGTTTTAGTTTGTTATATTTTTTCCCTGTACTGTTTTAAGACTGATTTTAGGTGCTGTAAACCATTTGTTGTGTAATTGTATTCCCAATTTGCAATAGTTTAATTGGCCTGTGCATTACCAGGCATGCTGGCCTCAGACAGGATTCACCTTTCTTGGTGAGGGAGGAGAGTCTTTGCTCAGAAGCTTTAAAATAGTTGTGATGGGGACTTCACACACTGAACCATATGTTCCAACTCTCATACTTGCCATGTCAAGATTGTGGACACAGGCATAAATCAGAAGAAAGGTACAGTGATGGGATTTTTTGACTTGGTAAGGCTTGGAGGAGGGGACCAAACTTGTCACATCAAATTTGGAAGGATTGATGTCTGGTATCATGCACTGTTTTAATGCAGCAGATTGTCAGACACTGCAGAGGTCAACATTAAACTGAATTTATGAATCTGCTGTGGTCCTTTCACTGTGAATAGGGTGTCTCTCCCTATGAAAAATCTGATAGGAGCAGTCACACAGTTAGTGTAGATGATATCAGATGGTTGCTGTTCACAGATGAGTATTATGCTTATGAATCCCTGTACTAGCTCAACAGAAAAGTTATCTGGCTATGATTTTATTTAAAGATTTCATCTGTACTGCACAGTATAGAAGGATTGACACTGTACATCAACAGCTGTCTAATGCATAAGACAATCCAGACCTCTTCCACAAAATTCATCAATGCCACATATGTAAGAAATATTGAACAAGGAATACTGACCCTAAATTAATGTAGTGCTTTGAATAAGTTTTAAGTAAAAGGAAAAAGAAACATGAAATATTTTCCTAAACAAAAAATGGGGGTGAGGGATGAAGGGACCAAAACTCAAACAAATGTTTGTGTTCAAATACTTCCCTTATCGTCCTCTAAGTGGAATACCTTGGAGCCTTTTTTTATTATTTTTTCCTAAACTTTCAGACTCTTATTTAAAATAGTCAAAATAGTCCATCATTAGCATTATGGAAAATAAGGCAAGATTATAAAAACTAGCACACACAGCAAGAACTGAGAAAGCAGAACTTTTGTTAAAATGAAAATTGATAGAATCATAGAATTATAGAATGGCTTGGGCTGGAAGGGACTTTTCTGCTTCTTTAATGCAGCAGATTGTCAGACATTGCAGAGGTCAATGTTAAACTGAATTTATGGATCTGCTGTGGTCCTTCACTGTGAATGGTGGCAGAGCCTTAAAATAGTTGTGATGAGAAAGGAGGGGCAAGACCAGGATTTCCCTGGCAAGCTGTGGGATGACATGCAAAGGCTGGAGGGACAAGGTGCTAGTGAGGGCCCTCTGAGATGTGCTAGCCACACTGGAGCACACTTGCAGTCTTAGGAGATAAGTCAAAGATCCTTGAGGTAAAGAAGCCAAGAGGGAAACAGTTTGACTGGAAAAAGTGCTGGCAAAACTTCAGCTCTGGACATGAAAGAACTGGCAAAATTCACCTAGAATGCTGCAGTATTTGGTAGAAGTAAATATTCCTTTGATCAGAAACACATACTAGATAAATGTTAACTGGTTGTTACAGGCTTCTCAGGGAAGTAGTAAGTGAAGTCCCCATAAAACATATTTTTTCAGGTGCTGAGGTCCATCACTGCTGATCACTTTTTAAGCATCACCTCCTAAGAGCAGCAGAGCAGGCAATTCCAAAATGTCAGAAGACAAGCAGATGAGGCAAAAGGTCAGTGTAGCTGTGCAGGAATCTTCTCCTGGAAATAAGGCACAAAAGGAAGGTGTATGCCACCCCTGGAAGTGTTCAAGGCTAGGTTGGACAGAGCTCTGAGTACCCTGGTCTGGTGGAAGGTGTCCCTGATCATGACAGGCAGTCAAAATTAGCAAAATTTTGGTTATGTTTCTGAAAACTGTTACCATGTACACAGTATTTAATGTCCAAAACTTTAAAACTACCACTCTGCAGTGATTATCCTTTTTCTTTCTTCACAGTTATGACAATTACACTGTGCATGAGCCTTTGATTTATTTAGTCTCCCAAATGGATCAAAAAAAGTTGGTCTAGCATTTGCTGTTAAGGGTAATAGTCATCTGTCTGGAAAGCTGAGGCAATTTGTAGAATGAAATGTCTCAGGCTTGTTAGTTCTAACAAGAGAGAAAGATTCAGAGCAGTTTTCTTTCCATACTTCTCCTTTAGAGCCTGAATAAAACCTTAGTTTTAATATTGTTCTTATTTGGAAACATGAAAAGTTGACAGTAGCCTGAACTGTTCAGAAGAGATATCTTTATGATAAACACAGGTAATCACACAAACTGCAGCATTTTAGAACAAGATTAAAGCTGTTGCCTGGCTCTTGAAGCCTTATGGAAATTTTATTTCAGATGTTTCATTATCTGAGCTCTAACTGCTCTGCAGGAGACTCAAATTTCTAAAAATGCATAAATAATCAGGAACTCATAAAGAAAGGAGACATTGGGGTTTGTTTGCAAGAAAAAAGAACATCCTATCAATTAGGAAGGTAGCAATGATACAAATGATAAAACTTGCATGTAATTACTACTGGCATACTGTAGGTTAACACTTACATGTAAATACATGCTGAAGCAAGTGGTTTGTTTTGTTCTTTTAAATAAGTAATTGCCAGCATACTCCTTCTTCTGTCTGACAAGCTGTATATATTATTTTCACCTTTATAGTTGTTTAATCTATTTGTTAAATTAGATGCCTTGATTATAAGGATTAAATTGCATAAAAGCTCATACAAACCTCATAATATTGGCCTTATCCCTTTTTAAAATGTCTTTGAAATTTCATTATTGTATGAATGTAACACGATTTTAATGAGTGAAATGGTTGAAATGGAAGAAAACTAACTTACTATGAGACATCTCCAATAGCCTAAGATGTACTTGTCACCTTGAGCTCTAGGGAATGAGAAACAGGGTGTATTTCCACCATCACAATGCTCAGTCTAACACTACCGCTAATTTATAATCTCATGTAGTAGTGCTCTGGACTTGAAGACCTCCAAGCTCAGGGTACACATATCCTCTCTAGGCAATCCACTCCAACACTTCATGATTCTCACAGGGATTTTTTTTATTTTATTTTATCATTTATTTATTTTTCATTTCTTTTTCTCCAGCCTCTAGTTTCAGGGGATGTCACCATCTCTCACTTTCCCATCAAGCTGTGCTGGAAACAGACTGTCCCCATCCCCTTGACACCTTCCTCAAAGCTATCAGACTACACTGTGAGATGGTGCAATGCCTCCTCTGCTCATTGTCAAACCAGCCCTGGCCCCATAAACCCTCTTTTCCTCCATAGACTCCCCCTGTTTTTAGCTTCTAAACATTTGTGAAAGTATGGAATGAGTGAGAGGGGATGTTGTACATGACAGATGGCTGGTAGGAAAGACAATATTTTACCTTATGAAGAGTTTTTTGGGCTGGAAGTCAGCTTAAAGAAGACAGAAGTTCTCTATCAACCTGCACCTGAGGAAGTCCCCCATCATCCCCACATCACCATTGGCAATCAGAGCTCAAATCAGTCCAGCAGTTTAATTCCCTAGGCAGCCTCATCTCCTCGGATGGTGAGATTGACGGGGAGACAGACAACAGGTTAGCAAAGGCATACAGTGCCTTCAGAGAGCTTCATAAAAGAGTTTGGCGAAATAAACACCTGAAGAAAAGTTCCAAGGTCAGTGTTTACAGAGCCATAGTGCTGTCTACTCTCTCATATGGATCTGAATCCTGGGTCATCTACAGCCACCACCTGCGACTCCTGGAACGCTTCCATCAACGCTGCCTCCGAACAATCCTAAACATCCCCTGGTCAGATGATGTGACCAATCCATCTGTTCTAGAACAGGCAGCAGTCCCAAGCATTGAGGCCATGTTGCTGAGAACACAGCTGTGCTGGGCAGGGCACGTCTCCAGGATGAAGGACCAACCACCCCCTCCCTAAGATCCTGCTTTATGGTGAACTTGCCACCGGCTGCTGCAAGAGAGGAGCCCCAAAGAGGAGATACAAGGACTGCCTGAAACAACATCTCAGCCTTGGCCATATTGATCACCAGAACTGGTCTGCTCTGGCCTCCAATCAGGAGGTCTGGAGACACCCCATCTCTAACGCTGCTGATGCCTTTGAGAACGCAGCAGGATCACCCTGGAGGAGAAAAGACAACGCAGAAAGAATCGTGTCTTGCAGAATTTCCCACCTAAGGAGTCTTTCTGCTGTGCCTTTTGCAACCGGACGTGTCTGTCTCGTATTGGCCTTTTCAGCCACCAGCGTGTTTGTAACAAACGTGGGCAGAGCCCTCCCCAAATCTTCGTTCCTGAAGCCTGGACATGATGATGATGATGATGAATTTATGAAGGAAAGCTCTGATTTGTCTTATCTGTGAGATCATGACCAGCACTGCTAATGAAGGTACTCTCATGTTCTTGGTCTGTCAGTCACCTAAAAGTACAGAAATACTGTGCAGTCACTTATCAAAATATTTACATTTTAAGTAAGAATCATTCAAGGTCCCAGATTCCCTGTATTTCTACATCATATTTATAGGTCTATTTTTGTTTTAACAGCTTTTAAGATCCAATTGTATTCTTCCTTTTAGTCTGTTACTGAGACGTTCTCTTCAGTGTCCTCAGGTAAGCAGTAATCTTGAGTATATAAGAGAATTTAGTAATGACTGAGTCATGAAGTGCATAAATGCTTTATTTTACAAGGTCACGCTTCTCCATGCATTTTTATTAGCCTGTTTTATAATGTTGATGCTAATCATAGGCAGTTTTTTAAAAATAAATTTTTAACTATGATTTTGTCAAAGTGCTAGTGGCTAAACCTACTACCATGTGTGAATGATTCAGAATCATAGATAATCTGAAATATATTTAGAAGTAAATGATAGGGATCTGACCCCAAAAAATGAGGAATAAAAAAGAGCAATGCTACATCACTGAAAAAAGATGAAAATAAATGTACCATTGAGCACATGTTGCTCGAAAACATCTCACTGGTGATAGCATTATTACAAAGCTAGAACATCTTAAAGACTTAGATGGAAAAGATCAAAAATAGCTTGAACTTTTTTTTTTTTTTTTTATGAATTTGGTGTACTTTACCAACCATAGCAATCATTTTTGGGCAAGACTTTGGCCTTGAGGGTTTGGAAATTCTGTCCTGGAGGAGTCTGAACTTTCTTTTTTGTTACTATATGGTTTTGTTCAGGAGAAATTCTGTTGTATTTTTTTTTTTCGTTTCAATGTGTTTTCACACTTGCAGGATGGTTGGTTGCAGATAGACAAGTGATATTATAATTACTTTTTTCATCTAGTTGCATCTACTCTTTAAACTTTGAAGATTATCAGAAAAAGACAATCATCATAGAGCAAAGGCAGTTTAAGAAAGGGAAAAGAAGGTTTTTATTTAAACTACTCTTCAAAAAAAATAATAGAAAAAATATTGATTGTACTTTGATTTTCCTACTAAAACAATATATACTCAGGGAAATACTTGTTCATCTTGTTTGAAATGCTGCAAATCTCCTATTGATTTTGATTATTTAGAATTTTACAAGCAAAAAGTAATTTTTTTTGTTTCAAAGAAAGATCAAAGAAATGCATGGCCCTCAAAGCCATTAAAAACCTGACAACTGTTGCATTTTTCTGCTGCTGAAAATATTTTGCTTCCTGGCACTACTATAGTCCTAGAGCAGTTTTCCTAGGCTGCTATCCTCTGCTCTACCTGCAATGTGATCTGTTAGCTAGACTTCTTTGAATGTGTAAAAAGTTTTATTGAAGTGATTTTGAGTACAATTTACACGCAAATTACATGGCAAGTCTTTAGTGTCTTAGATAACTAAAAGAAAAATAAAAGAGTAATTGTAATGCAGCATGAAGTAAGTTCTGCAGGTTCTCTTGCCATTTATATTTGTTCTTCCATGCATAACTCTGAATTTAATGGTGTATTATTTTTTCCCACTCTACAGAGGTCCCTTGTTCCTAACTTTATAATATAGGTTCTAAAGGGTATTCTACATTTCGTGTGTATCATCACAATATATTAATGCATTTTGGGAACACTGGCAAAAATTCTTGTCTCTTTTTAAAGGTAATGGGAACAATTTTATTACTGTGAAAGTTGTGAATGTAGCTGTCACTTTTTCACTGTGTTGAGTCCAAGGCAAGTTGCTTTTCCCCGGTGCTAAGGAGACACCCACTCAGTAGAATTGCATATTACTCAAACTGGCTTTGTAAATCCAGAAAGAAAACAACTTAAGAAAAAAAGTTAAAAAGTAGATTATATGTGGTAACATTTGTAACCAAGAGTACAAAATAAAGAGAATTTTTGGATATTTGGCTATAAAGCACTAAGGTTCTGTTAATAACAACACTTTCCTAGGCAGTGCCTTTCAAATAGGAGGATTCCAATACCAATGTCCAAAGCAAAATTACTAGGAAGTAAAATTACAGGCACTCTCTATAGCCTGACACACAACTACTTATACGCATTGGTAAAGAGGAGTAAGATGTATGATTTCTTCTGAAATTATATTTTCCTCAAATCAGCTCATGCCTTATGCACAGTAAGCACAGGAGTCCCTTTGTCTCCTATTTCTTTTTCTGTGTTGTTTTCTAGCCCTATTGCTTTTCCACCCATGTTCTGTTTTCTAATGTACTCCACTATTTCTTACAAACCTTTCTCTTCAACCCTATCGCACATTCAGGGTTCCAAGAAGCAAGATGTGATGTACAAAATGTATCTAAAGAGGAAAACTCAATACTCTTACAGAAGCAAAATATCAGGATATATTTAATCAGAATTAAAATATCAGTTTTAATATCAGGATAGAAAGTGTATCTGTTTCTTCTTTAGCAGTTTCCAGTGTGGTAATGGCATTGTTCTATTTTTCGAACTTTGCTGGAATATCGTGGACATCCATAGGTAATACATGGCAAGAAAAAATTACAGTTTGGGGGGAAAAAGTTTATTGACAATGAAGAAAATGTCACTTTTTCAGAAAATATTCATCTGGTATGGTTTCAAGGAGAAAAAAACCCAGGAACTTAAAAGTATTTTGTGCTTTAGAATCTTCTTAATTTTTCTCTTACATCTTTACAAATAAACACACACAAGCCAATTATCTAAAGCTGGAAGGAACACAACTGAATGCAAATGTTTCAACAAATATTCCAACCAAAAGATAGTTAAGCATGTGGACAGGATGCTAGAAGGCTGCAGAAAAACTCCATGCTTTTCAAAAACCTATTGCTACAGGTTATTGAGGGATTTGCTTCTGCTTCTTAAAAATGCCTTGTGGGGTTCTTTAAAGGAATAAAATGTAAGATGGCAGAGTAGATTTTTCATGGTATAAGTATTCTTTATATATGTTTAAAACATGACATTATATAATACATTTCTGCAGTCCAAGAAATCTTCTCTGGTAAGAAAACAAATTTAAGGACATGCTGGGGTGAAAAATAGGAGTGATAGCCAAGATCAATCATTAAGGATTAAACGAATTCCAGAGGTGCTTCCTACCTACTTAAATTATTCCATGATCCTCAGATAAGATAAGATTTATTTTATCTCTAAACAACTTTTAAATCCTTCAAAATACAGGACAGTTCCAATATCAAGGAAAATAGTGACTGAAGGATCTGTACTTTAGCTAATATAGCTATTTGTGGCCCCAAAAATATGATTCCTCTGAGAATTGTGTGGTAATGTTATAGGTCATTTATGGTTTTGGTTCCTCTACAATGTAATAGTTCTTTCATAAAAAAAATAAATCTTTTTATTGCTTCACTCTAGCGTCTCATATTTCTTTCTTCTATTCATTTTAAAACTCCTTTTTGGGCTATATACAAGTCTCAGGTGAATTGTTTGGCCTTCTAACAAATGCAATCTCTCTTCTGATTCAGTTTCATGTGCTTACTCTCCATGAAAATCTCAATACTATTTTCCTACTCAGTTTGAGCTTCATAAAGATATATTTTTAAAACCTTTCAATTATGTTTATTGCATTTTCAACCTGGGGACCCTTCAAGGGCCTTCTCACCCTTTCCAAGCCGTGGGGCCCAGCTCTGCACACAGGGCTCGGGGTGAGGCCACCCCAGTGCTGAGCACAGCGGGATGATCCCTCTCTGGGTGCTGGGGATGCTGTGTCTGATCCCCCTGGGATGGGGTTTGCCCTCGTGGCTGCCCAGGTGCACTGCTGACCCACACTAAACTGCTACCCATGAAACAGGAGCCAGGCTTAAAAGAGTTAACTGAGATATCTTGGCCTGCTAACAAACCCCAATACCTGTGTTGCTGGAAGAACATTTTAGGAGCACTGGTTAATCTCATGTTCTGTTCTGCTCACTGGACCAGAGGCCTTATTGTAGAAAGAATAGGAGTAGTACACACACAGAAATAAATTAGGTAAACCAGACCTTTGAATAAGATCTAGAAGGCCCAGAGCCAGGATTTTGCAAGCTTGAAGAATTCAGGTCACCTCACTGAAGAGGTCAAACTGAGGAAGACGTCCATGGTGACCACCAGAGGGATGAAGGCTTGAGGAGAAAACCCCACAGTAGAAGACTGGGCATGTCTGGAAAGACTCTGCCCAGAGACCAGCCTGCTTATTAATATGTATAATAAATGATGTAATCATGGATCTAAAGTGTATAAAACGGCTTAGTTTTGCACTTTCAAGTTGAGCAAGTTTGTCCAGCACGAGCTGGCTTGCTCCCAACGTTGAATAAACAAATACCTTGCTGCTTAAAGATAAAAAAATGTCTCTGAGTAGTCTTTCTGACTGAGTTTTTCAGATTCACCCACAGCACCCCAGATCCCACTGTAGGGCTGCTCCCAGACACTGCTGTCCTAGTTTATCTTTGTGTGCAGCAGTGCTCCATCCCAGGGGCAGAATCCAGCATTGTTCTTGTTACATTTTGTGCCACTGATAATCACCCAGTGCTCCAAGCCATCCAGATCCCTCTGCGAGGTTCTTGTCCCTCAAGAGAGTCACCAGCACCTTCCAGTTTGGTATCATCAACACATTTGCTGCTGATGCACTCAACTCCTGCCTCCAGTTCCTGGATAAACATTTAGAACAGAACTGGTCCTAGGACTGAGCCCTGAGGAATGTTGTATTCCAAAATTTGGATATGAGAAAAAGAAAACTTCTAGGTTTAAACAAAGAGGCCATGGGCTACATAAGCTGGGAAAATCCCTTTTTACTGACCTCATCCCTGTGGATCCTTCCTGCCTTCTTCAGCAGGATGTGAAGAGACTCCTTGTATGAAGTTATCACATGCCCTGCCCAAGCCAGAGAGTTCACACCCTGATCTCATCAGACCTGTGTAGAAGACCTGTCGTACCTTATCTCTCCCTTTGTGTTCCCCCCTGTAAAATCCACCTAAGATAAATGAGTTTTCCTCTATGATGTAAGTGCTAAGACCCAAAAGTTTGTAATTTAGGATTTCCCCTTTACCTCGTCCCTGTAAAGTCCCTAACTGTAATAGTTCTGCCCAGACGTAGCCCCACACACTACAAGCCCTGGAGCCCTTCTTCATCCAGCACACTGCCCAGAGCATGCTGTGCAGGACAGTATCGAAAGCAACACCAGAATCAAGAAAAGCTGCATCCACTGCTTTCCCTTCAAACACCAGGTGAGAGACCTTATTGTGGAAGGATATCAAATTATTTAGGCAGGACCTTCCCTTTTTTGAACCCATACAGACAGCGGATGGTGATTGCATTGTCCTTGAAATGCCTTTCAGTACTCCCCAGCATGATCTCCACCATTTTTCCAGGTACTAGTTACAGACTAACAGGTCTGTAATTTCCTGGGCCCTCCTTCATGCCTCTCTTGTAAATTGGAATAACACTGGCCAGTTTGCAGCCAGCAGGGACCTCCCCAGGCTCCCCAGACATTTGGCAGACGATCAAGGGGGTCCTGCCATAACACCTACCAGCTCCTTCAGTGCTCCGAGATGAATCCCACCAGCTCCCATGGACTTATGAACAGATACAATTTACCCCTCACAATTTCAGTGTCCACAAATGGAAGATCACTGCTTCTACAGTTGTGGTCTTCCCACTCCTCTGAGCTGGAGCTCAAGATCTATATCAGTATTATTGAAGACTGAAGCAAAGAAGACATTAAATGCCTCCATTTTCTTTGCCTCCTCTTTTGTCAGATGGGCATCTTCATCAATCCAATATTTTCCTTAGACCTTCCCTTGCTATTAAATAATTTAAACACTCTTTTCAAGGAACTTTTTCAAAATATGGGGCAAGGGGGAAGGTCACTGTTTGCTTGTTTTGGCTTGCTTTCAAAATACGTTCATGAAGCCGAAGAGAAGTATGTTTGATGGGCTGCTTGGATCTGTCATAGGAAATGTGGTAAAAGTTACAAAAGCAATTCAGGTTGATTTCTGTCATCATTAATAGTTGGCTGGGGTTAACATAACATAATCTTTCTTTAATTCAAAATACTTCAGGTCTTCAGTGGAAGAAAAACTAGTACCTACTGCATGTGAGTACTCTGTAAAGCATGTACCCTTAGTGGATGATCAGATACATATTTTCCAGCACAGTTGTTAATAAAACGATTGTTTAATCTGTGAAAGTTTTTTACAGTCAGAAAATTAAGAGTGGTTTCTGTTCAATGTCTAGAATACAAGTAATAGATATAAGCCATACCAGTTTAAATCTGTCATTAGTGGAAATAAAGTCTTGCACAAAGCTACTTTGCACAGAAATGGGTGAATGCAGCAATTATTTTGGCTTTCTAGACTATGATATTTCTCATTTTGTATTATTAGTCATCCTATACTGCCAAGATTCAGACATGCTTGGCTGTCCTTGCCCAGATTATGGTACAGGATTAAATTGCAAATTCTGTGCTTTACCTTGGCTATTCCTACATTTTGTTCCTCTGTCTGTAAAAACTCCCCTGTTGTTTAATATCCAAGGGAAAGCATCTCTATATAAGTGAATTCCTTAGACTTCCCTATTTCAAATACTACATAGAGATACAATTAATTCCCTAAGGAAAACTTTAACCACAGTTTCTTTTCTAAATATTCTATGAAAATTTCTCTAACCATACTTTTTTTGAAGCACTTCATGTTTTGTCATTCTTCCCAGATCCCACAAAAATAAATAAATCATGTGATACAGTAGCATTTCTGACTCATGAAAATGTAAAAAAATGAAGTAAAATCAAATTCTAATGTTTTTATTTTCACCAATAATTAAGAAAAACAATATAATACAGAAATTATGTTCCATACGTATGTTTTCAAGTGTATGGGGAAGAGTATTCTTGGGAACATGTTCCCATGAATAAGGAGCTGTAATAAAATTTATTGCAATGCTACTTTCCCTAAAAAAAAAAAAAAATTAAATTCCATATTACAATTGGAAAATTCAGCTCCGAACTCAAGATATTCTGTTATATAGTTATTTTCCTTCAAGAATTTCAAACAATCATTTTATATTTTGCACATGTACTGTGCTGTGGTCTAAAGTTAATTATTTTCTGAAGGAAAATATGTAACAAAAAACCCCCACAGTTCTTCTGTGGGAAACTCTTTTCTAGAGAAGAGAACTTGATTAAAGCTCTACAGGTATTTGAGAGATACCTCTCAGCAGATGAATGATCTGCAAAAGTTGTTGTCAAAATTAAATTTCAATCCTTGAGAAAAATTAGGAAATATTCTCAGGATATATTCAATATTGGATTAATAGTTCTGATGTCTTCCATTGAAACATTTTTACAACAAAGTGAGAAAGGAATGGAAAAGTTTAAAACATCAGAGGAATCAATCCCATGCTGCTGGAATATATTGACAAGGAAATTTAATGAACTTCTCAGGCATTCTAAAACACATAAATTTCTAATTTCAGTTATTTAATCCGTACAGTCATTTTTTTTCTTTTGAACATATAAAATGAATCAATAACTGCAGCCATTGCAGTCATAGTCCAGTTTGCTTCACTAGCTTGGAATTTACAATCAATTAATATGAAATAGCTCAAAGCAAAATACAGTTGCTGCTACTGCAGATGAAAGTTTCTTGTAACTGCAAATAAAGAAAATGTTGGCAAGAAATAACTTGTGAAAATTATCTTTTATATTACACCTTGTTAAATCACAGGCAGCAGCCTGCTCTCTGCAAGTTTTCATAGAATAAAGGCAAACAACAGGAACAACTCATATAACATCAGACAAGTCTGCCTTCTCTCTAAAATGTATGATTGTTAAGGTCAAAAAGTTCTTAATATATTTGTTCTGTTCTATCTTTATCTGTCCTTTCTAAGCAAACACAATATTACTGTAAAATAGTTAACACTAAAATAATTAAACAGACTAAAACGTTTATGATCAATAATGAATTTTCTGCATTTTCACAACAAAAATCAAGTTATTCTATAACTAGTCAATCAATTTGCTGAAGGACTTGCAAATAACACTGAAGTTCCAAACACACTATTCCTAAATAGTATGTTACTCAGTATTCAACTGCATTTTGAGCTGGTCTGTTTCTGACAGATGCTAGAAATGTAATATTTAAAAAAAAAAAAAAAAAAAAAAAAAAAAAAAAACAGAAAGAAAAAAGGATTGCATTATTATGTTTCCATGCCTACAGCTATGCAGTTGGAAGGCAGCAGCATTGCAGCTCTAGAGTTCAGATGACAAAGCTTAGGTTTACCATGAGAAAATGTTTTTCCTCTCACAAAAGATATAAAAAAGTCTGTTGACTTCTCCTTTTGTGTCCTTCTTTGTCTGTTTACAGCTGTCAGGAAAGAGAGGTTGTGAACTGTCATTACAAGTGCTTTGAGTAACTGTGGACAAAAATCGCAATAGGATGGATAAAAACAGCCCTCGTTCTGAAGTCAAGTAAAACATTTCTTTTCCCAATCAATACCATGATTTCTGCCAATGAAATTGCTCATCAGTTATGCAAAACTTGTGTTCAAACTTTTGAAAAACCAAGTGAGATGTGCATACAAATATGTACATGACATTTAACACCACATAGCTACTAACGATTGTAAATTTACCAAGTCCAGCAGCAGTAAAATATTTTAGTTCTTAATAGATAAAAAAAGTTGCCTCAAGAATCAAAGGTCAAGTTTTCTTAATCTGCCTAAGATTTTCAGCCCCTGTCAACTGAAATGCCACATTAGATGCTTAAAACAAAAGTCTATCAACTAGTTCAGTATTTCACTTTCTGAAAGAATTTGAAGATCTCCAGTTAAAACCTGGCAGCTAAATAAAAACGCATAGATTATTTGAAAGTATCTTCTGTATTTGTTTTTGAACGGTTGTAAAAGTTTGATTAGTAGTCAATTAACTACAAAATAAATTTCTTAAGACCTTCCTCTGATTTTTGGGGTTTTCTTAATAGCACATCTCACTTTGCTCTGCTTATTCACATAAATTGCTTGTAACAAGGCTTTTCTTAACTAAAGCTGTCTACTCTGTCTGGATGCCTTTGAAAGCTACATAAACAAACAAACGCAAATTTCTAGATGATCATACAAGCATTTAAAAAATTAATTATAATCTAGAAGTGTTCAGATAAGCAAGTATTCATAAAAAATTTTGGTCTTCAGGTCAGCCTAGGAACAAATGTTTGTTCTTGTAAGTCTTCACAGGAGACTGAAAATGAATGGGTAATACTAAATTGCTGATATTCCTCTTTTACCTATCATCACAACTAACTCCTGTTTATAAAAATTGGTAACTTACAGTAAATATTGACCTGTTATTGACAAATAAGTCAATATTGCCAACTAATAAAGCAGAAATCAAACAACCAGAACCACATGTAATTAAAAGTACCTTGATTTCTCTTGAGCTTTTCTGTACAGTTTGTTAAATTTGTAAAAGACTTGTTCACTGCTTCTAACTTTTAATGGATCCAAACATAATTATATTAATTTCCTCCTGATTCCACATCAACAGATATCATGAAAAAGTATAGTGTGAGATATAATGGACTATGCAACATAAAGAGTCCAAATACGCATCATGTTGACGTAAGCATATGTTTAGAAAGTGATACTTATTAGAACAAGAAATTACTGCTAAATAAAGTATATCTGTAGCCTATAACAACATGTAGACTCATTGTAAGCTGCAGAGTATTCAATATAGCTTCTATAGCACTTGCTGTTTACTGAGTGATGATAATTAATTGAATTTAGGTCAGATTTTCAAACACATTATTCTTCAAATAAAGGTACTGTTCCACTCTGACTTCTTCCTACTGAATTATAATGCAATAATATTTTGTCCTTCTTTTTCACTCTGTGTTGATAGGTTATCTTGATGAAGAGGCTAGGTTACAAGTTATATTTATAAATACATTTTGCCATAGAAAATTGAAAGAAGCCAGTGAAGGAAAGAAAAGAAATTATAAGGGGAAATAGGAAAAGTATGAATTTTTTTTCATATACTCTATCAAAAGAAGACTATCAGAGGATCATGAAAAAATTATTATAAGATTTTCCATTATAAATATATTAAATGTTTCACTATTTTTCTTGATGAGATCATCTACCTACTTAAAGCATGTAAATGTTTCTTATATCAAGCATCCTCTACCATTTAATTGATAGTATGCTCAGAAGAATAAAAATCTTAATTAGAGTGGCTATGTTGGACAAGTAGATACCCAGAAGTTAATCATGAAAAGCATTAATAATTTTTCATATTTAAATAGCAAGCTTGTTTTTTATCTTACTCCATTTCTTTTTCCTCTTATTCTAATATAATGAACGCATGATATAAGGCTAGACTAGCTTTTTTTTTCCTTTTTTTTTAAAACTACCAAGTCAAACAAAGACTTATTTAAACGAACAGTTTTTCAAGTTTCAAAAGAACTGGCAAACTAGTAGAATAATGGTAACAAAAGCAGAAGTTCAAGGTGGAAGGGGAAAAAGTCACTGAACAGGCCATCAAGTCACGTTTTCAGAGAGGACCAAAATAAGTCAGAATAGTAAAAATTATAGCTGTTCAGAGTAGGAAGACCAACTGAATTGCAAGACAAAGAGGTTAGTCCTATAACGCAGATAGATATTCTAAATTATTGTTATCTTCCACGAGGTAGAAATTATGAAATGAAACTTGGCAGATAGCAAACTGTTCCTGTCTAGAAACAGAACTGTCCATGTGATGACTAGTGGATATTATCCATTAGGATTTACTTTCAAATTATCAAATGTCAACAGGGTCTTCTTACAGTGATATAAAATCTGGACACCTCACCAAGATTTTCCATTGTGGATGTTCATCTTTAGCTAGCCAAAGGGTTTAATAGAAAACCATATTATGTGAGGATGATAAGCAAGAATATTTCTGAAATCTCTTAAAATATTTTATCTACAGCACTTAAAATAGCTGTTCAGCACTCTGATGGCATCTCCATTGATCTGGAAGGAAGAAACCAGCCAGGTGAATAATAACTTCATCTGCGGCAAGATTTTCTTAACATCTTCATTTATTGCATGAATGCATCTTTCTATTAAATTCTCTTATCTTTTCCTCTCACAAAGCAGTAAGTACTATATCACCTCTTAAAGTTATCATTTCTAGGGCTAACTCCAGTTAATTCTTATCATAGAGAAATGTATTCCAACACTGACTCTCTCTAAGAAGTACGAGGGTGATACACCTCTTGTGCACACACCACATTACCAGAAATGTTGCAAATAAGCTCCATGTTCCTCTCAGAGTGGAAATAATAACGTTACAGGGTGTGGTGGTTTGAGACCCTCAAAAACCCAATTTCCAAGTCCAAGCCCCCCTCCCATAGTTTGCTGCAGTGTGAGAGGTTTCTCCAGACATAACACAATTCAGTATGGGGGAGAGGGAATTAAATTACAGTTTATTATACAAATAAATACTATAATATATTATATACACAATTTTAACTATCTGTCCTATGGTAAAGCAATATTTACGTTAGATCAAGTCCCTCCTTTCCCTCCAATAAAAGTTCAGAAGGGAAGAAGGAAAGATCCTTTCCACTTTCAGGGCAGCACAATCTTTTCTCTTCCAAGCAGCAGGTTCACTCCGTCGTAACTGGACAATGTCTCTCCCTCTCTCCATTACAACATAGGGGTTTTGTTCCACCCCTCTCGGCCCTTTGGCTCCAACCAAAGGTCTCTCCCGTGGACTGCAAAGCAGGGACAAAACTCGCTTCACCACGGTCATATCATGGGGTGCAAGACATCTCATGAAAGTCCCTTCTTCAAGGGGTTGAGTTCCCTCGAGTCACAATGTTTAGGGCAGCTCTCAGTTCAGTCTTTGCCTCTGTGAACAAAAGCAGTTGTTCACCCTGTAGGTAACAAAGTAACACCCACCAGAACTCTTTTTTAGACCTAATGATCGCTGATTTCTAGAATGTTCTTTTTTATCAAGCATTTGTTCAAATTTATTTCAGTACTAGTGAGATTTGGAATGAAGTAAATTGCTAGAATTTAATCTCACACTAACGAAGGCATTTAATCCTTCTCCTGTCTTCTCATCTGCCTCCAGAAACGTGAATTTCTTCTGTGTGAACACAACAGAACTCAAAAATACTCATTAACAGAGTATTTGTTCAGATAGTGTGGACATGGAATATTAATAAAATATTAATAAAAGTGATTTCTTAACCTATGACTTTGAAAGAATTGTGGATTTAACCTTACATGATTATGATTAGCTGAACAATCTTTTGCATTGCTGTCTTTACTATGCTATTCACCTGGTTATCTTCTAGCAGCCACTTTTAAATAAAATATAACATTAATTTTTAGAAGCAAACAAATCTGATCACATTTTAACAGGTTTCGGGCTTTGAGGGTTTTTGGTTTTAGTATTTTAGTGTTGCTTTGGGTTTTTTTACTAGTGTTGCCATTGTTGCCTTCCTGTTTCTGCTTCATTTCTAGGTCTTTCTGTTAAATGTTCCTAATTTTTTTTTAAACTCTTCAGTATTTTTGAAACAAGAATATACAGTTTATACCCACAATCTTGGTTTCCCAAAATTCTTGCTGTCTAAAAATATGATTACAAAGGAATAAAATCCTATTTCATTAAATATATATATATATATATTTACAGAAAGCTTGTGATCACACGGTGCTTTTCCCTTACAATTTCCTTATACCTTTGCTTCCCACTGTAGCTACAAAATGCCTTGCATTCACCCTTTGAGATTTGAATGTTGCTATTTAAATGCCTAGTTTTGTCTTCATCCCGGGAATTTCATTGCTGTGATGATCTCCAAAGTCTGTCTGGAGTCAGTCAGTGCTCAACAATTTTTGTCTATCACATTTTAATCAAAAATGCCTTTCTAGAAGTCATTTTCAACTTCTTGCTTTTCCCCCCATAGTTATTAATTGAGTTATAACAGATGATTTGCTATGAAAAAATGAACCAAACTTCACAAAATGGAACACAGGTGCTTATAAATCATAGCAAATGATCATCCTTACATTTCCTACAAAAACATTTTGTTTTCCATGTGCCTTTCTGTAATGCTACTCCACAGACTCTGTAAGGCTGAAGTTGACCATATGTTGTATGAGAGACTAAGACTGGTACCAAAAATCCTGGTGTATAAAAAAATAGAAAAACTAGTGTAAGCATCTTTTTTTTTCCAAAATTATTTACATACCTCAGACCCAGAAAAATTTAGACATTGTGAAAACTAAAGAAAACAAATTCATACTCCATCTACATTTGAAAGGGTTATCAGGCTAAGGTTAACTTAAATATTCACATTTTCCAAAAATTATTGACAGATAAAGCTAAATTCTGTTTTATTCTGTTAAGGTTGTTGGGGGGTTTTCCTGTGTGGGTTTGGTTTGGGTTTGTTTGTTTGTGTTCTGGGGTTTTTCTTGTTTGTCTGTTTGCTTTTAATTTCAATAAAAGTTTGAAAAATATGTTCCTAATCTCTCAGTTTCTCTCTTTAATGGATTTGGTGACAATATCCTGACAGTAACAGATGATTTGTGAGTAAACTATCAACTAAGGAAGCCAGTCAAGATTAACTGTCCATTCTAATGAAAACAATAAAATTTAAGCAAATTCAGCTATTTAATAGATGACTGGACATAAAATTTAGCTCAACTGCAGTGCAATATATGAAATTTCTATGCAAAATAGTTAATGCACATGGAAAAAGTATACACCTTCAAAAAGATCCCCACATGTCTTTTTGAAGTTTGCTCCTTTTTTTTTTTCCAAGCAATGCAAGTAACATTTTCTCAGATTAAAATAAAATAATAAGCAGATTCTGTGTTTGATCCGTGTTTCTAGGGATAAGATTACCTCAGCCTTTCAGCTCTTTGTCTCTTCTTGACAGCAAACAGAAAGATTTGTGGAGTTCTTTTGCTAGATGATAATATGAAAAATATCTTTGATGGTAAATGAACACTAAGAGCCACAAAATAAACAACAACCAAAAAAATTAAGATCTGTCATTGTAGGTCACCTTATACTGGCCAACAGTTCCCGTATTACTTTCCACTACAGTGGTTCATAGATACATAAAATCAAGGATATATTGACATTTAACAAATAAATAACTACAAATATCCAATTAGTAGAGGTCCCTTCCAACCAAGCTGATTCTATGATTCTATGAAGTACTTTGGAAACCAACATTTGGATCGATCCAGTTTGTTAATTTTAAACATTTGGGGGGGGGGGAAGGAATGCTAGTGATTAATTTTTTCTTTTTTTTGAATCTACTTTTATTTTTACACATTTTCATATATACATTTCTCTATATTTTCCTATACACTATTTGTATAGAAATATATTTGTATTTTATTGTTTCTATTGTATAGAAATAGATTTGTATTTTATTTTATCATGTTTTTCAGTTCCCTCTGATAGAGTCACATTGTGACAAATCAATAAATCCTTAAAATAGAGTAAGGCTCAGAGGAGGTGAGCAAGGGTGAAACTCAGGGAATAATGTAGAGTTTGATGGACCATAACAGTTGTAAAGAAGCTCAACCTGATCTCAATGAAAAGGGAACACAGGCCACACAAAGGTCTTTGTTTTAAACAAACAGCTATCAATTGGTGGTGTAAATATTTGTCCCTGAGTTCATTAAAAGAGTGTGAATGTCTCCCTGGCTTCAGCAAAAGAATTTTAAGAGAGCAACAGGCTTTAGGTGATACCAACCCTGCTATTCCTTCCCATCAACTGGAGACTTTTGAGCATCCTGACAGAGAACACAGGACTGAGACTGGTAATGGGAATCAAATTGGTGTTGTGATTGAACTGTATATTACAACTGGTGCATTTTGCCATAATTTGCATTTGTTTTGAGATTTAAATATATTTTTAATCACTCTACTAAATCAGAAATCCTGTGTGACATCAACTATCTTCAGAACACCCCACTCTGCACTGGTGTGGCCTCACCTTGAATATTGTGGCGGTTTTGGGCACTGCCATATAAGAAAGATATTAAGCTGTTAGAGGGTATCCAAAGGAGGGCAATGAAGATGGTGAAGGGCCTTGAGGGAAAGCCATATGAGGAGCAGCTGAGATCACTGAGCCTGTTCAGCTGGAGCAGAGGAGGCTGAGGAGAGACTTCACTGCAGGTACAACTCTCAGCTCAAGGAGCTGGGCCTGTTCAGCCTCTAGAAGAGACAACTGATCCATAACCTTATCAACCTGTATAAGTATCTGAAGAGAGATTGTCAAGAGGGTGAAGACAGACTCTTCTTGGTGGTGCCAAGCAATAAGAGGCAATGGGAAGAAACTGATACCCAGGAAGTTCCACATGAATATGAGGAAGAATTTCTTTTCTGTTTGGGCAACCAAACACTGGAACCGACTGCTCAGAGAGGTCGTTGAGTCTCCTTCACAGGCTATTCCATCGGGATGAGGTTCAACCAGGCCAAGGGCTGGGTCCTGCCCTTTGGCCACAACAACCCCCGGCAGCCCCACGGGCT
>NW_021940917.1:20820067-20824516 GCF_001715985.3 Manacus vitellinus
CTGGGAACCACAGCGGGGTTGGATCAAGGGTTGGACTTGATGATCTCAGAGGTCCCTTCCAACCCAGCTGATTCTATGATTCTATGATTCTGTGGTTCTATGATTCTACTCAAGAACCCTCTGAGCACAATCCTGTGCCATGTGCTGTGGAATGACCCTACTTGAGCAGGGAGGTTGGACCAGATGTGAGCCCACTGAGGTCCCTTCCAACATTACCCACTCTGTGATTCTGTGGCATGGTTCATGACATCTGAAACATCTTTACTGTGATACAATAGCCCAGAGGGTTGCAGTTGCTGAGCAACTACAACTTTTGTATGCAAGACTAAGTTTGAACCCTGTGGAATTCACAAAGATTCTGGGCTGTGGGGAAAAAAAAAAAGAAAGCCAGTGCCATCTAATGTCAAGTTAGATACTTCTCTCTTTTTCTGATTGTTGTTTTTACCAATAGCACTGGAAATCATTAAAGTCCTATTGCTTGAGAAAGATTTCAATTGCATATGATCTAATGAAATGCCACCCTTATATGAGTCATATGTCTTTGACATCCTGTCTCCCTGTTGGCTTCATGATGCATTATCAAGAGTGGGGATTTGTTCAACCAGAACATTTTGTTTACAAGATTAGAACTAATGCAATCAGGAAATGGCAGAGGAGAAGTTACCAGACATAACTCTTATCCTGACCCCCTCCCCTCTGACTAATATAAAACCACACAAAAAAAAAAAAAAAAGAAAGAAAGAAACATTCAATAAAGAAATTCAAATAAAATATTCTGTGACAAACCATCACATGACCACAACTCTGTTTTGTTTATGATTTATAAGCGGATATGATGATAATTATAGCTATTAAAAAACTTTCAGATTTTTTTTCAAATCTCGAGCTAGAATTTTTCAAATTAAAATGAAAAAAAATTCCGAGAATATGTAGACTAGATTAGCAAGTGTGCAATTAAAAAAACAGTGAATGTCAAAAGGCAGGTTCGGAGGTGCCTACGTTGGATTTAGATGTGGCTACCAAAATGGAAACTACAACAGCTACAGAACAGAGAGAGAGAGAGAGAGATAGTCACACAGCAGAGATTGGCACAGAACCAAGGAGCACGGACTCAAACTATCTTCTTGGACTTTGTGAGGAAGGAAAAGACTTCAGTAAAGAGTGGTGGTCTGAAAAATAAAAGCTAGACACGATTCCAGCATGGGGAAAACTGGAATGCTTTATTGAATACGAGAATACAACTTTAAAAGCCTTTGGGGCTGGACATGTTAATGAAGGGGACAACCTATGTTAATTGGGGAATTACACAAGTTTTTACTGCAATTTCCAAATAGTTAATTTTTCTTCAAGCAGGATTACGTGGGGGATAGAGGGATTACAGGGGTTTAGACATGGTTTTGACAATCATCTCAAAAAGTCCTTTTTTAATTCTTCTTGGAGCCAGGTTTATATCTCAGGGTTGCACATCAACAGGTCTCAGGACAAGGGTCCAAATTTCTACAGATAACAAGATGTTCGTCAGCCTTGTTTTCCAAGGTTTGTGATTCAAATTTACCGAGCCTCCTTTTGCTGAGAGCTGGTTTTTGTCCCCTTCAGTAAAGAGCTGGAGGTTGGTGGAGGGGTGGATCAGAGGAAATCCTTTTCCCTGAACGCTCCAACGAGAGAAAGACTGTTTACCTACCAGCCTAAGGGCTTCTCCTGGGCTGAATTATGGGAAGGGCTCAGAGGGATGATAGAAGTGTGTAATATTGTATATATATAGTTGTTTTTAGCTTGTATGGTATTTATTTGTGTAGAATAAATGTACATATTTTCTCTTCCCCCATGCAGAGTTGTGCCTGCCTGAAAGTTTCTCTTCGGTGTTGAGGTAAAATTGTGGGAAGGTGGGGGAAGCTTGGAGATTGGTGGGGGTCAAACCACCACACAGGGCCAGTTGCCTTAGTAACAGCATCTCCCCTCTTCTCCAGCACAAGTGTGAAGTGTCTGTGCTGGAGGCACTGAGGTCTCTGTGTATTTTCTGTGAAGTTGTAGCTTTCCTGGGAAGAATGTCAGCTTATTTAACCAGCCTGAGGAAGAATCATATGCAGGGGAATTTGACTTAGGTTTCACTTCACATCACTTATATGCTCATTCTTGAAGAAAGAGTGATCAGGTCAATTGTTTTCTACGTGATGCAAATTCTCTACATTCTGCATTTGTGGAGGTCAACGAAGCTGAGACAATCCCAGGGGAGACAGAAAACTGGAATCCTTTATTGTACATCCAACTTCATATTTAAAGGGTTCAGGGTTTACATATTCAACAGGGGGTTCTACATATTTATAGTATTGAAATGGAGGGGGTTCACAAGGATGAGTTCAGGGAAAAATACTGGGTTAACATTTTTGGGGTCTTAGAACTTCCCTCATGGGAAAAACCCACTTTAATTTGGGCTGTGATTTTACAAGAGGGACAAGTAACACAAAAGGAAAGATAAAACTCCATGGGTCTTCTGCATAGGTTGAACAAATCAGGGTATGGTCTCTCTGGCTTGTGATAATACCATGCAAGGAGTCTCTTCCACTGTGCTGGAGGAGGCAGGAAGAATCCACAGTGATGAAGTTACTAAAAAGGGTTTTTCCCCAGCTTCTGTGACTCAAGGTTTTCTGTTTAAGCCCAGCAGTTTCTTTTCTCATATCTAAAATTTGGAATCCAACACGCATTCCCAAAATTTTTAGAGATATACAGGTGAACAAACCATCCACTAGAAACCATTACATCCATGTGGAAGTAACACCTTTTACTAAATCTTACCCTGAAAATTGTATCTTACCCTGAAAAAAAAAACAAAAACCCACAAATAAAAAACAAACAAACAAACAAAAACCTAAACAAACAAACAAAAAACACAAAAAAAGCCCAAACTGACAAAAAAACCAAAACCAAACAAACCAAAAACAAACAAACCAAAAAACAACAAAACCAAATGTTGCCTACACTGTGAATTATAAGGATGCAAATGAGAGAATGTACAAGTGTTCTTGAAGCCTGCAAGGGATACTAGGAAACTTCACTTTATTATACACACAAAAATAGATTTTTTTTTTAGTTTAATTAGTGATTTTGTGGCTTGCTAGCATCACGAGGAAGTATATTTCAGTGATCTATGTCACCCCGAGGCAAGAATCATTTTGAACAGCAGGGGCAATCCCAGAACTGCAGTTAATCAATTGGAAACCTGCCACTCTTGTCTTTAAAATTGTTTTATAAGGATAATTAAGACAAATTTCTGGCTCCAAACCATGTATTTGGGTTTTGTTTGGGGTTTGGGTTGCTTGTGTTTGTTTTTTTTTCTTTTGTTCTCTTCTCATTATTTCCTCGAACACAAAAATATTGATGAATACAAAATGCAAAACGTAAATGAGTTTTATTACAAATTATTTAATAACACTGGAGTACTAAAAGTAAAATAAGCACCAAACCAGAAACAAACAAAATCCAAAAAACAACTAAATCAAACCAAGTGGCAACCAGTTACCAGGTTCCTCCATCAGAAGCCAGTGATTAAATGATTCTTCTGTCCACTTTCTTTGGTCTGTGTAGAGGTAGGAAGGTATTCTAATATTTCTCTTTTTCAGCCCCAGTTAATACAGCAAATGCAAACATACATTGACAGCTAGAAGATAGAGAATGCATGGACAAGGTGAGCTTTTGAAGTTTTGAGAGTATTAATCCTAGAAGATTTTCAGAAGATTTGTGTCACTAATTTTAGATGATAAATAAACATAAGAAGGACTCAGACAAACAGATGAAACTGAATTTGGTGGTTAAAATTGTTAAAATGGAAAGTAAACATTCAAACATGAATTATTTATTTTTTTTTTTTTAATTTAAACTCCCTCAGAAAGACCCTAAATACTTTTGGCAATTTATATTAACTGCAGGGAAAATATTTTGAAATAAAAAATATAGAGAGTGGAAACAAAACTGAATTTTCTTTGTCACTTTTGCATTATATACCCCTTTAGTAAAGGTATTGCAACTAATATTAAATCAATACTAAATCGGAACGGGAGTCTAATATGATGAGTTAGAAATAAAAGGGAAAAAAAAATTAAATTTAAAGCCCAATGCTGAAAATATTTCAGTATTCATTGGAAAAAATAGGGGAATTTACTAGCTTTTCTAGGTAATCTGAAAGCCATGTGTTGTTATAAGAAAACATATTTGTAGTAACATCATATAATGGCCTGTGTTTAGAGCAGGTGGGCTAAAGGCATTTGGTAAATATTTTAAACCAATGTTCAATGCACTCTTTGGATTCAACTGTATGGATTCAAAACAGGGTTTGCCAAAACATGGAGCTTTTTAAGCAACCTTAGCTTACCAGGCTAAATTCCATTTCTTTTAATTTTGTAATAATATATATTTATATTTATATTTATATTTATATTTATATTTATATTTATA
>NW_021940917.1:20824538-20826780 GCF_001715985.3 Manacus vitellinus
TTATATTTATATTTATATTTATATTTATATTTATATTGTAATTTCCAGTAGCAGAAATTTCTTTAGGGACAAGGAAAAACAGGACCAAGAAGTCACAATCTGTTTGGATCTTCCCAGTCCATCTATCAGGATAAGGTGGATAACATGAGAGACTTGACAAACATTCATATCAGCCAAAAACTGCTTCCAGTCAAAAGATTCCTAATTCCAATTTTTACCTGGATCAGCCTTAAAAGCAGGGCAGTTCTTCCAGAATAAAATTTGTATTCTTTCTTGATAGAGGAATCAAGGATTCCCTGATAGGAACAATCAGTCCACCCCCTATGCTTTCTTTTTTTTTTTTTTTTAATAACATCCAACTTTTAGTTAACCTTCTGTATCTCATTCTCTAATAGGACAGCACAGATTGATATAGTAACCTAAGTCTTAAAGTAGAAATACTGAATTGGCAAAAATTTTGTGACTGGTGAAGATACCAGAAATAATCAACAAGGTTTAATCAGCAAAGTTATTTCATTCAATTATTATTAACCTTATGATACCACTTCAACACAACACTTTTAATATATTTTATGCATACACCACAAGTTATTCACCAAAGAACTGTCAATAATGCAGAAAAAATAGAAAAAGAAAATAAATTAATTAATGTGAAGAATTCGAGACCAATTCAAGCCTATGGAAATGTAAAATCATCTCATTTACTTACTCCTGATGTAGGCAGATATATTGCCACTTTCTTAGAAAATTCAGATAAATTTTCTTCATGGAAAAATTGTAAAAAAAAAAATGAAAAGTCTAGCAGAGCAGGATTGTTTTACTTTTGGCATGATTACAGAAGTCCTAAAGTATTTGTATATTTATTCTCAAATGACAGGTTTCTGGCAGATGCTGCACGCAGCAAAATGAGGGGTCTCTCAGGTTGTTGTGCAAAATGTGTTAACTAATGAAGAACTTCTGTTGTAAGATTCATAAACAAATGTTAAATTGAGGAGAGAATAACCTATGCACCAGGATGACATGGCATGCATTATTAAACAAGAGCACACAGAGGCAGAATATATTAACATACTGTCCAACTTTTATGAGACTTACTCTACTAACAGTTCTTTAGGGTTTCAGCACATGGTTCTCCTAGAAAAGGGTGAATATTTAATACAAAAATACTTGAATGAACATTAAATAAAAGATATGTTTTCTGCCAGAAATAATGACCATGAGTTTTATCCTATGCCTAAGAGATTATGGCCTGTTTGTCCATAAAGAATATCAAGGTCTACCACAGAGTGGATTATATGAGCTGATTTATGTGTATAATTTAAATTATACACATAAGGGCTAGTGTATGTTACATTTTGTGATGGAAAGGACTAAAATGCTTCTACTGTCTGGTTAACTAATTTCATTTCCTTTGGTGACCAACATCAAACTCTTTAGAATTTACAAGAATTAGTCAGGCATCATCTATTCAGCATTCTTTTTTCAACATCACAGCTAACCCCTAGTGTAATTAATGGCATTTATGGACGCCACGCTGAAATGTCGGATCAATAATTAAAGCTATAATTTCAAAAGCCATAAATGCACTCTTCGAATACAGTTTCACTAAATTAAGGAATTTTCCATCTGCTGAGTGATGGTGGGACACTACAAATAATTTACTTACAAAATCCACTGCTGCTTCTCGTAGCCTAAAATAAATTTGTAGAGGAAGAAAGGTTGTTGATATTGTTTACTCACTCCATTAGCTTCTCTTTCACAAGAAATGTATTTTCTCAGTAAATATCCCTTGGTGCTTCAATTAAAGTCTAAAGGAACTTCTCTGTTTTCAAACATCTTGAAAACTTGGGGTGCTAGAATTTGTGTATCTGGTCACAAATGGAAAAAAACTTCTTTCAGGCTACTTGCAGAACTGTTCTTGAGGTTCAGACTTATTTACTGGTGAACAGATGTAAGTTACAGTAGACAGAACATGTGGAAAAGTGATTTTTGCTACTTCCTTACCTTCAGTGTTGGGATAGCAAGCCCCAAACTGTGCAAAACACGTTTTTTTTCTTTTAAGGTCAAATTACTAAAACAGGCTGCAGTCTCAGTCTGAGGAAAAAAAAGTAATTTTAGGTAGAAGTTATAAATGATGTCACTAAAGACATCATTTCCTGTTTTGTCTTAAAAAGAAATGCACAAGCCTATTTTCTATTTGAGAAGGGCTCGTGGGCAAATAAAAACAGAGGCTAAGCACAAA
>NW_021940917.1:20828190-20843475 GCF_001715985.3 Manacus vitellinus
TATTTATAATATTATTATATTTAAGGTCCCTTTCAACCCTAACTTTTCTATGATTCTGGGGAATAAAGTATATCAGCCCAAGTCTGAAATATCTCATTTTAATACTTCTGCCAGCCAATGATCTATGGAGCAATGTTAAACACCTTATGAGTTGCCTTGGGCTCTAACTTATTCATGCATTTCTACTGCTGTCCTGGGGCTTTGGAGGGCCCTGACTACTATTCTATTCATAACATTTTAGAACAAGAAATTGCTTTTTTTAATGAATATAATATTTCCCAATTTAAAAGAAGATTTCTTGCTCAAGTGAATCATAGATGGTGAAACAAAGACACCAAAAATCCTGTTTTGTTACTGTTCGTCAGAAATTATTAAGTATTTTGACACAAAAGTAAATGAAGTAAGAGATTACATGTTTAAGGAATAATTTCTCTTAGCTTCTGGTAGTATATAAATGTGCATATGAGCTACACAAAAATACTGTAGAAAGAGATGTTAAAAACCCAACTAACTATTGCTATTTAGAAAAGGCAAAAAGAGAAGGCATAACTACTTAATTCAGTGTGTTTGTGTAACATTTAACAGTCATGTCTTGATATCCAGTTAGATCTTCCAAAGTGCTGCAAGGAATAATAAGAGCAATTAGTCACACGATATCTCTCACTCAACTTTTTTTTCCTTTTTTTAATACACAATTAGTTCTTATTCACAACAACACATTCAGTTTTTAAATGCAAGAGAGTAAATATCAACTGAAAATTACCTAGCATATATATATATATTACTATATATATACACCACCTAGCACCTATTATTATAAACCACCTAGCATATATATATATGTATATTATTATATATAGCAATATAATTACCTAGCAGTAAAGAAACAAATAAAACTGATTTATATCTGGAAATTTCTTGCATTTTCTAGGATGTAGGAGGGGAAATAATAAGGAAAGGTGAAGTAACTGAAAAAAAAAGTTATCTAATAAAAAAATAATTTCACAGTTCTAGTGTTCTTAAAACTTTGCTAGATCTATTCTCTCCTTTCTCCTTTGATTTCAGACTCCTTTTGCATGCCCAGAGGTTGCCAGAAGAGACCAAAAGAACAGAAAATGCTGAAGAAACATAGCAGCAGCAGGCACTGATAACCCTTGATTTTAATCTGAGGAGAAAGAAGCTAAATAGTAGAAAATAAAAACTAGACCACTGCTATAATACTGTGGTCCAAATAATATGACTTTTCTGAAACCTATTAGAAATGCCAGTGAGTGAAGTAGGTTTAGTTTCAGCAGCTAGTTCTTTGAACCTTAGCTGGACAATGCAAGGGATGCCTGGCTGTTTTCATGGCCAATTGAATTATTTCATCATTCTGATCAATAAGATGGTCAATTTATTAACTTATTTATTTTTTAACTGGGCTCCCTGCAACTTTACCCGTTAGCTGGGTTGATTTTAATCTCTTTGCCAATTTTAGTTTCTGGGTAGCCCAGAGCACAGGAGTACAGTTTTTCTTATGTTGTCTTACAAACAGCTGGCTTTATTTCTGCTGCTCAGAAGTATTTCATTTGCAAAGTGATCTCCACACAGGTGCCTGGAGGACCTGTTGCTGATTTATTATTTCACAGAGGCCTGATAGCAGCTGTTCTTCCTTTCTTCTTGTGCCCTCTGAGAGGTGCCAGTGCAGGCAGCCCGGTGGGCACACAGGGGAGCACACCTGAACCCAACAGGGCACACCCTAAGGAGGGGAAAAAATCCAAAAACCAACCAAATAAAAGAAAAAAAGAAGATAAATTTCTAAGTTTAATGCGAGAATTGTGCATTTCATTCGAGGCAAGCCTAAGTATGATGAACTCATCACACTGTTCATCACTGATGGACAGATAGTTATTTATAATTTTTTCTTTCAAGATTGCTGAAGGCTGTTTTCACAGAGTTGGGTAAGAGTGACACTCCAGGAAAAAACCCAGAACTGTAGACTCTCAAACAACACAAGCTTTTCAGAATTAAGCCTTGCCTTTCAGCAAGTTTCTCACTTAATTTGATCAATTCTTATCAAACTCCAGTTTGATAAGACTTGGGAAATATCGGAAATCGAGTTAAAATACAGACTTGACTATTTCATATATGGTAAATGGCTTAAAAAGATGTAAGATTTTTTCTAAATTCTATACAACTTCCAGGTTCTACACATATACTAGCACACTACCTTCATTTCACCCTCCAAAAAATGGAATTGCAAGGCTACCCACAATTCTGATAGGACTAATGTTCCAAAAAAGTCTACTGTAAGTCCACATAGTTTTTATCTCAATAATTCAGATACAAAAATAATGAGTCACAGGCATAACATTGTTTGCTCTGTCTGGAAGAAACAACTCTTTTTAATGGTGTGCAAACCTGTACATGGGAAATAAATATTGAGAGATTTGACCCCAACTCTGCCTTAGGAACTAGCACTCAAAAAAAGAGATTAAAAATCTGATTGATAGAAAGGTGGGGAAATCTAAATGCAGTGGGGTAAAAAAAAACCAAAACCAAAACAAAAAAAAAATCAAACCAAACAAAAAAAAAGAATAAAAATTTGTGAGAGATTAACTCTATATGGGTAACACAAAAATGAGCATGTACTGTCATTTTTCTTCTGTCTTGCTATTAGCTAAAGTTAGAAGGAGAAAAAAAAAAGGCCAGATGTGATACTGGGAGATATTTAGTAATATCCATTGTGTTACTGTGTGTTCTTGTCTGAATTAATCTGGAAAGCCTCCTCCTTGGCAGAGGTCAAGGAGTGAACAATACCCCAGAAGTCTTATCTAAATTGAGGATTAGCTTCATTTTCATGAAATCACTTTGTTTCTTTCTGTTAGCTCAGCGTGAAGAATGGTGTTAATCTTGCTGGTCCCCTTATCAGATAACAACAAGACAGTGTCATCGTCTTAAAATAAATAAAAGATTTACCAAAGCTGAGAAGAGAGGAATTATATGCAGCCCCCCCCAAAATTGCATAAATGTTTGAACAGCTCCAGTACTGGTTGTGGTATTAAAGAACAAACAAACAAACAAACAAAAAATATTTGTGGCTTTAAACTGTTTCTTCCTTTAGCTAAGTAAGATGGCAATCATAACAGTGCTAAGTTACTAATACCAAGCACAGAGATCTGCCTGCACTGATACAGCGATAGTATATACTGATATATATATATCTATCTCTATATATATAGATATACTGATGCTTCTCTGTGAGAGAAAGGTTCTCTGAGTGGAACATCAGTCTTATATTTCAACATCTTGTCTGAGGAGGAAAGTATTTTATTTGCAAGATGTTAGAACTAGGGAACCATCCCTGTAAGTTCAGGGACCATTAAGTAAAATTGGTAACAGTATAGACAAAAATCCGTGTGGGACTCTTGCTTCTAATAGAAAGATAAAAATTACTAAGTAAAATATAATTCCAAAGAAATTAAAAAGTAAGATTCTTATAATGTGGCTAGGACAGACCTTTTTTCATTCTCAGTCTTTGAGCAGTGAACTCATTATCAAAAGCAAAACAAAATGTGTTATCTTTCTAACTCACACCAACTTCTCTTGATGGATATCTAAAAAAAATCCATCCATATTACCTGTCAGGGAGACAGTGTATATTTTAACAAAACAAATTATTATTATTATTATTATTCAGAAATTAACAAATTTTTGCTTTGTTTGAAGTTACAGAATGAATAATAAGTTATGCATAGTTGTATAGGGTTGTCAGAGGAGCCAAAATTTTTAAGATAATCACATTAACAATTTCAAAATACAGTGTAGAAGCTATCTAAGCATTTTTAATTTTCATGCTTTCATTTTTAAAGAGTTTGTGATTTCATAAATTATATGAAAGGAACTTGAATTACACAGGAATCTTCATTAAGCAGGAAATTCATAAATTCCACTGCTAATGTGGCAGCTTCCAAGTCAATGATTTGTCTCAAGAAAGCAAATCTCATATCCTATTGCAAGATAACACTGGCACATTGATTTAACACTACCTCAAGCCTTTAATATATTAGAGATAGTGACATCTAAGTGAGAGGTAAGTTTCAAAATTATGTGAACAATGATTTCAAAAGATATTAAGCACTTTCTGTTGTTGTTGTTTTGTTGTTGTCTTTTTTCACAATAATACTTTGTGTTAAAATATGTAATTACTGAATAGCACTGCTGATATTTACTGTACTACCAGGAGAGTAAAATACTAATCAGTGTAAGAATCTTAGCCTCATGATCTTATTTTACATATTTTCCACACACATGAATATCCAATTAGCTGGATTATTTTTAATTCCACTACCCAAATTATAAATTGACAAATGGGAGCTTATTGTGTTAACTTAATGGTATTTAAATGAGTCAATTTTTCATGCACCTGGTTGAAATAAATAAAATAAAATTTGAAGTTGTAATTTAAAAGCCTAAAATATAATTAAAGTGTCTAATAGAAACACAATATGATGGCTAAATGTCTTCTAGGAACTAATTCATGATGATGCTGAAATAAAGTAGTTCCTTCATTTAAGCATCTTATTTAACTTCTGGAAATGCAAGCAATCAAGAACTAACCTAAGAATAATTTTAAGCATATTCTTTTGCTACTGATGGAATATTTAACACATATTTTTCACAAAGACTGGCATCACTAATTTATATTCTAATGGAATATAAACCTTAGAATCTCTATGTCTACATTTGATCTAAAAAACATGATTACTGATTCCATTAAAAAAAACCCCTCAACTGTTAGGAAATGTAAATCTGCATGCTGCTTTAAATTTCTTCAGTATTTCAGTCAGCATCTAGCCAAACTGGGACAAGAAACAGATGTTATTCAAATTGGTTTTACAGAGATCATTCCAAAGTTTACCTGGGGAGTAAATGAAAATTACTGTCGAATCTGGCATTATATTTTTATGGAAAAGGAAATCTGGTCAATGAGCCCTGGGCAACAAATGTTGCATGCTAAAAAGATCTCCTCTAAGACATATGAGCTTCAAGCCCTCCGGGTTCAGGAAAGGACTAGTTCTAACACTAAAATTTGGATTTTCATAATGCTGTGAAAATACAACAGCTTAAGCTTTGTAGAAAAAAAATAAAATAAAATAAGATTAAAAAAAAAAAAACCAACAGATAAAGCATATTTTTTTCAAACTAAGTCATTTTCCAGTGCAAGTCCTTCCCAAGGGATTCAACTGGGGGAAATAGTATAAAGGGAGTTAAGTCAATCCCAGCTTGACTCAACTGTTCTTGCCATCTTTTTATCAGGGTCCTGTTTTTCACCCTTCTATTGACTAAAGGATATTAATATTTCTTGACAACTGTCTGGTGTATGAAATAAATGTTCATCTCATTTTTTTTGGCCCAACAGCTGTTGATTCACCCATGCTAACATATTTATGGAACATCCATCATGGATTTAAAAGGTGGACTTTTGGTCTTCCACTGTACTTTTGGCGGGAGAACACTGAGCAATGAAGTTAATGGAAGTTAATGACAGAGTTAATGACAAACAACACTTTTAATTTTAGTAACCTACACATCAGTCACCTTTTAAAGATGACTCTTCCTCTGCCTGAAGAGCCCTGCAGGTGAGTAGGTAAGACATACTGCCAAAATACAACTTGAATAAGGGTCAGCTTGCTAAGTTACCTTATATTATATATATATATATATATACATATATATACCTCATTTGGGAATGTGTTTGTGCTTGGAAAAACTTCTGTTTTCCTGTTCCATTTAACAAAGGTATTGTATAAGCACCATATAAGCCAAAGAAGAGGAGCCAGTTTAAAAAATTATTTGCTGGTAAGGGCTTCTTCAGTTGAATGGTTAGACACTGTATGCGTAAATGTTTAAAGTTAAATGTTTAAAATTAAAATCTGAACCCTAAAAGAATTTTAACACCTCTGTGTAGCTTACACTCAGGATCTAACCCAAACTTATTTGCAAAGCTACATTGCCAGTAATTGATTACACACGTAAGAATATCAAAATTCACGTTCTCTGAATAAGATATTATTTCCAGAAAATCTTTGAGATAAAAAAGAAATCTTTAAATTTACTGTTCACAGCTACTAGTTTAAATTTATGCTTTCTCAGGGTAAAAAGTTTAGCAGTGTGGGCAAAAAATCACTTTGCACATTCAAAGCCTTCATCCACATGTGTGCATACATAGAGTAGCAAGAAAGGTGTGTTTGAGCAAAATTCATCTTTGTGCATCCAGGGCTGGATGTTAGACTTTTGCATAACAACATATTTAGTAAAGATTTTTTTCTTCTGCAGAGTAACAATACCAACACATGCTGACCCTGCAAACACCTTGCATTCAACTGGCTAAATGTGTGTATTTATTTTAGTTTGTGGGCTTGGTCATACAAAGTAATGAGGTGCATTATTCTTAATTACATTCATAAAGAATTTTTCCCCTATGTGACCAGAATAAAAGCAAAAAATTTCAAATGTAATACAGTTTCGTTTTTTTTAATTTGCTAAATGTTGTTTCTTTGTTCTTTGATAATTTATGTGAGTGTGGAAATCAGAACATTAAAGAAAATACCTTAAAAGGGGTAGATAACATCTTTTATAAGAATCTGGGATATTTAGTTTATCTATGATTCCATAAGGGAAATTCAATTTATAAATGAAAGTCGGGGGGTTTTGTGGCTCAGACTTGTTAGATCTGTGGTCTAACTTAATACCACAGTCTCTTACTCTGGTTTTCAACCATATGCATGAAATGAAAAATCTTCCAAACATCTACCTGTCCTTTAATTTTGTCAGCAGGTCTTGAGTTCAGCAGATTAAATTAATTTATTCCTATTGATTTTATTAGAGATGTTCAGTTGGTGTTTAAGGCAACACTTTCTCTGCCCTGCTAAGTGCCTTATTCTATCAGAATATTCAAAAGTTTGCCAAGTGAAAGTTTTCCAAGTGCCTTATTCTGCCTGGATTGTCCATGTTAGCTCTTGGAAGTTAGTAATTATCACAGTAATTAAATACTGTGTCACTAAACTCGCTGTATTACAATGAGAGTTATTACAATAAGTTTATCATCCATTTAACAATACCAACACATTGTTAAGTACTGCTGCAGTCTCAAAAGTAAGAAATTGTCATTGGTGTTTTCTGGTTTACTTGAATAATTTCAAATTTGAGATTTGTGAAAGGAAAAAAAAAAATCATAAGATAACACCTAACAAAGACGTATCTGAATCCAGCCACGCTCACCAGCTTCCTATTTTAATAAGCAATAATAAACTGTTAATAGAAGAGAATGTTTAACACATCTTTTGGAGTGGTTCAGAAGGATTGTCATGCTGATAGTGCTCATGGCTAGTGTGTGTGGTCTAATATTTGAGTTCAGCATCAATGGGATGTTTTGTTTTGTGCTTAGGGAACTATGTTAGCAGAAAATAGAGCTCCTGATTAAATATACTTCTGAGTTTCTCAGTCTTGGTTTCTCTGAATTGTTGTCTGCCTCTGTAAGCACAATTCTTTGAATTATTGAAGACAAGCACTGTTGAATGAATCTCAAATCAGAAATATCAGTGGAACACCTCTTTGAGAAAATCCACCCTTGTTAGATGAGGCACTAACTTTAGGCTGACAGCTGCTTATAGATCTCAGATATATTTGGTGCAAAATTCATCAGAGCTCTAACAGTGCAGAGAGTAACTATGTATGTCCAAACAAACCCAGAAAAAATAAAAACACTTCTAAGCATATTAACTGAATCTCCACTTCAGTAATAAGACACCACTGAATAAATATTCAGATGACTGCCACACTTCAAGTCTAGTACACCTGGATGAAGATTCTTTTTCAGGGATGTAGTGAAACAAGTGCTTTTTTATTGTTAGTGCCTTACTTCAGTGTTATGTCTCTCCCTGCTGCATCTCTGCATTGCAGGGCCTCTTCTGGGTCTGTTCCTGTAGTAAATCACTCTTAAATAGTCTGAGTGCCCATAATATTGAAGTTTAAAGTGTTCTGTCCGAGGAATTGAGCCAGACAAGTCTTCAGATTTGAGAACAGAACCAGAATTTTTCTCCCTCCACTTAAAGCCTAAAACTGTTACTCTTTAAGTTCAACAAGGGCTCACCCTTAACATCACATCTGCTTTAGCAGAGACTAAAAATATAGGAACCAGAGGCACAAAGACATTATTTATCCCTAGAATTTAAACAAAACTGGAAATAATGACCACTGGAAATTAGTTATGAATAATTAGTAGTTTTATAAAAATATGACTGAACGTTACAGTAAGTACTGTTTAAATTTTGTTGACATCAATCAGACAGTTCCTTGATTTTGCTCATCTTTTTTCAGATTAGTATTGTAGAAGAGTTCAGTGCATCTGCTAAACAGTAGTACATTCCTCAGTGCTGGTCTCAACATAATTTTTACTGCATCTTTAATACTCTGCTGCCTGCACTACTTTTGATACTGAAAATTTTTTAATACTTTTCAGCTGCTTGCAATCATGCTCTACATGTCTAAATCCTGATGCACATAACTTGAAAATATAAAATATAATAGATCAGCTATGTAGAATGAAGACCTAAAGAAGCTCCTCTACAGTTTCTGACTAAATGTACCCATTTTCAGCTCTGCATATAACACAATCAAGTTCCAAGTACAAAACTTTACAGAGTTTTTTACCTACATTTGTATCATTCTAACGTTACTTCCAATTTTTATATAAAGACAGTTTTAAATCTCATCCATTATATTGGATACACTGCATGTTCTCCCATTTTATTTGTATACTGCCCACTGTCAAATGCTTTTTTAAAAAGGACTCAAAAGTACTTCCTGCCATTTTGTCACACCATTATTAAGTCACCTCAATAAGTGTTGCACGCAGAAACCAGAAAATATCTTTAAACAGAAATATTTAAATGTCATGTTTTCTTAGTAAAGCAGTTAAGAAACTCTGAGAAACTATTCCCACTGTAAAATTTAAATTACAAGCAGTTTGAGAAATACATATCTGTGGCATGTAAGAAAAGCTGTTCCATTTCTTTGTGCTTTATTGAGGCTGTTACTAACCTTGAAATCTCTGAAACCTACACTTGTTAAACATTTGGACAACCAACCACATAAATAATTGTGAACACCACAAAAATCAATGGAAAGATATTAGTGCTGTCTTTTTGAATGTGTACATATGCAGGACTAGAAATACAAAAATATTACAGAATGCTTTAATATACAGTAGAATTCCTCAAGATTTTGGACAAAATGAAAAGTACCTTCTTACTTTATAGCATTTTAAGTTGCAAATTCAACTTGTAAGTTTAGTTTAAAAGCTTAAAACAAATCTACTTTTCATGTGTAGTAAACAGATGACACCATACCTATCTAAAGATCATTAGTATATGTAACAAAGGAACAGCCTTTGAAGATCTGTGTTTTATGCAGATAAAGAGAATTTTAACACAAGTTAACACAAAGGTTCTCTCTGGTAATTATAAAGGGAGCTTTCCAGGATGTATGTATTTCAGCAGACGTGCAGAAGCAGTTTCATGAAGCATATTTTAATACTCAGTAGAGATAGTACATAAAAATAAGTGTTAAAGCTGCTGTAGAAACATTTTCTGGGCTGCAAGTCCTGGGAATTGTCATGCCACCTCAAAGGAAGCTTCAGGAACTTCTCAAAGAAGGATCCAAGAATCATTGGAAAGCTATTTCTTTATCTTCCTTCTATCAAAACAACAGTAATTTGTATATGTAGATATAATCAAGCTAATTTTTAAATTTCATCTGTCAAGTTGTTGGATTTTTTTTTTCCAGTTATCTTGATTCTAAATTAAAGGAATACACATACCATGCATTCCAGTTCCAGAGCACATAGGAATTCCCATCACATTTTATGTGTTTTAGAGAATGACTGTTTACAGAAAAATTGGGCAATGCACAATCAGTGATACAGTGAGGAAAATAAACTCTGTTACAAATTTCAGGGTGGAAAAAGGACAATCAGTTCCATAGATTGTTTAAAAGTGTCCCTGCACTTTAATTTCACATAGCTGCAGAGGTTTTTCCAATTTGTGTGGTTCAGCCTGTTTGGAAGTCTAGCAAAATCTCCCATGGGACAGTAATTTTTCCTGTAATATGCAAATACATACACACTGCTGATTAAAGTACCTTAAACAATGTTTGCCTGTGTTGTTTGGACATATGACCTTTATTTTGCAATAAAAATAATGAATAACATTGCTGACCTGAGTTTCTCTCCATATATAGAAATCCTACTCCTTGCACATCAATGCAGATTAAAGAATATTTCAGAATTTTGTTCTAAAGTTTTTTATACCTTATGAATTGTCTATTTGTTGAGTTATGTCTTTACAAACTATTGATATACCTCTGCTGCTGTGATTGCAGCCCAGGTAGGTTATCCTCAATACAGCTGTAATCTATCTAATTACTCAGAGAACTGCTGTTGCAAGGACATCCACTATTGAATTCACAGCCTGTGATTTCATTCCTATCATTAAACAAACTAATGAGGTTAAAGTTAGATCAGTTATCAATACATGTCTTGCAGTCACACCTCTGGGTTTCAATGGAGATATAGCTTGAGGAACTGCAGTTAAGTACAAAAAAATCCAATACAGGAGTGCAACAGGCACAAAGAAAGAGAGTAATTGGAGCAGGGAAACTCTGGATTGATTTTGCCAAATCAATCCTTAGATCACTGAGGGAAAAATAAGGAGAGATGATTAAAACCAATCAAAACACTGAAGCTCATTAATCATAAAGCATTATTGAGGAATAGACATTGCTGAAAGAAATAGTAAACTTGAGGGTATTAATCCAGTCTAATTGCATTAATTGCATTAATTATGTTTTACTTCAGATTTTGTTTTTCCTCAGACTATCAGGCTTTATCTGGTTAACAGTGGAACCAACTGTTAAATCTCCTCTATGTCTCCAGACTGTGAGGGAACTTGATCCTAATATGTCAGGTTGCAAATGCAGTGAAGAGGAGGAAGCAGTTTTTTTCAGGAAAAGTGTTATCAGTAGGACTCTTACCTCACTTCAAGGTGCCAGTCCAAATATTGTTTTGGTTGCATTCCTTCTGGCCATGAAAAATGCAGTAGCAATGGAGGTTTTTCACCTGAGTCCAAAAGCTTCCAGACCTTGGAAGGTGGTATAAGCTTGTAGAATAAGATAACCATATATATGCAAACAAATTTTTCAGTAATTCCTATGTCATCATGTAATGTTAAGTATATAAATTTTAGTCAGTATTAGATTTATGTCCTTATATGCATTTCATACGATTTTTAACAAATCATTATGTGCTGACAGATATTCACATTGTTCTCTTTTCTTATTGTCAGCCTCAAAATGTTACAGTGGCAGTTACATTTATATTATTTATATTATATTTGTATGATAATGTAAATAAATTTCATAATGCTTGCACATAAGGAAGTTGGAAATAATAATTTATCAAGGTCACAAAAGTTAGGTATACATAATGTTTTTAGAATCAGCTGTCTTATCTCATCCTTCAGGGTACCTCATAATCTGTTGTCTGTGGCAATGACCTAAAGGTCTCATTCCTTCATTTCTTTCTCTATGGCAACTGCAAAACTTTGATTTGTAGGAAATAAAACTGACATCCTTCAAGGTGACTAATCGAGTTAGAAACCAGGTACTTTGGTTAAAAATGCAGTCCCTTCATCTTTTCGGAAGCTATTTTGTTCAGCATAAGGAACACAAATCAACTTTCTTCATGAAAAACGATGGTCTTAATCTTCTGAGTGTTCAGTTGCAAACATACTTCCATTTTGGATCACTGAGTACAATTCTGCATTATGAAAGGAGACAAAAAAAAGTTATTGTCCTGGTTCCTCTCTGTCATTTACACTTACAGTATTCAGAGCAATTTTTTTTTAAATTTTATTTTCACATAAGGTGAAATACTTTCTTGCAGGAAAGTTTATGCAAGTACATTTATTTGCATTTGAAAATGTGTGGTATTCTTCACTATTCCTGTAACTAGTCAATACCAGACATTCAAAGATTAATACAAAATGAGGTCATGCACTGAACTGCACAGGGGTTGATATGCATGTATGTATGTATATATGTATTTATTTTCTGCAAGTCTCCAGTCTCCAGACATAGCAAATGTACCTTGGCTAACACCAAATGTTAGCCTGGGTCAACTAAGATCAGCAAAAAGCAATTATATTCATGTTTTGGTTAGAACTTCCAGTTATTTTCTTATCTTTGTCCATGAAATTCCACCATACAAGGAAAAATGTGCCTTCTCTTTTAGTCACCTTTGAACCCAAAAGTCAGCTATTTTTTCAGAACAGGTATACCAGAAAGGGAAAGAGTTGTTCCATGTGTGTCAGACAAAATGCTATCCAAAACCTGCTGAAATAAGCATCAATTCAAATCAGATTTTAGTTCTGACTCTGGTCTCCAAAAGGTTAAAAATTACTTCTCTAATAGAGTCTAGTACAGCAATTATGAGTGATTAAGACTTTGCATCTAGGCAGAAAAGAAGAGGCAGATTTAATTGCAGGCAAAGGGCATGAAAGGCCCTTTGCTGTCTGTAAACATGACACTGTGTAATATGAACTTGATACTTGATTCAGAGAAACATGTAAATAAAACATGTATATAAACATGTATATGAAACATGTATATAAAATAAGTGAGAAGAAGATTCCCTACTCCACACCTGACACTCCCACCCCCGTCCATGCCTCCTTATCCATTTCCAAGGGAGAAAAGGACAGAATAATGTCGTGACATTTTTGAAGGAAGATTATTTTACACGGACAAATTAAATCATAGAATCATAAAATGCTTTGGGTTGGAAGGAACCTTAAAGATCATCAATTTTCAAGCCCCCTGCCATGGAAAAGGATACCTTTTATTAGATTAGATATGTTGTTAGAGAAGACATTAAAAGACACAATGGATCTCTGAGGCTCCCTTGTAAAAGCATCAGGTTTTGACACTGAAAAATCCATAACTAAAGTACCTTTATTTCCTGACTTTCTTCCCTATTCATCAATTTTAGCCTTATCTAAGGTAAAGAGTCTGAATTATTTCTGCTTGTTTGCTGCCAAGGGATTTTGTAAAGCCCCTACGTTTCACTCATTAAAAACTTTGTCGGTCAAACTTTTGATTTTTTTCCCCAGGCCAAGTTCTGGCAAACTCTTAATTAAAACTGCAGTTAAAAAAATTGAGCCAGTGTGTTTTATCGTGAGAAGTAAACTTTAAAAATGTAATATATTCAGTACATTAATTGTTCTAGCAGAATAATAATGACCATTTGAATCTATTTGATCTGTGAAATATCAGTGCTGCTAAATTAGATTTCTGTCTCAGAGTGTATCGAATATGTTTTCAAAAATCATTATGACTGTCAAAATGCAAAGACACAAAAGAAACAAGGCAGAGGAGAGGATTAAATAAAAAGTTTTAAAAGCTTCTAGAGAACCTGTAGAATAATTTTTCTTTCAAATTTCTTTACTAAATCAAATTCGAGACTGCTGCATTGAGAAATACTTAAAATGCCAGCTGCATATAAATGGGAAACAAGAAGTTAGATTATTTGTGGCCTGACTTTGCAAATTTGAAGAATCTGTGATACTATATGAAGTTATCAATCACAAACAGAAATGTTAGAACCATCTTTAAGTGGGGTTTGTTGTAACCAGTGAAGCTTAACTTATCTTTATGGAAAACGTCTATTCTCTTATAGTCTATCATAACTATATATGGAGCAAACAATGTTTTCATTGGTGAGAACCATTTCTTTATACTCTTGTAGTTATGTTCTCCTACTCCTGGATTCAGGACTAACCGAAACAATCCTAAAAGAAGCAAAGACAACTATAGACTAAACAAGCACCAGCACACCTTATCCAATACACATATGGAAAAGCCTTAAATTCAGGACACTTACGAGTAAAAATTACTTAACAGCTCATTTAATGAGTTCCTATATCCACTTATAGCAATTTCTGTGGTGTGTTGCACCAAACAGCTCAGAGAGTGCTCATAAGGTTTCAGAAAGCACAAAGAAAATGAAGAAAAAATTGCATTAAATTTAGATCAAATAACAAATTACTCATTAATGGCAATAGTAAATTTAACATTAGGGACACTTGACAGAGGTGGTCAGGGAGATAATGAGAGTTGCTCTGCTACGTCTCTTACTTACAAATGAGAAATAATTGGTCAGGGATAGAAAGTCACGTTGGTTTTGGCTGCAGCAACCACGAGATGTTGGAGTTTGAGATACTGAGGAACGGGAAGAAGATCCATAGTGGGATCTCAACCATGGATTTCAGGTGAGAGGACTTTGGCTTCCTTTAGGGACCTGCTTGTAAGAGTCCCATGAAATAGAGCTCTACAGAGAAGACCCGCAGAGGAGAAGGATTGAATATTTGAGAGGAGAACATTTGAATAAATTGTGGTTTATGCAAGTCCATGGACCCAATGAGAAATACCTGCAAGTGCCAAGGAGCTGTCCAAACTCATTGTAGGCTACTGAGAATTATCTCTGAAACATTACAGTGATTAGGGGAGATTTTGAAGAACTTGAAGATAGGAAGTGTCATTACTACCTTCAGGAAGGACCAGAAGGAAGATCCGGGGAGCTACAGCCCATGAGCCCCACCAGGATTACTGGAACGTGATGGAGCAAATAATCCCTGAAATAATCTACAGACATATGAAGGACAAGAAAGTGATGAGGAGTAGTCAGCATGGACACTGAAAGGAAAGTCATTCCTGACAAACCTGATAACATTCTGCAGTGAGAACATGGATTTAGTGGACAAGGGAGGAGGCTGGACATGTTTTACCTTGATATTAGTAAAGCTTTTTACACTATTACCTACAACATCTGATGAAGAATAGACTGGATAAATGGACTGTGAGATGAGCCAAAAATTAGCTGACTGCCAGTTCAAAGAGTTGTGGATCAGCAACACAGAGACCAGCAAAAGGACAGAGATGAACTCACTGGGTTGAACAAAAGGAAAGGCCATGTCTTGCTCATGGGGAAAAAATAACCTCAGGCACAAATACAGGCTGGGGACTCAGTAGAAAATAAGCAGCTTGTCAGAGAGGGAAATGAGATCTTCATGGAGACCTAGCTGGCCATGAGCTAGGAATATATCCTTGGGTCATAAAAGGACAGCAGCCTCATGGATTATATCAGGAAATACATCATCAGGCCAACAGAGGCAGTTCTCCCCTTCTGCT
>NW_021940917.1:20844104-20852134 GCF_001715985.3 Manacus vitellinus
TCACTGACTTACTGAATGGTGCCACCTTATGGCAAATATAACAATTTTGAAGAGTTTTATGTTCTTACAGTGATAATAATCAGAAAAGAAGAAAAGAAATAGGGAAGAAGAATGGCGAACAACCTATATTGTTTAAAAAAATTATTATTTTCTCTTTAAAATATATTCTGTTAAAAAAATACAGATAATCCTACTTTTCCTAGTTTATTGCCCTATTCCCATCCCCAAAGCATTTAAGTGATTTAAGTAAATGAAAGGAAATACTCTTTTCTCACTTTCATTTCACAGATTATTCAAAATCTGAGAATTCCATGAAGTATGATATCTGTTGAATAGTCTTCAAAAAAACCATAAAATTTCATTAGAAATCCAGTAATGTTTGTGTAAACCAAATTTACCTTTACAGAGATGGACATTGCAATTGAACCTCCTGAAGAATGTCTTTTTTGTGTCACTGTTGTCAAATTTAGAGAATTTTGAGCTCTTTTAGAGACCTTTCCACACCCTGCTTGGAATAAATCAATAGACATATACAATGATTCTCTATTTGTTTTTCCTTTTGTATATACACACATATCTTGGGCTGTATCTTAGCCTTCAACCATGTTAAATACCAACAAGCAAGAGTTAATCACAATATTTCTCACTGAAAGACCTTCCCAATTCATTACGTCTAAATAGTAAAAAGCTAAATCCACGAGGCATTATTTTAAAAACAATTCTTAGCAGAGCTTAATTTGGCAAATGTCTGAAACACCCCTAGAACTTACATTTCCGTCATGCAGATAAATACAAAAAAAAAAACCTTTTTCTCCTCAGATCTTGTCCATATCCACATCTTCATATTAAGCTTCTCCCATGTGTGTACCTGGGTACTCAGTTTGCAATATAATGTCAGAGAGGGTTTGGAGAAAAGGAGGCAAGACACTTAAAAATAAACCTTCCAGTGCTGCCTGTTTTTTAGAGTGGTGTTCAGGCTTGGGTATTTTAATATTGCATTTGGTTTTAAATGCTTATGGAGATTTTTGTGTGTGTGTTCGGGTGGGGGTTTTGGGTTCTTTTTTAATAAAAATATCTTTATATTCACATTGAACACACAAAATGAGTTACCCTCATGTCAGCTGGCAGCAGAAAAAATTTTAAATGATGTCTGTTCTTAATATCCAGATTAAACATCAAGATATTTCTTAAGTAATTTTGTTCTTCTGCATTTCGAGATGCACATTATAAGGTACATGTAGGACAAACACCCTACACTTTATATGAAATGTAGTGGTCCCACATCTCACATTCCAAGGTGTTCAAATAGAGAGGCTCTGGAACCTTCTTCCCTGAAAAATAATTAGAACTGGACTGTTTAGGGCCCTCTGCAGTCACTGATTCAGTCTGCACAGGAGGCTGGACTAGATGACCTCTGGAGGTTCCTTCCAAACAAAACTATTCTCTGATTCCATATGCTGTGCAAATTTTACACATTAAACTGATAAGCAGAGTTTTCAGGCCCAGGGACATTCATTACTTATTAAATGTTAGTGAGAAAAAGAACAGGAGTCACATTTTTTTTTTTTTTTCAGAAAAAGAGATCGTATGCTTAAAAGATTGCCATTATATCTGACATTTTATCTCAAGCTCAAGGTGTCAAATTAACAGTCATAAGCTTTCTGGGTATCTTACTTGACAGAGTATGTGTTTCAACTCATCAGTGGTGACCAAATCATTCTGTAATGTTCATTAAATCAGAGAAAGCTAAAAGGTTTATAGAATAATTATCACCTTTACATATCAGGCTCTACACCACCTTCTGGAAAGAAAGGGTCCATCAATTAATCTGACAGAAGATGGTAGTCAGGAAACTTTCCTAAAAGGACATCTTTTCACTCAAAGACCTTTGGAAAGTCAGCAATTGGTCACTTCCTCAATCTTCCATGATGCAGTCTGACATTTCTTATTAACATTAAAAGACTTGTTTATATGTGTTAATACCCTTGGCCCTCCTCCTTGTTACAACTTCTCCAAATAAAACACTTCCTCCCTGTTTCTACTTATCCTCCCACTGTAAAGTGATCAGAATGGAAAAACTACTTTGTTGTGAGGAAAGTACCTTTGAAGCATGTAGCAAAACCCACGAAACTGCATATTAAAATGGCTGCTTGGGTGAACTTTATCTGCCAGACTTTAAATATTCAGTTTCTATTGCCAGGTTTCTAATGATTTTTTCATTTGTGTTTAAATCCCCAGACCCATGGGGTACAAACCGTTCTGGGGACCAGCTGTTACAGCAACATGCATTTGAGTGGGGATGATTAGAAATAATCAGAAAATAGCATTCTCTTCCTGTTAAAATTCTAAAGAACTAAGAAGTTGTTCCACTCTTTATTGGAGAAGGCAAATATTTAACTCAAAGTTTCTGATTTTATAAACCAAGAGAAAACTATGCAAAAATGAAAAATAAACAATAACCGACCACCATTGCACCTGTTTAGAACATTTGAAATTCAAATTATCCCCAAATTATATCATTATTGTAAACCTTGCTTTCTGATATGCAAAAGCTATCCTAAACATTTGATCTCAACTATTCTTAAAACCCTTTTTGTCAGAGTGGTTCTAAGTCAAATCATTACCACTGGAATGGAAATAGGTCTCTTCATCTCCTGAAAACACCATACCATAAAGACAACTTCCACTTCACTGTCTGCTGATCTATGGGATGTGTGTGTTTGGCTTAGTTGGCTTTTAAATATTTTAAGTGTATCTGGAAACAAAGGTGTCTGCTTCCTTAAAGATATCAGGCCAAGGACCTCCTCAATGCAAAAGGGAAAATAAGTAAAGGAGGAAGACATAAACAGGAACATAACATTGAGATTAGCTCCCTTGGTTAGAGGCTGGTGCTAGTAATTCCAATTTTGTGGTTTCAGTCCCTGGATGGGCCTTTCACTGAAGATTTGGACTTGAAGATCCTTGTGAGTCCCATCCAACTCAGAATATTCTGTGACTCTGTGATACAGAAACACAAATGAGACCAGCAAATGACAAGGGAGACACTAATGAGAACCAAATCTGGTCATTTGTGCTCAATGGTAAGGGCACCAGAACATGGGAATGTTCATTTCAGGACCATTACCTGACTGGGGACATTGTCCAAGGGGATGGCAAGGAAAAGGGAGAAGCCATGAACAAAATATACAGACACAGCAGTGACAGGCAAACACAGTGGAGACAAGGCAAGAAGCAAACCTGGTCAGTCACACCCAGGAACTGCAAAGAGGGGCTTTGCAGCTGACAGGGATGCAAACCTGAGGGTCCAGAAGGTTGATGGACCACTAGGACTGTGCAAGGCAATGGACGGTGCAGCAGAGGGGGACTGGGGAGAAACACAGGAAAGGTAGGCAGCAACTGATGCAAAAAGGGATGATCAAGAGTAAAATGTGTTGGTCAGGATGCTCTTCTGCCCGAGATCTCTATTTGATCACTCCAGCCCGTCTTATCTCTTACTAAATCCTTTTTCAACTGCATCTCTTCATAATCTCACTCTCTTTTCTGGGTCTGTGTGTGCTGTCAGGATCAAGTGGTGACTGCTGCAAAAGCAGATTAGCCTTCAACAGCTGGAGTTAGACAGGCATCAGCTGTCTGCATCAAGTGAGATCAAGCTGATCTGTGGCATCAGCTTCTGCAACCAGTGAGATCTCAACCCCAGGCACTGGGATGAGAATGGAGTGTGTCCTAAAAACTACCCTCCAGGAGGATGTTGGAGGCCAGGGAAGGGCTCAGAATAGGCAGCTGGAGCAGAACCCTGGGTCACAATTCATATGACTGAATACATCTCTAGTTTTTTCCAAGTGTGTCCTGTGGTAGTGTACAGTCACTAATTTAGGTCATCAAGGACTAATAACCATTAAAAACTATACATAAAAACTAATGTTTTTGTGTATACAGTGAGAGCTGGGGTAGGAATAACCCATTAACATTAAGGTATTTTTATAGAGCATTAGCTGAAGAAAGCTTTGTTTTAAAGTCTCAAAGCACACAAATACTTCAGTCTTCTTAGCACACTTATTATTAATGATCTCTGATATATTCCTGCATGAATACACACAAACACGTACATAGATTCATATCTATATATATATGTAGATATACCCAGTTGCAACACTTCAGCTGCTGAAGCAAATATATGCCTGCTGGAAATGGAAAAAAAAATGCAGAACAAAGACTGAATTTGGTTCGCTCTGTTTGGTAGATACAAGTTTTTCTTCTCTTCAAAAAAACTCCAGCCTCCCTAAACAACCAGCTAACATTTCAACCAAAAAGATTAAAAGCAGTACAGTGAAACCTATCCCAATGTTTACAGCAATTATTTTTCTAGAGTTAATTTGACATTCTTCCTAAGCTACTGATGTAGAGCCCAAAATTTACTGTCATTGTCTTGTATCTATTGTCTTTGTGTCAAAAATATAGAAATTTATTCTGCACCATCTCTGTAGACTGAAACAATGCTGCTACAACCACATTGTTGAACTGCATGCTAAAAGCTGCTTGTCCTCTCTGTGCCTTTTTAAACTCTGTCACTTAGCAAGAACTTTCTTGCCAAGATAAAGTAATAAAAAGTAAAATGAATAATGATAAAAAGCAATTCATTATCATCAACCTTTTTCTTCCTAAGAAGGCAAACTGCTAGGATTATCTGTCCCACAGTTTTGGCTGTGCACTGATTGTCATGGATGCAAAGGCTATGCAAACTCTCTAAAATTTCATTTGTTAAAAGAACCCCACAGTTTTACTTGCAGGGATTAATAGTAAACCCTCTCCTGAAGGAACATTCTGAGATTAAATTGCAGGTTACATTCACAGTTTTGTCTTGCTAGTTTTAATTTACCCACATTCTGTTGGTGGCTTGCTCTGGTGGCTGTAAAGAAAAGATTAGCATGCTCAGAAGTGCATATAACTTTGTAAAAATAAATGCAGCTTTTGTATGAATTGTTTGCATTAGTGGTTGAAGATAGCACAGGAGATAGGGACAACACACACACACAAAAAAACAGTATAGTCACTAATAATTTTCTGTACTTCTATTTCCTGGTAAATGTAATGTGCAAAAATGAAAAATTATATTCAATGAAGCTGCAAACCCATAGCATGGGGCAACACGAAATTGTACTGTTCCCAGGAATTGCTTCAGGTTATATTCTGAATCAAATCAGTTCTATGCTTCAAGGAGAGCAAATCAGTTTAGTTACTATACTACCAAGGGAAAGAATGTAGCATATGTTATCCCAGATCTACTGAACTGTGAATACAAAATATGGATAGAGCTAAACCAAACACCCTATTCAGCCCCTATTACAGAAAAAAAAATAAAATTAAAAAGTCTGCAACTTTGAGGTACGAACAATAAAATTATTGCTTTTCTTTTAAAATGAAAGATGTTTTTCCTTTTTAAATATATTTTATTCTATATACTTCAAAATTTCTCTCCAGGCTTTCACCATCCCTCTTATTATTACTTACTACTGTCTGCTAAAATATTGAGTTGTAATATACCCATTTCTTGCACCTCAGGCAATTCTGGTTCTTCTTTTTCTGTTCTGCATATAACCTAGTGTAGATAACAGCGTCAGCCTGAGATGGCTTTTTATCTTAGTGACCACTATACTTATTAAATTAAAAAACCCAGTTCTATACCAGCTGTGCATACCTGCTGTGCCCATAACAGCATGCTTTATCTGAGCTTTATAATCCTTCTCTAATAAGCATGGCAGAAAAAGAAGAGACGCTAACAAAGTAAAACACATGGGGATTAAAGAACTCATTAAAATATTTTCTGATTATAGCCCCCCCACTAGGCATAATTAAAACTAAGTATTAGAAAATCCCCTAATATCAGTATTGGTATGACTTTCTGCATACTTGTTCTTGACACAGATCAATAGTAAATACCAAATTAACAATCATTTTAAGCCTCTTTTATTGCTTACTGGGGGATTCATTGCAACATCATTCTGAATTCCACAGGTGGGCTCTGTGGCTTTTCTCTGCCAGTCAGACACAAGTTCAGCCCATCTGTGAGCCTTTTTTGACTGGAGTCTGAAGTTTCCCCAAGGAAAACAAAAATCCCTTCATTCTTGATATAGTTCTATTGCTTTGGGGCAAAAAAACCCAGTCCCTGATTCCCATGTCAGTGCAGCTAACACTGCATTCATTTACATCTCTGAGACAGCCTAAACTTTCTACGTACTGGACATTTAGAACACAAATTCCCACTGGTCTTATCACCACTTCAGCTGCATCATTGTTATCTGAGCTGCTGTTAGGTGTTTTGGAGGGTGCTGTAGGCTAAGGAGTCTATCAGAAAACTTACTTCACTGGCTCTGAAGAGCTCTCTGCTGCAGCACATCAGCCCTCAGAAAGATCATGTCTGGTCCTAAACTCAAGACAGTTCTTCATTAGGTTCAGTGATGAATATTCAAACTTTGCTGCTGGAAGATACAGTTGACTTGCACTGGAGATAAAACTCTGCACCGAAACCCAGCGCCTGATCAACCAGGAGAGGAAAGGAGGTGGACAGTGGATGTTTCCCAGTTGCTAACAGAGTATGCAGACAAGATTATTACTGATCTTTTCAACATTCTCCCTCCACAGTAGCAATGCCTCAGAGGTCTGGAGTGAAGATAAGCTCCTGATTTCTCTTGTACAAATCTCCTTAGGAAGCCTGTTTTGCCACCCTATTTATCATCCTTATGGGAAAGACTTTTCTATCTGCTCTGCCTACGAATAAAATCAAGGGACATGCAGACAGAGGAGGGGGGGGAAACAATATATGATAGTAACTTACCATGTCCTTTTTGGTATAAAAGTACTTGAAGAAACATGGCTAAACTATTTGTTTTCAACTTTAGAGCATCCAATAGCATTATCTAATTAACTTAAATAAAAGCCTCTTACTGGACTTCTTCCTAAGCTGACAATAGGACTTGCCTTCTGTGTGCTAATGTCTCTCCCCCACTGCAGGCTTCATGAAAAACATGGTGACTGCAAACTTTTTAATCTAATCAAACTAGCGATAAAAGATATTGTACAAGGGTGCACATTTTATTGATCCTGTACAAATGACCATAAAATTGCTGTAAGTGTGTACAGAAAGGTTACATAATTTTTCCTCTCAGCTTTTTTTTTTTAATAATAATAATGTAATTGGTTTTATTTACAGATAAGTAGGATGCAGTGGAAATGAAGTATGGAAGGAACACCAGCAACAGTCTCTAGTTTCTCTCCCCAACACAAATATTCTACTTTTAACTCCTTTTTATGGAACAGGGAAAATGGTGTTATCAGGAGTTATTGTAAAATTGACTGTGATAACTCGTATGGTAACTATGCTATTACTGCTTGCCACCAATGTAATTGTATTCTCTGCCATGATATATCTTCTCTTTATATATAATTTAGAAAACCAATGACAGATAAATAATGTATCTATCTAACCCTTCAAGAGTGAAGGATTGAACTACACATGAAAAAAAAAAAAAAAACAAAGAAAGCTTCTTCAACAATGCCAGAGGGTGCTGGATGCTCTAAGCCTTCCTTTATATTCTTTATAGGTACAGCCAAACTTTTAAAACCATGAAACATGTAACAGGCTTCAAACAATCCAGATATACTAATTTGCCAGAAATAAACCTAGCAAAATTCACTCCAACATCAATCATCAGAATTCCCTCCAAGTGCTCCCTTGTCAGATGGCTCATGGCAATTACAATCCAGCCATTGGTTACAATAAATCTGAGACAGATATTTTGAACACAGAATGTCATCATAGTCCAGCAAATGATTAGAGGAATCATCAGCCTTTTGTGCTACCTCCTCTCTGCTCCCTGATCAATATTTCAGATTGACTCTTCTCTTTATCCAGACTTCAATCTGAAGAAGGGTTAGCCACAGTGAATGGCAATTATCTCTCCCAGCCTCTAACAGACCCAGGTACCTGAGCATGCAGGTAACCACGGGGTATATGGGGCTATTCAATAACTGGT
>NW_021940917.1:20852999-20891415 GCF_001715985.3 Manacus vitellinus
CCTTGGCCTGGTTGAACCTCATCCCCTTGGAATCAGCCCATGGATCCAGCCTGGCCAGGTCCCTCTGCAGAGCCCTCCTGCCTTCCAGCTGATCCACACTCCTCCCCAGCTTGGTGTCATCTGCAAATTTGCTGCTGATGGACTCAATCCCCTCATCTAAATATGCATGAACTAAATTACTTCTGTTTGACTCAAAGGGAGAGTTTTTTCACAGTCCTGAGAAAAGGGAAAAGGTACAAGAGCAAACATTGAAACAACAACAATAAATTCCTCCTGTCATCTTACTCCAACCCATTTCTTCAAATCTGTGATGCTCTTGTTGCGACTTCTCACATATTAGTGATGTGTTACACAGAATATAAATGTTTAGAAGTAGTGTTCAAAAAGAGATAAAATTATACTGATCTGTGTCTGTACTTTTTCAATATTAAAAAAGAAAGCAATGTTAAATTTGTCTTATAGAGATGTGGATGAAACCAATTACCTATGACTAAAATGAAAAAGATTGATATGTACGTTGTTTTTTTCTTAATTTTTTCTACCAGTTACCCTCTGCTGATGCACCCCAATCTCTCAGAACACAAATCTAGATAACCCTGGTCATGAACCAGGGCTACAGCATGATAATTTCCACACCGTATATATTTTATGATAACTATGTTAAACTGAAAATAAATTTTAAATAATCCTAAATAAGTTCATTTTAACTATGTTGGAACCTAACCATATAGATTGTTTCTTTTTTAGTAGATAGTGCTGTAAGTTAATGCAACTGATGCCAAGCAGTTGCTATGAGGAACTGCATAATAGATGTTTATTTACCATAGGAAAAGAGATCTCCTTTGAGACACTCATTTATGTCTACATTTAAAAAGTATATAAAAACAAACATGGACGCTAAAAACACAAGAAAATCAGATCTTCATAATAAACCAGGAATAATGTCCATTTACCCTTTACAAAAAGAACAGTTTATTTCCCACATAAGATCAAGATTTTATCTGTATTTCTACATGTTGTCATAAAATATCCAAAAATTATCTAAGTCAGAGAACCTAAAAATTTGAACAGAGAGGATCCATTTAAATTAAGACAACCTAAATATTCACACTTTTAAACATTGACATAAAAATATATTAGAGAAACTTTCTCTTGTTTTTTTTTAATTTTCTTTGGTTAACTTGGGGAGTTTTTTCCACCCTTATTTCACGGTATAAAAATTTTAATTACTTTTCAGTAAATTTTTCATTCTCTACTTGAGAGAAAGAGTGCCCAAGTGCTTATAATAACAATTCCAGATCAGCATTCAAATTCTAATGTTCTCAGCTGGGCTGAGAGCAACATTTAACCACACTGGTCAAAACACATATAAATATAGAATATATAAATACATACATATATATATATTTATACATATAAATACAGAATGATTTATATGGCCTTGGTAAAAGTCACTTTTTAGGTACTCACTCATGATGTCACCAGTTTATTTTAGTGTAATGGACATATAAGTCAACTTCATCAATATTAAACTCTGGTATGAATTAAATGCTGGTATAATGTTGGGGGTTTTTTTCTTTATACAATTTACGGAGCTGTATTTGTGTAGCCTTATCTCAAATAGTCTCAGCCAGTCTTAACTTAACAGAGCCAAGTATTTTACACTAATAATTTACTCCATAATTAATTTCTTACATTTACTTTGAGAAAGACTTGCTGCTGCATAACACTTGAGAAACCACTCTGAACTGCCAGAAGCAACTCTGCTCCTTAATTTCGGTTTGCATTAGTTACAAATGAAAAGGTAGGTGGCTCCAAATATATTCCTGTTTAGTAAGTTTAATAATGAACCCCAGGGTTCACAATTAATGAAATCCCCAGGGCTTTGAGTACACATAATATTTTTTGGCAGATACTATCACTATACAAGATATGTGTATGTTCTTTCCTGAAGGAACAATGTTTCTAGAGGAAATCTAAGGAATGTCACATAATTCTTTCCCAGTATCATCTTTTCAGTATCATCTTCCCTGGAAATATTACATGAAGCCATGCAGACTGGCTCCACAGAAACAACAAATGCAGCCCCATTAAAAATAATTAAAAAAAAAGTAGAAAAAAAAAGTAAAAGGAGATAAGACCTATAGCATGTCAAAAATAGAAGACACCAATCCTACTCAAGTCTGAATCAGCACAGCATTTAGAGGTACAAATGGAGGTTTTTTTCTGTGCCCGTTTGTCTTAAAAGAAAACAAACAAATCAAACAAAAAAAAAATCATTAAATTTACAACCTCTTTTGGAAAGATTTTCAATTAGCCTTAAAAATTTTTAGCTCAGGCTAAATGTGCTGTTAATTCTGGACAAAGAGGGTTGTTATAAAAAAAATGTTACTTCTATTTCAACCATTCACCTGCTACTTCCTAGTGATTTTATCCTAAACTTGCAGAGAAATACGATCTCTCTTACTATTTTGAATGTGAAGGTTCTTCACTTCTAACTCAGAAATGTTATCCCTTGCCCTTCCTTACCTGTTCTACTGACAGAACAGTAAAAATTCAGAACTTTAATATCTTTCATCATTTTCTGTAAAGACAATTTCCAGATGAATAATTGTAAAAAGAAGGGTTTGACTTTTTTACCTGGACATTAGTGTTTTGCCCATATTGTCAAGGGTCACCAGACTTGTGGAGGACAACCAAAAATAGTCCAAATACCTGATTCTTCCAAAGAACATACATATAGAATCATCTTCTTTTAGTAAAATTACTGGAGTTTTTGAGTTTATAGCTTATTTTCATCCAAACAGAATCCAGTTCTCACACCCAGATGCATCTCTGCAGTTTGAGTCAAGAAGGCAATTTTCTTCACAACCATGTTTTAAAAGTGTAAGTTGCAACACCAAAAACGTGTGATGAGTTTAAAATTGCACGAAATTTTGAAATATACTGAAACAATTATTTTTAAGGTCGCTTTCTACTTTTTTGTTTGTTTTTAGAATTAATACAAGGTCTCTTTCACAAGTTGTGCGACAATGTTAAGGGAATGGCAACTAGTTTTAACAAAATGCAAATCCTTATATAAATGCATTTTTTTTGGGCCCAAACAAAAGAAATAACAAGAGGAACACTTTCTGTCTAATAGTCACAACAAAAAAAGTTGCTCTCCATCAGTGTCAGTAAAGGAAATGCATTTGATAAAAGGATCAATAGCCCTTTCACTTTTTCAGTTATTTGACTCAGAGATCAATCAAACCAGCTATTTGCTTTTAGAAAACCATTCTTCCAACTTCCTACTGCTATCATACTATGCCATCCAAAATAAATATATTAAGAGTCCACTTATTGCTGCACTGAAAATATATTACTGTGGTAAAGTTGCTTTATGGATGACTTTTTTTGCAAGGTAAAGGATTTATTTCAATAAATCCCTTCTCATTAACTCACTAGTCTAACATGGCTTCTGTAGAAGCAAATATGGAGAAGTTTATATCTCTTTTCCATTATTTTCAAGGAAGTATCAATAATTTCAAAGTATATATGAACAAAGAATGAAACGTTTCATAATAACTTCTTCATGCAACTTACACACAAGATGCCCTTTGTTTAAATGGTTGTTGCTTTTTCAGTAGTCAATTTTTTTCATATTTTTGAAGACTGATACATTTGTTAACCTTTCAAAAAATCATTAGTAAATACTAATTTATTCACTACCTTCCTTGCAGGTCTATAATGAAAAAAAAACATTCATGCTTTTGTGTGAATTGATGTCATATGTTGCTTTTCCACCTCAAAACTGTTTGTTCTTTAAACAGGACTGAAGGCAGCAGACTTCAAAAGTCTGTTAATTTAATTTGGTAATTTACATTACAACCTCCTAGGATACACATAAAGAAATATGGACACAGTATTTTAACTCCATTATCCCCCAAGATACAAATTGTCATAAATTTTGGATAAAAGGGCAATGCACACCCGCTAAATGATACCTTGAAGGACCTTGAAGCTTTGAAACCATTCCAAATTTTTGGTAGACCAATGTCAAAACTGAAGGAACCGTCTGCCTACATCTTATTGCCTTGTGTACACCATATTAAAATTGTGAAGACCATAAATATCTATGAATTAAAGTGAGAAATGGTCAACTTTCTGCAGTCTAGAATCTAATCTTCTAGAATTTACAAGAAAAAATCTCAGGTATTTTTGGTTTTTTGTTAAGTGCTAGTATATATTTATTTTCTTCTGGTCACCTATGACTACATTTTTAAAAATCCAGTGTTGTGCAGCACTTTGTTAACGCAAAACCAAACTGCAAACTATTATCTGCAAATTATTTTACACACAATTTTTGACTTTTATTCAAGTTACCTCGGGGTATTAGTTCATAGTAAAATTCAATCGGACAGTTATGATCTATATTAAATCTCTTCTAATAAGTGTTTCCATTAGCATCTTCATATACTAAATTGAAGAAAAAAAGAAGTTTAACTGAAGGAAAATTGGCAGGTGTGACATATATGTTTGTTAAAAAAAAAACCCAACTAAAAATTCCAGAGTGGCCTCTAAATATGATTTATTAACTTTATGGGTTTCTTTTCCTTTCTACCTTCTGCTGCAGGTCACACAAGTTCATAATCACTTAAAAATATTTCTTCTCAACAGCTAAATAAAAATGGTGTTATTAAAGATAATCATTACCTTAATTTCCTCACCTTTATTACCCACCAATTTTAACATTGATTTTCCCAGCTTATTTAAAATGCTTGCATTTAAATTCTGGTATGAGCTACACATCAACAAGCAGCTCTCCATTTTCCTTCACTGATCCCTTTTTCAGTACAAGAGCATCTTCAGTACATGTAATCTGTGGTAACTGAAATTTCCCAAGACTTTTCTTCTTTTTTATATTTTTTTTTTAAACTGCAAGTTATTTGCAGTGAAGATATTCAAAAGTATGTGAACAGTTAAGGAAACCTGAGACTTCTAACAGGTTTCTATACCCTTTACTTTTTTCCTTTTCAGATGGTGGTGACCAAATGCAGGACAATACAGCAAATGTCATGCTTACAAGTACATTCTTCCAGGGAGTAATCAAACAAAGAGTGGAGAAAAAAAAGTTTTTCCTTTTTTCTGAAAGGAAATAATAATAAATAATAAATATAATATATTTATTATATTATAATATAATTATACATTATATTTCATATATATAACACATACTATATATAATTATATATAAAATATATTAATATATTTTATTATTATATAATAGATAGTATATATTATTATATGATAAAAATAAAAATAATAATTAATAACAAACAAAGAGTGGAGAAAAAGGTTTTCCTTTTTTTGAAAGGAAATAATAATAAAATAAATATAATCTTTGTTATACTATAATATAATTATATATTATATAATATATGTATTATATATATTATACTAAATAAATGTATAATATATTTATTATTTTATTAATACTATTAGTATATATACTTTATATATATAAATTAATAATTAATAACAAAAAAGAGTGGAGGGAAAAAAGCTTTTCTTCTTTTAGAAAGGAAATAATATAAATAATAAGTATAGTATATTTATAATTATATATAATTATATGTTATAATATATTATTATATATTATATAATATAATCAACATTATTAAGCTCCAGGCAGCTGAAACAATCTCTAACATTCAGGCTTATCTTGAGGGATTCTAATTTTATCCCTTTCCCACTTCAAATTCAGCTTAAAGTTCTCTCAATAAGATCTGCTAACTCCTGTGCAAGGATCCTTTATCCCCTTTGAGAGATCTGTACCTCACATGTTGCTCCAAGATGTGCAAACAGATTCATGATCAAAAGCCTCAAAATTCTGCTGGTGTCACCAGGCTCAGAGAGGTTGTATGACTTCTCTATATCATAGAGAAATATCTCCAGGTCCCTCTGGATTGTCTTTAGACTTCTTGTTTAGCCTTCACCAAACTTGAAAAACCACTAGTGAGTAATAAATAATCAGAGTGGTCTACCAGGCTAGAGAGTTTCTTGGTGACGTCTCTTACCCAAGTCCCAGTTTCCACAAGGTAAAAACAGGATAAAGACAAAATAAGAAAATTGATTTAAAAGAACTGCAGCTTGAAAGTGAAAAAAGACTCCTTTTTCTCTTGGACTCTTTTTTGGAAAAAAGGAGGGACTTAACCTAATGTAATATATTATTTTACTGTAAAAGAAATAATTGTTATATATATACATATATATATGTAAATAAACTTGTAAATATTTCCCTTCCCCTAATACCAAGTAGTATGTGTCTGAAAACTTCTTCTTCCCTTTCCCATTAGAACAAATTGTAACAACCCCTTTAAACTGACCTTTTTTGTAATTCCTGTCTTTTTCAAACCACCACACCCAGGGAGGCTGGGTCCACAAGTTGAGTCCTGCTGGCATATTAGGCCCTCTGCTCCTCTCAGAAGGGAGTCACTAATGCCAGCTACTCTTCTTTTTTGCTTCATTTTCCTCATGATGTGTGGGGTAACATCTCAGTGATGCACAACCCTATGTGTGGATCTAATGAATATTAGCAAGATAGAATCATTAAGGTCAGAATTTTTAATGGTGGATGTCTGTAGGGTGAGTGTTACCTAATTAAATTGTTACAGGCTATTGTATTAAATGATAATTGAATTCCTAGAAAATTCCTCACAATTATAATGTATTAACAGGAATACAATTGCATAGTTAATAACTTACTGATTTTTTTTTCTCCCCTTGGTTCATTACTTTGCACCTAGGTCTTCTTGTATTCTCATTTAATGTCTATAAATCTTCCATTACTGACTTACACTGTAGAATAAATATCCATGGGGTCACACATCTGTGACTTCAGTTGCTAGATTTAAACATTTTCTAGCTTTGTTGGAGTAGAGAGACAGGAAAGCACATAAATTTGTAAAATGCATGTAGACCCTACGTCTCCTTAAATACATCACAGGAGTAAGTAAAAGATAAAGCTGGACTAATTCAGTTGCACAACAGTTTGTTACACTGCAGAAAATTACAAGTTTCTCTGACATTTAGAGGATAGTTGTACAGCCTAGCAACAATTCATCTTATCTGTAGAGCAATTCTGTATTCAAAACACAGAGCTAGTTTTTTTGACTAAAAGGAAGCTGAAATGCTAGCTTGGTTCCAAGAATCAAAATTGACTTTCTAGGCAAATGAAGCATTTAATATTCAGAGTCTCATGATTATTTCTGCTGGTAGTCTATGGAAGCAACAAATTCATGTGAGATGAACACTGGCCAAGGAATGAAGTGTGGATCCTTTTCCAGTTCTACCACTACCTTGTACTGACAATTCAATTCCCTTTTTGAATTGGTTTTCCAGGCTCTTAGTGTTTCTCTAGGTTTTGAATCATGATTTGCTTTCAAGTGTATTCCAAGACAGCTATAAAACATCTGTATCTTAATGGTTACTTAGTTAATTATTTTTTATCCCATATACCTCAAAAAGTATAAAAACAGTTCCAAATCAAAGTGGCAAAACTGTTCACTAGAATCTTTTTTTCTCTAATCATAACACTTGTAATATATTTTCATTGCATGAATAAGAATGCTTTATCAGAAACACTCACTTTCACCATGCAAACCAAATAATCTCTTGTCAAAGACAGTTCTATCCCTTCAATAGGAATCCCAATAAGCATAGATTATGTGTGTTGATGCTATATGTGGTTTTCTCTCACATTTCTTGTCTTTCATTTTGACAACTGCAAATGTCCAATATGTCAAGGTTGCTAAAGCATAAAGAGTGCATGTGTGTACTTTTAGATTCTGAAACAGACTTGTCGATGATTGTTTATGAATGATAGAATAAATTATAACACTCAATTTATATCTGTGGTCCACAGTCTTTTTAAAAATCCAGTGAAAATTAAAAAGAAATTTAAAAAAAAAAAAAAAGGAAAACCAAAAATTGCACTCATCAGAATCAGGGAATGTAAAGTTGTGATGCAGAAATGTGATACTTCTACCAGTAAGCACCAGCACAAAAAAAGCTTTGCAATAGCTATTTTTTTCCAAGTTCAGCAGTTTTTAAGGTTGTCTTTCTTTTCACAAGCATTATTCGCTGTCTTTCCTCTATCTCATTTATCATAAGCTGCTGGTAAGCATTTCACAGCCTATTTCCAGGCTAATTATCAAGATTTATTTACAAGTAACTTGGATTTCTCTGGCCATTTACTCATTCTCAAACCAGGACTTGTCTTCTTTTCACTTCTACATCATTCCTCCTTGAAAGAATCACAGAATCATTTGGGTTGGAAAATATCCCAGGTATTGAGTCCAACCTTTGACTGATCACAACCTTGTCCATTGGGCAGCTTTCCAGCCACTCTGCCCTCAGCCTGTAGTTCTATACGAGGTTGTCATGACCTAAGTCCAGCAATTTTCTTCTCCTATCAGTGCCCTTGGCCCATCGATCCAGCATGACACAGTGTTAAAAAGCTAAATATTTTTCTTTCCTTATTTTAAAACAGAAGAAACTCTTACCTTTTGTCTTCAAAAACAACTAAGCAAAAAACTCCACCAAGCCAAGAGCTTCAGCACATTGCATTTTTCTTGCTTTCTGTTGTTCACAGTTCGTGTGTTTGATTTTCTCTTCATTTTGTACTTCTCATTTTTCCAATTTATTACAAAACACTTCAGCTTGATATTATCTTTATATTACAGCGGTTCTGTTTCTTCAACTAAGGTAATGTTCAAGAACAACATGAACAGAAAATAGTTATTTGAAATACTGAGAAAGATGGATGTTATAGTGTTAACAAATTCCACTTTTTTAGTGTAATTCTGAGGATGTCTAGACATCCTTATATTTTGAGAAATAAATCACCACCTATTATTTATATTTTTATGCCATTTCTAAATGTTTCTATCATTTTGTGAGGTGCCTTCAATAAGCAGTTTTGCATCACACATACAAGAGAACAGATTGTAAAATGAAAAACTCAAAGCATCACTTTAAATCATCAGACATCTGAAGTACTGGCTTACACAGGAAAATATCTGCCCTACATAAAGTTTGGTTTCCATGGGGACTTTCAAAGAAAGATGTTTTCTAATGCATCTTTCTTAAACCACATTAAATTGATGTAAACACTTGCTTTGGGAAGTGAAGATCCTTCAGTTCCATACACTTTCATTATTTGGGGAGTTATCAGAAACAAAACTGAATTACAGCCACCTGAATTCAGAGCAAAGTACTCTTCATAGGCACTTGAAACTTCTCGAGTAACTGACTTTAAAAAAGAATAGTTATCCCTTGAACCTTGTGAAGACATCTCAGCATTTTCCATATAAACTTAGTTCTTATCACTTTGAAGGTAATATAAGTCTTGGCAAGATTTGAATTCAATACAAATATACCTATGAAAGCAGTGTAGAGTTTAAAGAGAAGGAAAAGTCAAAGTAAAAATATTACAGATTTCTGGAAGTTAATGTTCCTTACAGATAAAGATATACAGATATCAGCCTGTGAGTCTTCACTGAAAGCACCTAATTCCCCATATGGATTTGCTTATTGTGAAAAATGTAGATGTAAAGAGGAAATTATAGATTTTGCTGTTTCCTTTGTTAAGGAAAATTTGCATTCCTTTTCTGTATGGAAAAAAAGGTAACTTTCCTAGAAATAATGGTATCTGTTACTTCATGTTATCCATTTCATGGAGCTTGAACCTTGACATTTGCAAAATGGATTTTTCTCTGAGCACCTCAAAGCCTTACTGTCACTGTAATACAGCATAAATGAGCCAAGTGATTCAGTGTGTATGGGTATCATGTCTAGACACGAGAGTAAGGTGTGCATACAGACTGGGACTTGCACAGTTGATCTTGCAAAATGACAGCATTTGGATAACGTTATTCATATTACATTAATTTCAGTAATTTTGTACCAAAATATATCTGTAATCAAAATTATTATACTGCAGGTCTATAATTTTTAAACCTTTAATGAGCAGGTTAATAACTATTAAAATTTATCATAGTGTGTGCTTGATTTTAGCTTGATATAAAAAAAAATAAAGGAGAGAGATTGTGAGAACAAAACAAAATTCAAACTCTGGAAGAACAGATTTACACATTTCATAAAAACACAAGTGACAAATGCCTCAGAAACATACGTGGTACTAGTGGGAAATTGCACAGCCAAAGACAAAATCCACGAATTTAGATCAAGCAAAAGAGAGTATCTAAGACATGCATTCCTCTAATACCTGCTTTATGCCAGCTGGTTCATACAACCAACCAAAAATACCTTATCTATTTCTCTCTATTGATTATATAGAAGGTAAACATCAACTTGAGTCTGGACTTTTTAGAGCTGAACACTTTAAATCCATGTGCTGTTTCTTTACCTGTGCTGTTCAAAAGGGTGTCATTAACCTTAAGCAATTTTTGCCATATATGGCACTGAAAATGAAAGGTGCAGGTCTTAATTCTCAATTCAGTCCTAGGAGAAGGGTTAAAAACTGTTTGCATGCCAGAAAACAACGAAATAGAGTAAACAAGAAATGAAGGTCTTTAAAAATGGGACACAGACTTCATGTTTTGCAGAAAAAGATTCATCCGAATAAATATATCAAATTTATCTCTTAAAACAAAAAAAAATATTTAGAGATCTTTTAGTGTTATATTCTGCAATATTGACCTATCTGCAGGCAGTCACTCTATTTTTTCTGTTTCTGTTACAGATTCCACTCCAATTCCGATTTCAGATCATCCTCAATAATGCTGAGATGGAATCCTGAGCACAGCTAAGTCATATTCAAATTCAGTGCAGTATCTTCTCCATGTGCACCAGCCATTCCAAAGATCAGCAGCTCATAGACATATCAAAAAATAATTCATGTATTGGTATCCTTTCTGATAATTTGGGAAATGGACTCATATCCTGAGCAAGAATATATGTGCCTTCAGTACCTGTTTTATTTAAAACAGACTGAATTAGAGAGAATTTTTTAATAAGTTATATCCTTCCAGAAACATTACCTTGAGATTAAATTCCTCTTCAAGACAACATTCCTCTTGAGCCATCCAGCTTTGTAACATGCATGCACACATGATCAAGAGCATATACACACACATATATATAAAAAGAAATGTGCCTGGTAAATAGATATTTATATTGAAAACCATTATAAAAATCACTTTAAAAATCTTTCATTTTTATTATTAGATTGTCAGCAGCATCTGTAGTTCACACCTCTCTTGCCCTCTGCCAGCAGGACTTACTGTGACAGGGTCAGTGTCCACTGTCAAGTGGAAACTGGGATATCTTGGCCTACAGCAAAAATGGCAATATAACAAGCTCAGGTTGAATAAATACAGATGAACTGTGAATTGACTTTAAAAGGGCCTAATTAACTTGACAGATCAACTTTTTTCTATTACAGTTCTAGTTGCATACTTGGAAAAAAAAAAAAACGTAATTCAGGAGTTCTCCTATAAAAAGTTCCAAGTTACTAAAGGGTTTTTTTGGGTATTTTTTTACCCCCAAAGGAACCAAATTACCTCCTTGATTTTGTTCTTTTGTTTGGGTTTTATTTTTGAACATTTTAAGACTCCTGGTATCATTCCCAAATAAATATTTAGAGATCACTATTATGGAAACTCAGCTTTTCTAAAACTGCAGCTTTGTGTTACTAACTTTTTTAATTAAGAGGTTTTTTGCAGAAACTGTAGAACAGCTGTACTATCACTACATAGCCTGGGGCAAAAGACTGTTATCATCTGAAGTCCTTGAATTCTACAGTAAATCAATGAACACAGTGCCTTAACAAAAATTACCAGATACTTGTTCCATAGTGCGGGGGGAAAAAATGCACATGAGTATAAAAACTAAGCTAAATAGGAAGCATGAATATTTTCAACTGTGTCTGCAATGAATTGTACCTCTACTTGAGCCATGTGCAAATATATTTGTCACAAACTCTTCTTCTCCTCAATGATTGTAGTAAGCTGGAAGACAACATCCCAAACCAATTCCTAGAGGAAGAACTTCTGCATAATATGGGAAGCACATTTGACATTTATATCAGGTATCTTCACCTCTTATCACAGTGCAGCTTCCCAGATGCTAACATGTAGAGGTCTGCTCTGTGAGTAGGCCTTTCCAAAATTATATGGAGGTAAACTAGAAATAAATTGCAACAACCAGATAATATAAATTAAACAATGGGATTTTCTCGTGTGCTTTGTGGAGGAAAGTTTTTTGGCATTATGTATTTGCACACGTGTATTTGCACAGGTGTATTTGTACACATGTATCTGTATGTATGTACATGTGTGTATGTCTATGTAAGTGCGTATACTTATTAATAAGGCAGCGTTCTTGCACCAACCCTATTCACAGTCTTTTTCAGCAGGATGCTCCAAAGGGCCACGGCAGATCTCAATGATCAGGACGGGATCTACATTTGATATCGTACTGATGGAAGCCTTTCCAACCTAAGGTGACTGAAGGCCCACACCAAGACCTTAAACCATCTTGTCCAGGAGCTGCTTTATGCTGATGACGCCGCCCTTGTTGCCCACACAGAAGCAGCTCTGCAGCGTTTGACATCCTGCTGTGCTGAGCTGCTGAGCTCTTTGGGCTGGAAGTCAGCTTAAAGAAGACAGAAGTTCTTCATCAACCTGCACCTCAGGAAGTCCCCCATCATCCCCACATCACCATTGGCAATCAGAGCTCAAATCAGTCCAGCAGTTTAATTACCTAGACAGCCTCATCTCCTCAGTCACAAGCACTGAGGCCATGTTGCTGAGAACACAGCTGTGCTGGGCAGGGCACGTCTCCAGGATGAAGGACCAACCACCCCCTCCCTAAGATCCTGCTTTATGGTGAACTTGCCACCGGCTGCTGCAAGAGAGGAGCCCCAAAGAGGAGATACAAGGACTGCCTGAAACAACATCTCAGCCTTGGCCATATTGATCACCATAACTGGTCTACTCTGGGCTCCAATGGGGAGGTCTGGAGACACCCCATCTCTAACGCTGCTGATGCCTTTGAGAACGCAGCAGGATCACCCTTGAGGAGAAAAGACAACGCAGAAAGAATCGTGTCTTACAGAATTTACCACCTAGGTATGGCCACTCCCCACTGGGCATGCTTCCTATATTCCTTTGGCTGTATCTTTAAAAGCAAAGTGAGAGAATTTTATACCAATCAGCAACAAAGATATTCATTACTAAAACCATTGAATGATTTTAGTAAACATAACTAAGCATAAGAAATAGTATAAAAATAAGAATGAGAGAAAAGTTAGGGAAGACTCCATTGTAACTGCTGGGCTCAGTCGATGAGCTGAACCCATCTTCTCCCCCACAGGGATGTCTATTGGGTAAGAACCATACTCTATGCACTGAATGCTTTTATTGGGATCAGAGCTTGTCTGAATATTGCTTTAAATAAGTTTTTGCAGTCAGATACTATCACTGGAAATCCTTGAACCTTAACATGTCATCAATAAACCTGGGGAGAAGTTGGTCCCATGCAGCCACTGTTCAGAGACTCAGCATCAGTCTGCTGGCAGCAGATGGTCAGTGATTGCCTTTCCATCACTTGTTTCTTTGCTTTTCTCTTTCTTTCACTTATTAAACAGTTTTTATCTTGACACATGGGCTTTTCTCACTTTTACCCTTCTGGTTCTCCCCTCCACCCAGACGGTGGTGGGAACTGAGTGGGCAGCTGTTCCCTAAGGAATGCAACTTATCCCTAAGGAAAGGTAGGGTCATAGCAGCTAAAAAAAGAAATCCACTACTTGATGCACCTAACATGGATATGCAGATTGCTTATGAGATTGGCAGCAACCACAGTACTGACAACATACTATTCCAAGTAATTCTTCAATTTTTGTTTTCTTAAAGCACTGTCAGCTTTGCTGTTTCTGTAAAATATCCTATGTTCTGAATAATTGCCTTTCTGCTAGCTTCACAATTTCAACCGTTAGATTTTTCTGCTCCATGAAAATTAACAGAGTTTGGTCTCTAGGCAACCCCTAAGACTGAGAGTTCCTATATCATTCACTTCTAATTATTACTTTTTTCTCATCACAATACAACAATACTTCTTAATGTTGTCGGAGCAGATTTTATTCTTACCAGTTTCTAATTTATGCTACTAGGTTAGAAGATCTCACTGTTTACCATATTTTTCTCTTTATTCGGAAATACTGGTGTTCTCCTAATTATTATTAGAACAGCATGTAGAAATCAGGGTTTTGTTATTAGTTTTCCTACTGCCAACCGGTTTGCAAATTGCTTTTTTTTGTTTTAAAATGTGGCTCATGAATTGCACCACCCATTGTGCTCAGTGAAGAGTTTATGAAAGCAATTTTGTTTGATGGACATTTAAGCATTTGTACATCTGCTTTTAGTCTCAAAGTATTAGGTACTTTCTTGTAAAGTGTGTCAATACTAGTTAGGTGATGGATATGTTTGCTAATGTCAGGACATACATCTACCCACCGCTGAAAATCGGGGTTAGACAGAAGACTTGAGTGATGAAACACAAAGGAAAATTTCAGTTATTCATTAACTGTAATTATTCCATAGTTACAGTACGGAACAGGGAACAAAATACAGAAAGAGTAGATATTCTGTTTTGCATGACAACTCCCAAAAGCAAAACATTTTAGTATGTTTAAAAGAAGAAATGTGAGTGTAACCTTCAGGCACACATTAAAGCTATCATGATGAAAAAAACAGCCTTGAACGCTGGACTTTCTTTTATTACCACAGAAGATCTTTTGCAAGACAAAATGAATATGTTACACTCTGATTTTAGAAGTGTAATGGATGTTCAACTTCTACAACGATCAGGAATTGATATTCTTCTTTCAGTGAGCACTGATTACATCCATTCAGTGTTTGTATCATCAACACATTAGCTCATTAACAAATCATAAATTAGAGTAGATACAGTATCTGTCACCTAAATGAACACTTCTCTCAGATCTCACATGCCATTTGTATTTCTCTAAATACACATAATCAGAAAAAAAAAAGTTTGCAGAAAATATTCTAGAATAACAAGTAAAAATATATTTCTAGGCACCTCTATGGAGGAGTCTTCAATGGTCAGATTACAAGTGCTTTGCTCATACACATATTAAGGACAAATTAGAAGTTGAAGAACTTTTTCTTGCACAACAAATCTGTTGCAAAATCCCCATTCACTTCTCATCCCAGACATCTGTAGATTTAATTCTCAAATTTACAGTCAGAAGAAGGGAGGGCTTGTTCTTTACTTGCCTGACCAGAAAATGCTCTTCTTACTGAAGAAATTGTACTGTTTCTGTACAGTATATACTCTATAAATAGCTGAGTAAGTTTAAATACATGAAAATTAAATAAAATTTAATGGAAAGTAACTCTTATGACAATATTCTTCCAAACAGCCTGATCTTATGTCTCTTAATGCCTACAGCAAATAACTAAAAGACAAACAGAGAAGGCTATTTATTATTAACTTATAACTACTACCAGTTAGGTTATTTGGTCTGTGAAAGAGCAGTTTATGTTCAGATATGAAAATAGGCCTATAATTAGAGAAATATTATATTGTTCTGTATTATTTATATTGCTTAGAATTATGTTGTACACTAGATATTGTTCTCATAGAGTTTAGCTCTACAGCTTTTTTAGTTTCTTCACTGAAATAAAGTCTTATGAAAATTAGATTTTTTTATCGGATTGTGAAAAGTCATAGAATCACAAAATCATAGGATATCTCAAGCTGGAAGGGACCCACAAGGATCCAGCTTCAGACTCATCACAAAACAGACTAAAACAAAACCATATGACCAAGAACATCATCCAGTTGCTTCTTGAAATCTGACAGACTTGGTGGCATGACAACTTGCCTGGGGAGTCTGTACCAGTGTCTCAATGAAGAACCTTTTCCTAAGGTCCAATCTGAATTTCCCCTGATGCAGCTTCATTCTATCACTGGTCACCAGAGAGGAGATCAGAACCTTCCCCTCTGCTTCACCCCTTGAGAAAGCTGCAGGCTGTCATGAGATCACTCCTCAGCCTTTTCTTCTTCTTCGTCAAGCTGAATAAACCAAGTGACCTCAGCCACTTCTCATAAATCTTGCCCTTGGGACGTGTCATCACCTTGCTCGCCCTCCTCTGGACACACTCTGATAATCTGATGTCCTCCTTACATTTTGATGCTCATAACTGCACACAGGACTTGGAGTGGGGCCTCACCAGTGCAGAGCAGAGTGGGACAATCACCTCCCTTGGCTGGCTGGTGATGCTGTGCCTGAAGCGCCCCAGGACACTTTTCACCCTTTTGGCTGATAGGACACACTTCTGACTCACTCAGCTTGCCGTCAATCCAAACACACAGATCTCTTTCCATGGGGTTGCTCTCCAGTCTCTTATCCCCCAGTCTGTATTTATAAGCAGAATTACTCCATTCCAGGTGGAAAATCTGGTGCTTGCTCTTGTTAAATTGCACACAGCTGGTGATAGTCCAGCTCTCTAGTGTATCCCAATCTCTCTGTAAGGCTTCTCTACTCTCAAGAGGTTCCACAGCTCCTCCTCATTTATTATTATTTGCTAACTTACTTAAGGCATATTCAATTCCTGTGTCCAGATCATCTATAAAACCAGTGATATGGTTTGAAGGTGGCTCCCTGCCAAGTCTCCAAATCTTACCACAAGAAGTCCCCCCCCCAAACCTCAGGGAGAAGAGGGAAAAAACAACCAAGAAAAACCGAAATGAGAGAGAGACAGCTAAAGCAATATATATAAATGTATTTACACTTATGTTACAGTTATATACAATTGGAATATATATATAATTTCACAAGGGAAAGGGAAGGGGGAAGGAAAAAGGAACAAAACCAGAATAAAATATATATATATAGCCCGATTAGTAGCCCAGTATCTAGTAACTAAAAGAATTGGCTAAAAAACTATCTTACTACTCTCCTTGGGACAACAGGGAGTCTCTCCAGAACGATCACCGGCAGCCTCCGCCTCCCAAGGTCGGCAAGGCCTGACCAGGCCTCGCTCCCCAGCACGGCAGATCAACAGCAGGGAACCTGCCCCTCCAAGCCTTCCCTCCTTTCTTCTTATAGTCTGGCTTACATAAAAATCGTAGGGAATACCGGGTAAATCTGGGCCCTTCCTTGGTTACAAACTGGTCACCAAGGAAGGCCTGGACCAAACTACCACACCACTGAAGAGCAGTGGCCCTAAAACTGAGCTCTGGGGAACCCCACTGATGGCTGGCCACCAACCTGGTGTAACAGCCTTTATTACAACCCTCTGGACCAGACCCATCCACCAGTTGTTCACCCACCACACTGTGGACTTGTCCATCTCTGTGCTGGACATTTTATCCAGAAGGATACTGTGAGAGACAGTACCAAAAGCTTTGCTAAAATCCCGAACCACCACATCTACCAGCTTCCCTTGGCCAGCTAGATGGGTGGCCTGGTCATAAAAGGAAAATAGGTAAGCAAGATTTTACCTGAACCCAAGCTGGCTGTGACTAGCAATGACTGCACTGTATTTGTCACAGCCTCTGTGTGACACTGTATTTGTCACACAGAATAACAGCCTCTGCAATTTTGGCAGGCACTGAAGTGAGGCTGACAGACTTATAATTACCAGGGTCTTCCTTTTTACTCTTCCTGAAAACTGGGACACCCTTTGCCAGCTGCCAGACAATGGAGACCTCTCCAGACTCCCCAAGACCATTGAAAAATAATACTGAAGATCTCACAATGACATTGGCCATGCTTTATCTAGATCTCTATGTTTCTTCAGTAATTAGTATTAAAAACTTAAAGACAGAATATTTGTCTTGGGATGAAAGGGATAGCCTTGAGTAAAAAGGAATTGTCAGGAAAATCAATAAGTCTTCCAGCTTCAGAGAAAGACTTAAAATTTTAAGCTTATTTGTTTGAGGTTTTTTTCATATTATAACAAAGATCACTAATGATTACAGGCTATGGAAATGATAGACATTGCCATTGTTGTGAATGGGTGAGTGGAGGAAATAAAAATCTTACTCTAGTTGAAAAAATTATATTAAATGAGGAGGAGCTGTGGAACCTCTTGAGCGTAGAGAAGCCTTACAGAGAGATTTGGATTCACTAGAGAGCTGGACTATCACCAATTGTGTGCAATTTCACAAGAGCAAGCACCAGATTTTCCACCTAGAATGGGATAATTCTGCTTATAAATACAGACTGGGGTGAATCCCACTGGGGCCCATGGACTCATATGGGCCCAGCTGGAGCAGCAAGTCTTGAACGAGTTCAGAGTCATCTGGGGGTTTATCAACCCCCAGTTGTGGTCTTCCAGCTCAAACTCCAGTGGTCCAAGGGTCCATCATCAGTGTTCAATACAGGGGCAAAGAAGGAATTGACTATCTTTCTACATTCCTATTTGTGAAGTCACTGACCTTATCAAGTAATGGACTGGGTTAATTCAACTTGTTACTTTGACTTCCCTTGGTGTTTTTGGCATCCATCTCGATTTCAGATTTTTTTTTTGTGAAATGAAATCAACAGTGGTACAGGATCACACTAATGTGTGGTTGAGCTTGGAACTGCCTTACCACAATACTTTAATGCCTTTTAGCTGTGTGAAAATTTTCTCTCACAGCTTCTCTGCAGAGACATCTGGTCTTATGACATTATCTAGACAAACAAAACTTCAAGTGTCATCTTATAGCAATCTGAGACAGCAATTTTGGTTTTATGGTCTAGACAATTTTCATTTAAATAATGTTAAAACATACTTTTGTCCTGACAACCAAACCCACCTTTTATTGACCCTGACTAATTCAATACAAAATGGTGTCTTTTCATCTGAAATTTAGACAATAATGTTTGCAAACCTTTGTGTGAAAACTGATGAACTCATAATATTATCCATGTTTGTAGTTAATAAAGTGCCTTCAATGCAGGCATACACAGTACGAGTAATAATTCTACCTCATTATTCTCAATAGTTTTAGAAAAATATGCATTTGACAGGCATACTAATGCCTTCTGGAAAGTAGGTTTGGATAATATACACCACTTAGCAACAAAAACAACTTCTCCAATTTTCCTTCTAAACCAGAACCAGAATAAAAACAAATAGGCAATTTGCATATCACAGCAAACAATTTGCATCAGAAGTATAGAGGAGGAAGCAGCTCAGATGCACTGACCACTGCATTAACATTTTTGCTTGTTTCCTCTTCACAATCTGAAGAGAAAATACAATTAGGGCTGTTAAGTCACTGAACAATTTACTTTGAAAATCTCTTGTAGGCAGAAATGAGTAATTTTAACACATTACTGAGAGGACTTTCTATTAATGTGCAGGTCAGGACAGACTTGTAAAATAAAAACACTGTAATGGGTAGAAATCGTGGCAAGAGACACAACGTAAGGACTAAACAGAAAGATACAGAACAGTTTCTAGCATATATTTTAGGGGTCTTAAACACCAATTGGGAGGTTAAAACAAGTTGTTATGTGCTTTATCTAGATCTCCATGTTTCTTCAGTAATTAGTATTGAAAACTTAAAAGACAGAATATTTGTCTAGGGACAAAAGGGATAGCCTTGAGTATAAAAGAATTGTCAGGAAAATCAATAAGTCTTCCAGCTTCAGAGAAAGACTTAAAATTGTAAACTTATTTGTTTGAGTTTTTTTTTCATATTATAACAAAGATCACTAATGATTACAGGCTATGGAAATGATAGACATTGCCATTTCCTTGAATAGGTGAATGGAGCAAATAAACACCTCACTCTAGTTGAAAAAAATGTCACATCCCTCAGTCCTTTCTTTTTTATCTTGATATTATATGGAAAATTCAAACTTAACAAAACAATTATTCTTTCTGTCAGGAAAAACAAGACGGAAATCACAGAGTGCTCTGTGAGCATACTTTACAGATAATTTCCCAAAGGAGCCAGTGTCTCTCCACAGCTTGGGAAGGACTCAATAATCTCTCAGAGGACTGACCCTGAAATGGGTTCACTGTATTCAGGGACCTGAAGGAGTCAATTTTTTAACATTCCTTTTCATTAGTCTTTCCATTTTAATTGGCTATGAACAGAATGTCTCTTTGAAGAAATATAATGCAAAGGAAAAAGAATTAAGGATCACAAGCAAGTTCCACGTATCTAAAAATGAGACATTTTCTTTTTGGACTGTATTTCTCTTGCATTTTTAAATTAAATTTTCTTTTACTTCCCCCCCATTTTCATGAAATTACTACTCCATGATAATGGCATATTAGTTTTGCTCTTATTCCCTTAATATTCCCCATAATTGTTTAACCCCAAATATTCTGTCCTTTTGTCAGTTTTCCCAAAGTATCTGTATTTTTCTCTTCTTTCTACAGCTTACTTTGTTCACATACAAACTTTTTATGTATTCATGTACAAAAAAAAAAGTAAGCACAATGTAAATTTTAAAAAAATAAATTTTTAAAAAGTAAATAAGTATTGCTCACAACTAGATATGCCTTTGCAAAATCACCTTAAAAAGAGAAAAGATGAGGGAAACCATCAAAGAAGCTACTGCTTAGTATTTTGAAAGTAGATGAATCTTGGACAGTGTCTAGAAAATCAGAAAACCAAAATTATAAGGAATTTAAGAGACATGTGTTGTATGATGCTCTCATGAAACTTGGTAGAAAAACCCATAAATGTGTCATTCTGCAACACTAGCATACAGCAAGAAACATAATTCCTTTTAACAGGACCCAGCACAATTCTGAAAGGGCCAAAGAGATCAGGAGAGTTATGGCATAGGTATCATGTGTATCTCTTCTGCTGTCTACAGAGGCTCTTGGAAGGGGAACAAAAAAAACAAAAACAAACAAACAAACCAAAACAAAACACACAAAAAAAACCAACAAAAAAACCCCAAAATGCAAAATAAAAAACCAAAACAAACCGACCAAACAAAAAACAAAAACAAACAAACAAACAAACAAGAGTAAAACCATGTCTCTTACTCTTACTGTGGTTGACAGACAAAGAAATGTTGCAACCCGGATGGCACAGAAGTAATTGCAAAAATATATTTGCAGGAGAAGAAATAAAATAACCCAAATATTATATGGGAAGCAGATGTCCCCCTTCATTAAGACTCTGGTAATTCTTCTAATTTCATTTATTCAGCAATTGGTGAGCTGTCCTTTTCACCTACAGATATGCTGAGTGTTCTGTCATTTGGCAACAGATTTACAGTCAATAATATTAATAGTTTCTCTTTACTTGAATTGGGATCTTGCCACTCCTGAACTGTAAGGTTAATAAAGATAATAACTAAATGTGTTCTGTTTAATCCGACCAGAGGGTGTATGGGAAATCAAAGAATGAAACATAGAACTAAACTCTAGTTTAGAAACACAGAACTACTGATCTAAATATATCAAAATACAATGCTACTACACATGGCTAAATAATTCACTCACCCATAGGCATGCAGCTAATATATTACTATAATGATTTAAGTGTTCCTGAGATGACTCCTTCAAACACAAAAAGATTAACAACACAAAATGCAGCCTAGAATTTGGCATTTCAGTTCTGGAATGAAATCAGGATGCTGAGAGAATGAGGTACTTAAATGCTTTGTGGCTTTGGAATATCTCCATTTAATCTCATTAAGCAAAAACAAAAATGCTTCCTAGCTGGAGAAAGATTTAACAGCCCTGAACTTTCAGAAGAAACAAGGACACATGTGCAAATTTATAGTGGTTTCCAATTCCTACACAAATATTCAATGAATCATTTAGTAAGCATTTCTGAATTCTCAAAGACTAGATATAGATATAATAATTTAATGAACCCATTCTTCAAACTTACTCAAATAATTTTACTTTATTTTAGAAACCCCCATGAATATCTTCAAGACAAATCTTTGGCAAACCCTCAGCTGCAGTTAATTATTTTATCCTCTTACAGTTAAACTTTGCTTTAGCTTTGCATGATGTGTCTTCCTGCCAAGATCCGGTCACTATAAATGTGTACATTTTTCACTGGATTTATCACTGATTTTTTTTTCTTTAAATTATTTTTTAAAAGAAAATAGCTGTAATAATGAGGGCAAAAGTCATAGTCATATAATAAGTCCAACATTTCCAGGGTTTTTAAAGTTTCTTGTATAATTTTTAAAGTCACACATGACACTTTTAAATTTTGATGAGGTAAAAAATAGATTTGAAAAAAGCAGTAGTAATGAAGATGCACAAACCCCTTCATTTCTGTTTTTTCCCCCCACATTCTGTAACAAAAAGGATTATGAATTCAAATAGAAGCTGGCAAAATTTTCCAGTAATTCAGCTGCAGATTATTGATTACAAACTTTCTAAAATCAGAGTGCTGTGCTACTCAGCACTTCTAAATTATAGCAGAACTGAGACATTTGGGGCACAGTGCCACTGGTGGAAACACAGGCTTTAAAAGTCCTTCCAATAATAACAATACTCACCAAAGTTATGTAGAAGTGTCATGTTGTCAGAGAGAAAATAGACAGAATATCACGATCTCTTAAAAAGGGAAGAAACTTTAAACTATGTTTGTATTCAAATAGCTGCCATTATTTTTTTTGCTATACAATTTTCCTTTTCTGGTTCTGTAGAGGTAAACTTCTTTATTGTTTCAGCCATGACTACAGGATATCAGTGGGCCCATAAGTTGACATTCAATTGACAAAAACATCCAAGTTTTATGACACCTACCTCAAAGAAAGCTCTGCTATAGCAAAAGAAAAGAAGATTACTTGCGTTTTGTGATGTGACTGGGTATTTCCTAGTTTGCATTTCAAAATAGCAAATAAGTCCCAGAGCAGTCAGATGAGGAAGAAAGTTTATAGGTTGGCCTAACCTTCTCATACATCCTACACTGGCAGTTATTAAACAGAGTTCTGCAAAACCCTTATCCCTTCTCAGAAAATACACACCTGACCAAAATCTAGGAATGCTGGATCAGGTGTGGATCATCAGTACCATGGAAGGAACAAGGTACATGTACTTGGTATAACAAAATTCCAGTTTAACTAAAAGTTTTCTTCCCCAAAACACATATGGAGGGAAATTAGCAGTGAATGACCACTTGGTTTCCTTTCACCAGATTTTTTGGATTGGCTTACCCTAGCTGACAAGTTTGTCTTCCTCAGGAATATGAAGGTTTGGAGGGTGCTCACAAAGACAGCAGGTCTGCTTTATCACTGCAAGCCTATTTTATAAATTTATTGCAGAATCTTCCTTTTATGTAGAATATTCAAAACAAGTGAGTCCTAAACGTCTTAGAAAGAAGACAAGACAGACCTTAACAGAACAGTGTATCCATTTCCATTTAGAAATTCCTACTCCAGAAAGTACTATTCTATTTGGTTATTAGCTAGATATTGTTATTAGATTATTAGATATATTGTACCTACTGCAAAAACACCGCGGTGTTCTTGTGCCAGTAGGAATGTTATTTCTCCTTCTCAAATACTTGCTGAACTCCTGCAGGCCATAAACAAACTTGGTCTCTGTACAGGACTTTATATGAAGGAACTATCCTGCACTCATAATAATAGTATGTGGTAGAAATCAATATTTCAGTGGAAAAAGGAGGGGTTTTAAAGGCAAATCCCAAGCATGCAATTCAACAGTAACTGCAGTCACTGTTGAATAACTTTGCGTTATTCTCAAAGGAATATATTCTTCAGGTAAGGTAGGGTAATCTTTTTAAAACATAGTTTTATCATAGTTTTATCACTGCCTTTTCTGGAATAAAGAAGGAAATTTTCCCATTACACCAACTATAAGAGGACAGTGACAATTTTCCCACTTTCATGGATCCCAGGGTTGAGGTGTTTTTAGAGGACAGAAACATAAGTTTGAATTCTAGTGCTTTTGGAGCTCATTATGGTTTGTGGCTGTTTGTGACTCAGAAGCCTGAGACCAAAGAAGAAAATGAACTTGCACTTCTGCCTGCAGTCACTGTGTCAGTCACTACCAGGCAGAAAGAAAAATTTTAGTATCCAAACACTGGGCCCATGGAAATTGTTAGATACATTAAGCTAATAAAGCCACAATCTGTTTAAATCCTTGCCTGTGCTTGCTTTTAGGTGACCCATGTCCAAACCAGAGATGAGAGTGATTATTTGGAGTCTATCACAAACCTCTGATGGTGGCCAGCTACACAGGAGCTTACACATGACAGGCTATTAGCATATAGCTACATATTTTCTAAGCTCTCTGCTTTTGGAGAGGTGGCAGCCTCACTATACAATTTGCATAAAAAGTAGTGTTTTCTAGAAAATAATTCTGAGGGACTTGTGTAATGTGAAAAGCAGAAAGCAATTCTGCTTTCTATTCTGCAAGCTGAATAGTTGCTTAATTTCTTTATGTTGTAACAGTAGTCAGGAAACCAATTTGCTTTGTCTTCAAAATCAATAGCATTGTGTTCTGTGTTCCAGAAAATCAAAAGACAGTCACTGTAACATATTTAACAGGACTTTTTTTTGTTTCAGGATACTTTTTTTTCCTTAAGAGTTCATTGTTGCAACAGTTAGGCATTGGAATTGGAAAAATTACATTGGAAAAATTAATTGGAAAAATTACATGGAGTAAAAGATATGCCTGAAAATTCCAAATTCAAAATTAAAATCATTCAGACAACTGTAGTGTGATTATTTCTCAAACATTAAAAAACTGTGCCATAAAATTATTGGTAGGAATGCATCACCCAGGACTGAGAAGTTAGGAGCTGTAGAACTAAGGTGTTGAGAAACCCTTTAATTGCCCACCTTGTGTGTGCAATAGTAGCAGAGTTTTTAATCACATGCACTATTTTTTTCCCCTGAGAATAACTGTCTCACTCCATGCTTACTTAATGACCAGCTACTCAGAGGTTTTTTCCTTACAGTATTTAGTGAATGACTCCATGGCATATTTACAACACGTAATTCCAGAGCAACTCCACTAAGGAAATGATGACCTCTCTCGTCAGCTTTCCTGGAAATAAGGTTAATATAGTACCTAAAATAAGAAATAAATGTCTTTTGGAAAAAGACATTACATCTTGCTGATCTTCATGTTGTTAATTTTGACAGCTTCTGGTAAATGAGTGAGGTAGTTTCTAGCTAGTTCTTATACAATTTAATTTCTCTGATTTCAGCGTGGATATATTTCAGCTTTGATTATTGTTTGATTCCGAGCTGTGGATTCATTTTTATTTTATATTTCCTAGAGTTTTGCTATATATAAAGCACTTTTTAAGGTAAAAATATGGATTCCAAATTTTCAGTTCATGATTTGTTCAGATCTTACTAAGTAGTTCCATTAGGCAGACAAACTGTGAGTGCTGAGCAGCTACTGTTACACAGGATTTGAAGGGGGAAGACATATAACCAAGTTTTCCAATAGCAATAACCAAGAAATCATCATTCCTCATTGTGGAATCTTGGAGGAGAGGGAATAAGAGAAAATATTGCTATTACAATAATTCACACCAGATTTATTCTGAAAGTCTACGAATTTAAAATTAAAAGAAACCCACAACTATCTGACTTTATTTTTCAGTGTGTGAAGAGAGAAATACCATGCATTAAGCTAACATTTCCTTATATTTTTATTTTATGACAGGTTCACGTGTAGTTTAACAAATATGTCATTTAGTTTGTAAAGGCTCCACAACTTTGTGAATAGCATGTAAAAACATTAAAGTAGTAAACAACAAGTTTCCTGTCTGACAGCATTGTTAACAGCATTGGTGAGTGTAATTCCTCAGGCACAGCTTTCAGACCCACAAGGATGTAAAGACTACCATTGTTGGCCATATTAAGCTATTTTTTAATTTACTTTTAACCAAAGATCAGTTGTTATTTAACTGCTCTCTCACTGGCTCCACAAAAGCAGTGCTTTGGCTCTATAAAACTTCCAGAGTTCCAGAAACCAAAATCAACACTTGTGCATACACTGAGGCTCCACTTCAAAGAATACAGATGACTGTCAATTAACTTACTACTTTATGTGCTGTTTATTGTAATATGTTTTTCAGTGGTTAAAAGAATCGGTCTCAAGATAGTACATATGAAAAGAAATAAAAGTAATATTTTGCTCATACTAATGAAGACAAGCCATTAAACTTTGACCTTCTCCTTAGATTAATTGTCATGGTCCTGGTTCAAACATGAGTGTCATCAGCAACAGTTTTTTAACATCAATTAGCGGGCATTAAGCAATTAATAATCCTTAATAATTTCTACTGATCTACAGATAAATATTCTCAATCAGTAAAACTGGCAAAAAAATACTGGTATCTGACTCAGTTATAGCAACTCATGAATCCTTTACAACTTGAGGTTGGTATGCTCAAAAGTTCTTTGTAAAACAAAAGCATTTTCTTTGACATTCTAAAACTGTTGATTCATTTTGAAATAATGTCCAATACGTGAAACTTTAAAAGGTACCAGTGGGATTTTGACCCCAAAAGACTTTTTTATTAAGAAAAGAGGACAAAAAAAGAGCTACATTCTCTCTTTTTTTTTTTTTTTTTTTTTTGTTGATCTGGAGAATTTATATTTCCATCTGTACAATTAGACAAGAAAACCAAAAAAGATCAGTTATTGCCTTATACAAATCATCTATATAGCAAAATATATGCATGGCAGAACCATAATATGACTTTCTCCTTGCTGCAGAAACCTGCATCATTACACAGCTTTTCCAGATGTTTTAGGTGCATTCCCCGTGCATTTATGAGACACAACATTTGTTATCCTATATTGAGTAACCAGACATCATTTTTTCAAGGCTTTTTGCAGACACTTTGAAATATCAGAACCATATTCTGTCTAGAAAGAAAGCAGTTGATTAAAATTACAGCCAATTTATGCAGTTAAAGGTGTACTTTTCTTTAAACGTTTTACAGACCATTCCCTTCTCTGAATTGTAGTTAGTTTGAGGTTTCACTGCAGATTTTCCAATTAATTTTTCATTCCTTAAAAGTTAACAGCAATGTTTGTGAGATGTTTTGTTTCTTAGCGCTAAATAATAAAAAAACCCCTATCCTAAGGCTGTTAATAGAAAGGATATTAGTTTAGAAATATTAGATCTTCACTTAGTCTTAAAGAAGATAGAACGTGACTTTAATTTCCAAAGTCACGTTGCAAAAACAGGGCACCCATGCCCACAAGATTTGCTCTTACACAAGTATTCCAATTATTTCCCAGAAAGAAAAGAAAAAAAACATCGACTAAAGAAGGGATTTCAGCTGTTTCTATGTATCTTTTCCTGGGTGAGGACTGATTTCAAACTGTTAGGGCTCTTACAAAAGATGAGCTTAAATGGCAGAACTGTAACATCCTTGTAACGAATTTCCCTGCTGTAATACTGAAATAATGTAGAAATATTATTTAACAATTTCTCTCATTATTCAGTGTAACAGCTGCCTTCTAGGCAAAGTATACTACTTACTTATATCTTAAATGCATTGAGAGTACTGGAGAATATCTATGTGCAGGAGAAGGAATGAATAAAAACTTAGATGTGAGGGGTGAAGTGGGTCCATGGCTTTTGAAGGGTTTCCTGGTGCAATATGATTTTATAAATATGAGGATATTATTAGAGACATTTAAATTAACTACAACACTGGAAATCTTCCACCACCCAGTCATCCTGAAGGATTTTGGTCCTGATCCAAGTTTCTTCATGTTTAGAGCACCACAAATACTGTTCCTGTGTTCTGGCAACGGGGCTATCAATGTGTAAATTAATCTCACATAAAAACCAGCACAACCAATTCTTGCACTTAATCTTGAACCCAGCAGCGAGAAAACTGAAGCTTCAGTCATTCCTAAGGAAAATAGAATTTGCTGTTTGGATCACAAATAACATTGTGGATGCAAATGGTTGTTTTCTATAAAATAATGAGATATTTTACTGAAAGATTTATCTGTGGCTTTTTGCTTCAAGGCAAATAGAGAATGTCTGCCTCCACTGGCACAGGGCAAATATCTTTAAGCAAATTATGAGAATCAATGTTAGTTACTCTAAAAATACATTTCTACTTACTAAAAAAGCTAGTTCATCTATTGTTATTTGCACTGCCATATTATTCAGAGATCCCATTCAGTTTACAATGTCAGTAGCCCTGAACAGTAGAAAGGCTATTATCCTATCACCAAAGAGTCTAAGGAGTAATAAAGAGTGGCAGGATAACAAAAAGCATGTGGAAAAATATGGGCCATACAGGTTCAGTGATTACGTAGCAATGGAATGTATAAGGGAGGCAAAATTTTAGCATATTTCTGGGTTTTTTTCTTTTCATGGAACTCCAACTGCTTCTTCACTCCCTTCAATTTTCATCCAGTACCATTTTCGGTGTGGTAGAGGCATAAAAAATTTCAAATAGTATGCCATTACAAGTGGAAGAATGTAAGAGAGGAGTAGGATCAATATATTAAAACACTACAACTAGCAAATATTTGGGAAGGTATTTTTTGTCTGTGAAGTTCTCAGTACAAATAGCATGCTGGTTTTACTCTCAGCAGTTTCAGTGAGGTACATTAGTTAGTTTAGACATTTGGAGTAAAATGTGTACCTCAAATTTGTAGTTAAATCTTAGGATGTCAATATGTGTTGCCTCATGCTTGACTAAGATGAAAAACTGCATATGGCGTTCAACATTGAGTTTTAATTGCATCCTAGTTAAAAAGTATCAAGTCCGGCTTTAAAACCAAACCAAACAAACAAAATAACAAACAAATTAAACCCCCTAATCTTTCTCAAATATTTGTGTGGTTAAAGAGGAACTTACTTTTCTTGAAAACTGTGTTAATTGCATCTAATTGCCTAATGTCAGAAGGAAAGCAGTGGAATTACACTAACAGTAAAATCCAATATTAGCAAACTGTTCTATTCAATTATACAATATTTCTGTCTTTGACAAAAAATATTATTTTAATTTGATGGAGCAGTGATCATTTTGTTACTGCAGAGACTGTATCTTCCCCGGGGCTCGTTAATTGTTTCTTTCAAGTCCATCAAGCCAGTTGATCATTATTCAACTTTGTTTCTGTTCTATAATCCAAGTAATTTTTAAAAGTACACAAAATTTCACTTGCAGGTGTGAGGTCCCAGGCTTAAGGGGGAGGGAGCTCCCAAGATTCATAGATGCTCATGGTTGAAAGGAACAGCAGAAGTCAGAGGGCCCACAAAAGCTTACAAAGTTCTATTGGTAAATTTTACACTTGGCATGGAAATAACTATGTTAGTGCCTGACTTCCTGGTACAAACACATGGAAGAAAGAGAAAAAGAAGGGAGGAAAGGAAAGAAGGAAAGAAAGAAGAAAACGAAAGGAAGAGAGGAAGGAAGGAAGGAAGGGAGGGAGGGACAGAGCAAGGAAGGAAGGGAGAGAGGGAGGGAGGGAGGAAGGAAGGAAGGAAGGAAGGGAGGGAGGAAGAAAGGAAGGGAGAGAGGGAGGGAGGAAGAGAGGAAGGAAGGAAGGAAGAGAGGGAGGAAGGAAGGAGGGAAGGCTTCTTGGGGATACCTTTTCATAGATAAGTTTTTCTTGCCCTGGAGATAAGTTTCTCACTTTCTGTGCAGATTCTTTGTGACATGCAGTCCATTCTTCTCGATCTTTCTGGAAATGTGTTGGAGGACTTCAGGGGTCTTTGATGGTCTTGATCCTTACCTACAGTCCATGCCTGCTTCTGACCTCACTTCTGCACTTGTGTTGTGCTGTGTCCTGGAAAAGTGCTGCCCTCTTTCTATATGGGTCCCTTCTCCAGCCACATCCTGTGATTTCTCACAGTGTTATTAACGACAATCCTTAGCTGGCTCCATAGACTTTCAACCATTGCTCTTTAAGACATGTTCATTAGCCCCCTTATCTTCCAGACTTCTACAGAAGGCAAATCAAAACCTTGGAATTCAGTGAGAGTTTGGGGAGGAATAATTAGGAAGGTGATAACTCATCATGTTGCTGGCATTAATCCTTTTGCATTTCTTACAGAGATTTTCGTGATTATCTGGACAACTAAGGTCATGCAAGACTTTAACAAGAGAGAAGATAATTTTGGATTTGTACAATATCCTTCTGTAGAGTTCTCCCATCTTGATGTCAGGTTTCAAAAGGAAGATGATGTGTGCCGAAGGTCAGAAACCATTGGGGTTCCATAAACAGAACATAAGAGTTGGCATATACTTTCTACAGGGAAGATCCCTTTTTTGATTTTATTACTGTTAGATGGGTCTAAAAGTTCTACAGTCAAGGGGGCAGCCTAGAGTTCTACAGCCCCCACAACTGCTTTGTGAACACTGGAGAAGTTGGTGATTATACAGCTGCTGCCACTGCTACGTAGGTGCTTTTGAAGGGGAAAATGTGAGAAAGAGAAAGGCAAGTAGAAAGTTATTTAGTTGTAAAAATAATACATATTTCTGGAAAAAAAAATAAAATTTTTCTGCTCAAAGAAATACTCTTTCATTTAGCTTTAGAAACCTCTGTCATCTCCTTCAGGATAATATACAGTAGATCCACTTCTTATATTATCCTTATTTTGCTTCCTTTCACCCAGCATCCATCTTTTACTCCTCCCAGAGATAAAAAATACCTTTTTCTTTCCCCTTTATGCTTATCCCTCTTTTCCTTACATGGAGGTCTAAATGAAATTCATAGTTCTCATTATATTTTGTCCAAGTCTCTTACAGATTGTTTTTTGTTTTGTTTGTGCAGCTGCTGTTGTTGTTGTTGTTGGGGGTTTTTTTGAGTGCCTGTCATTTTCATCTACTGTCAAACACTGATAGAAACTAGAATAAATTTTCATTTTGTGTACTGTATTAAAGGAAGAACATGAGAATGGACCTTTTAGCCCTCACTAGAATATTTACTGACTCTGTCCTCTAAACCTCAATTCTCTTAAACATCTCATAGCTACTTATTTAGAATGTCATAATGTGCATTTACTTACACATATGTGATTGTGTGCATGCATACATATATGTATATATCAATTTATATGCATATATATAAAAATATATATGTATATTTATATGCGTGGGCAGAGACAGAGATACATTAATATCTGGTAACATTTTCATTTATATATTTCAATTTTGAACTTTATCCTGAACTGAAAGGCTGACAGAGTCATTTAATCCAGTGTTGACCAAATGTTACCCATTGCTCAGAAACAGAAAATCTGTGTTTAGTAGTATATAGGAAATTACCTTTTTTGTTTGTTTGGTTTGTTGTAACCACGTTTACAGCAGGTTTTCAGGGAAAAAAATATTATCTAGGATTGCTAGAAATAAAAGAATAATTAACTGTAGGACAATTTTTTTCCTTTAGTAAAAGTACAGATGGTCCCTAGATGCTTAAATATTTAAGAAATTTAATTTGAAATTTCTGCACATTTCTAAAAAAAGTTCTAATACAGAATTTTTAGAATGTAACATCGTTAGTAATGTCATATGTGCAGTATTTCTTACATATATATATATACATATATATGTGTGAATATATTCTATGTAATATCTGTGCAAGGTATTATGTATATATGTATATATATAAAACCTGAGAAGTCAGAAAACATAATTATGTGTATATATGCGTATATGTATATATGTATATATACATCCTGCCTGTAAACCAAACGCTGTGATTTAGAAGTAATGGATGTGTGTATGTTTTCCCATTATAGAGGCCACCATTAGGGTATAGTTAAAGAACTGAATGTTAGTTGAGGTGTTTTTTAAAATACACAGGCATTTGCCTAGCAGTTTGAGTGAATTCCCTAGAAAAATGAAACAGAGAAGAATACATTTGTGACCTCAGGCAGGAACAAACATAACCATCCTACAGTCGTTCCCTTTAAATTTCATACAGATTCAAAGAAAAATTTAAAAATAGTCTTAAGTGTTATAGTATTTTAAATAAAGTAAGATGAAACAAATTTAAAAGGCACACTTGTTTTTATTTAGAAAGATTCCAATAACACAAAAAAAGATACCTTTAAAATTACCTGAGTGGGAGGAATCAAGTAAAACTGCAACACTTTTATGGGTTTTTTCCTGTATCAAGTATAGAAGTAGACAAGTTCATAATCTCTTCATAACTGCATGACAATTATCGTGTACATTGTCTGCTTCTTCACAGAACACATTCAGAAAAGTGCTTCAGCTCTGATTCACCTCTCAAAGATGCTTTACACAGTAAGAGATTTAATGGGTTCATTCTCTTCAATAAGCAGAAAAGAAGTTTAAGGTGTGGTGTGACCAGAAGTTACAAGCAAGTACATGAGGAGTAAATTTCTGACAGCTTTTTAATCCAGGAGAAAAGGACACAATAAGATCCACTGCCCGGAAAATGAAAAATCAAGCCTAGACAAAGAATGTTTCCCAGTTTATCACAGTACCATCTTACCTGTGAACGTGATGGAATCTCCATTGCCTGAACCTTTAAATTGAGACAAGCTGTCATTAGGAAAATTGCAGTAGAGTTCAAATAATGGGTGTTTAAGGGCCACATTCATAGCCTTTATAACACATGCATCATATTAACAATCATATTCCTACACATCCTTAAAAATATATTACACAAAGGAAGACATGTAAGGAGGAAAGCTGAGATATTTAAATTACTTCATATATTTGTCAAATTAATGGTGAAGTGCTTGTATGCAAGTACAGCAATGCTAATAATGCAACTTCGTGGCCTGCAAACTTTAAACACACGGATAGGGAAATAAAAACTTTTTTATTTACATGTCTCCAAATGTATAAGCCATTTAAAACATGAATACATTTCTAACACACAAGAAACTCTGAACAAAGTGGGGACAAAAGTTGTATTAATCCTGGTAAAGTTCCTCCACTGCAATCCAAAGGTCTTACTGGAGAACCATGAGTAACAGAAACATTACCTCCCTTTAAAATAGTTACATTCAAAGTCTGACATGCTTTGTCAAAAAAATCCTGTGATGAAATCCGTGCCACCTTGAAGTCAGAGACAAAATCAGGTTTGTGAATCTATAAACCACATCTTTTATGACAAAAATTTAAAAAGTTTTTTTTTAAAAAAGCAAGGTCTTCCTGGAGTTAAGATTTCTTCCTTATTATATCTGCTTATTTTTCTACAGTGTAGCAAATTATTTCTTTGAGAAGCAAAGGGAGGAGGAAGGCAGATCTATCTATTTTGGTTTTTGATATTGAAATGACCTTTCTCCAAGCACCAGTGTCATTCTGATTGTAAGGCTAGAAGTTATGGGCACTTTTCAGTAGATCAATTGGGTATGCATTTAATTTGAAATATTTGTCCTCATTAAACTGTCGATCATTTGTACGTTTTATACGACTAAATTTAACTAAATGTATTTGATTATAGTGGAAAACTGTGGACTGATGGAGGCAGAAATCACACAACTCACAAATATCCAAGCATTTTCATGGCTGAAAACCTTATCCAAAGCTGTTGCTTCCATGTTTCTCAGTCTGTTAGCTGTTTAACTGAACACCATCAGAGGTAAGTCAGTAGTCTGTTAGCACCACTTTTTGTACTGTGGGACAACCCGATGCCACTACCTGAAGCTGAATCCAAAAAATCCGGTAAAATGAACTACCCAGAGACTTTTGATCTTTGAACAGCAAAGGTATTTATTGACAGCACTGGGAGCAAGCCAGGTGATGCTGGACAAACTTGCTCGACTTGAAAGTGCAAAAGAAAGCCATTTTATACACTTTAGTTCCATGATTACATCATTTATTATACATATTAATAAGCAGGCTGGTCTCTGGGCAGAGTCTTTCCAGACATGCCCAGTCTTCTACTGTGGGGTCTTCCCCTCAAGCCTTCATCCCTCTGGTGGTCACCATGGACGTCTTCCTCAATTTGACCTCTTCAGTGAGGTGACCTGAATTCTTCAAGCTTGCAAAATCCTGGCTCTGGGTCTTCTAGATCTTATTCAAAGGTCTAGTTTACCTAATTTATTACTGTGTGTGTACTACTCCTATTCTTTCTATAATAAGGCCTTTGGTCCAGTGAGCAGAACAGAACATGATATGAACCAGTGCTCCTAAAATGTTCTTCCAGCAACACAGGTATTGGGGTTTCTCAGCAGGCCAAGATATCTCAGTTAAAACTCTTTTAGGACTGGCTCCTGTTTCAAAGCTGACAGCCAAAATCTGGTGCTTCAAAATGTTCCTCTACCTCCAGAGTACCAACCGGAACAGAGGGGCAGTTCTTCTGTGGGCACCAAAAGACTGTGCTGGGAACTCCCTCTTTGCTGTCTATTTATGAAGACCATCCCCAGAACCTACAGGGACAGATCTGTCAGTTTGTTGTCATTTTAGAGAGTTAGAGGTAAATGGGGAGAAGTGGAGCTGGTGCATCATTTGCCAAAAAACTGAGACTCACTGCACTAAGCCAGATGGTTCTGTTCTTCCATCACCATCCTGAGTTTCCTATCTAATTAGAAAATTTCTATTTGAGCAATTCCACGGGGAGTTCTCGGAAACTTTCAGCTAAATCTGTACAGGTGTGCACCAACTTTGACAGGCTTGAAGCTCAAATCAAATGTTGTGATGAGAGATAAGGCAATTTGGGGAAAGTAAACCCTAGGAGAGTGATAAGGAGCATGATGCTGCACGGCGTTCTGTAAAATGTTATTGCCTAATATTTGAAAGTTTAAATGCATATTTAATGATTAAAATTATAAACTGAACCAGAACTATGTTTAAAATAGCTTTTGAAAAAAATAAGTTCACACTCTTTGAACTTGATAGGAATAGATAATTAGAGTACTTACAAATTTAGTGTGAACAGGTGGCACTTAACTAGAAACTATAATAACTTTTAATATAAAGACAAAACGTCTCATCCTCTGATTTAAAGATCACAATGAGATTTATCTCTGTGATGATAGAATTAATATTAGATTAAAATAGGGTCATTATTTCAGCTCATGTAATGAAAACTTTTCTTTATTACAAAACCATTCAATGTAATTCCATTTAATTTGCCTGACTGGTAATCCCTTCCCACAGGACACTCTAAACAAAGGTTATGAAACCAAATCAATTTTGCAGTAGCTTATAGTGAGCGATCCCTTTATGCATAGAGATACAATGAATTTATGGATAAAATTGTAGAATTTAATTTTAACTCACACTGATTTTTGGAGTCTTAAACACTTTTCAGCATCACAAAACTCAAAAGAGTGGAAGAAAAATAAAATGTAATCTATTTGGTTTTTTTTTCCCATGTGAAATTAAATGAAAATGTGTCAAAAGGTTGTTTCTTTGTATAATAATTAAATGAAAATATTTACAATTTAAAGATTGACTCTTTAAGCTATTTTTGTATGAAATAAGAAATAAGCTTCACAAGATTTTCCCTGACTCATCTTCATAATTATTTACATCACATTAACTACTCTAATAAAAATTCCTAATACATGAAGTGGTAGTATGAATGAACAGGAAAAAAAAATCTTATTTGTCTCCAGTTTCTGAATTCTCTTCGGATAAAACTATGTTTTAAAAAGATTATCCCACCTTACCTTAAGAATATATTCCTTTGAGAATAACTCAAAGTTATTCAATAGTTACTGTTGAATTGCATGCTTGGAATTTGCCTTTAAAACCCCTCCTTTTTCCACTGAAATATTGATTTCTACCACATACTATTATTATGACTGCAGGATAGTTCCTTCAGATAAAGTCCTGTACAGAGGACTTTCTAAGATATTTAGGATTGATTTGTTTTGAATATTCGACGTAAAACGAAGATTCTGCAATAAATTTATAAAATAGGCTTGCATGCATGACTTATTTTGGAGGTTGCATCAGTCACTTTGTTGAAATGCTTGGTAGAATAAATATTTGAGAGAAAAAGAATATGTTTACCATTACATAAAAATGCAAGTAGGAAGCTTATTGACACTCTACAGAGAGACCGTCAAGCTTTTATTTCCTGTCTTCTATTTTTTTCAAATTTTAAAAATTATATGTAAATGCCTTGACCAGTTGTTTTCCTCTCCAAACCTGGAAGAATATTGCTTTCTTGCATTTCTCTAATTATTTTTTTTTTATTAACCCAGATGGTTTTAATTTTGTAACTTGGGGGTGGATTAGCTAACAACAGTCTTTCCTTAAGACCAGTATTTTCCTGTTTAAAATAATTGCACCAATAATCTATGTAACACTGATTGCAGTATCTGAATGTGTTTTCCCTTACATCTGTGAACAAGAGACAGCAGAAAGATGTTTCAGAGCAGGAATGAGACTGTTATCAGATCCAGTTACTTCGTTTCTGACCTTAAACACAACATTCAAATTTCACTGTGTTTCTGTGGATCCTGCAGTAGAAAGGAGATTTTTGAGAAGGATGGTTTCCTTGTTGGTTCTCTTCCCAGTGCTTAGAGATATTCACTGATTTGTTACAATATCCAATATATTTAAGTCCTTATACAGATTTGGATTTGAACTAACATGGTTGAAATATTTGTTTTGTTTTGGTTTTTGTTTTTACTCTTAAATGAGAGAAATTCTCCTTTCCAGCAGGAAAATGTTTCAAAACTTGTAAAACAGTGTACATTGTACTATGAAAAGTTGCTAAAATAATTCTCTTTACTTGAAATCACAGTAATTAACTACCAATAGAAAATTGAAATTAGCCCATAACACACACACTTAAATTGTGAAGACATAGCTAACAGTATTTATGAAAATTTCTTCCTTTTTTCTTTATTTTTTTAATGGCAAAGTATTGGCCCTTCAAATTCTGAAAGAAAGTACAGAAAGTATGACTTATTAAATTACATAATTGAAATCCAGATATCTCACATTCAGAATTGTCTTAAGAGTTTTCTCTCTGCTATGAACCTCAGTAAATCTGTACAGGTGGAGAACTTTACTGTAATACTGAAACTAAAACCTACACAAGGCAACATGAATCATGGTCTAAGAAAAGACTGAATGTCTTTTTCAGCATCAACAAGGAGTGTGGAAAATTTTAATAATAATTTAATAATAATTCTACTTATTCTAAGTTAGCATATTTAAAAAAAGAAATCAATGCCACTTTTATTTCCTCCTAATATTTCTTGATATACACCTGCTAGAATAGTCAAAATTTTTTCTTTTTTTTTAATGTATTTATTTAAATTTTTTTAAAACAGAGTTGTTGTCCCTAAAACTAATATTTCATCCATGAAATCCTTTAAAATTCTGACATCTATGCACCTTAAAACTTTCCTAACAGTAAATTTACTCTTTGGAAGAGGTTTTATTGTGTCATGTGCTTGCTACAAATTTGATTCATCCTGTTTTAAGCTATCTCTGGTAATAACATTTGCTGAAAAAATTTAAAAAGGATCCTAAAAACAAAAACATAGGCAATGACAGAACAAGCATATCCCCAAAATAGTCTTTTGACAACTCATGTACAGAGTGCTTTACACTATTTCCCTGTTCATTATTTTTATTCCCAATAACCAAAATTTAGGTCATCATAAGATATTTGCCTGAGGGTAAATTAATTTCTTTTCTGTCTCTTGTGAAGAAGACCTTTAATTCAGCTTTTTCAAACTCCAGAAATCTGAATGAAGCAACCATTTTCCCCAGTATCCTAAAAACTGCCTTTATATTTTACAGAACTCTAAATAAGAGATTTGGCCTCCAGGTTGTTTGTTCCAAACAGAAGCTGAGATCCTGCTAGCTCTTAAAAACAATTGCATACACAAGAGACCTAGAATAATAGAAGTAATTAAAAAAAAGGTCTCATTTGGAAATGTAACTTTAGGTAGTAAATGTTTAAAAACCAAAAAGCTTCTAGCCTATACTCTTCCAATAGAAAAAAAAAAAAAGAATAACTTTAACTAAAAAAAACCCCTAAAAAACCACAAAAAATCAAAACCAAAACCAAACCAAACCAAACCAAACCAAACCAAAAACAAACAAACAAAACCCGAAAAAACCACACCAGAAAAACAAACAAAAAACCCCCCAACAAAATCAAAACAAAACAAAAAAACCTGTTTGTTTGAAGATATTATGTTTAGCCTGGTCATCATAATACATTTGACATGGGGTAAATATTAGTATAAAAATACAGAAAATTTGACTCATTTTTATTATTTGAAATCGGAATCAATAGAGACTGTGACGTTAAACAGTTGCTATCCCTCTTCCCACCCCCAAACTCCTATAAAATAACTTTTCAGAATTTTCGTCTTGTAATAAACACAGACTTTTCTGCAAAACACCTCAAAACTAGTTATGAGTAGGTCCTGAAGAAGTTTGTCTCTTCTCTTCTCTTCTCTTCTCTTCTCTTCTCTTCTCTTCTCTTCTCTTCTCTTCTCTTCTCTTCTCTTCTCTTCTCTTCTCTTCTCTT
>NW_021940917.1:20892223-20902041 GCF_001715985.3 Manacus vitellinus
CTCTTCTCTTCCTCTTCTCTTCCTCTTCTCTTCCTCTTCTCTCTCCTCTCTGAACCTCTCCTCTTTGAACCTCTCCTCTCTAAACCTCTCCTCTCCTCTCCTCTCCAAACCTCTCCTCTCCGAACCTCTCCGAATCCCTCTCCTCTTCTCTCCAAACCTCTCCTCTCTCCTCTTCACCTCCAGTGCTTTTTTTGAGTTCTGTCCATGATGCTGCAAACCCAAAATCCATGAGAAATGTGATTAAGGATTTCCAAGGTCCAAACTTCATTGATTTCTACTTGGAAACCAAAAGTGTTTCCTCCTGGATTAAGTACTTGAGGCTATTTTAGGCTTGAATGGCAGGTAGTTAAGTAACTCCAAAACTGAAAGAGAGTGGGTTTAGGTTAGATATTAGGAAGAAATTCTTTACTCTGAAGGTGGTGAGGCCCTGAAACAGGTTGCCCAGAGAAGTTGTGGATGCCCCATCCATGGAGGTGTTCAATGCCACGCTGGATGGGGCTTCAAGAAACCTGTCCCTGCCCATGGCAGGGGAGTTGGAACTAGATATCTTTGAAGTCCCTCCCTACCCAAACCATTCCATGATTTTATTATTCTGTTATTGTTTTGAGGCTATAGTGAAGACAAGGTGGGTGAGAAAATAAACCAATTTTTTCAGTTGCTTTTTGTCTACTGCTTAAGCTGTGTTTGTTCTCAGATGTTCAAAACTACATTATTTTTATTTCTTTAGGAATCCATGACCACATATATAAAAATGTGAATACGTATGAAACCTTTAAAAGATGCCCTACACTTTTGGAGCAGGATAAAAAATAAGAATCACAGTGTTACCCTCTTTTTTTTGGAGCAAACCCTTTTCCCACTGTACATTATATGGGAAAAAGCTTTCAGAACAACACTTTTCTATAATAATTACATCATGTAAATGTGAGACCAATACCTTCTTTTTTTATGTGATAACTTAAATTTTACAAGAAATGCTAAGGATGGTATTTCTCAGCAGGCTGTGCCTGCTCTGACAGAACAATTAGTTAAGAGGACAAGGGACTGCATGATTTTCAGTGTAAAGGAAATAGATACATATAATATAATCTAAATAGTTTTAAAGGGTTTTTTAAAAAGAACACATATTACATTTATAATTGCACTCTTTTCAGGAACAGTTCAGATTCAGTAGCAGCAGAAATAAATTCTAAATGCACACAGGGGTGTGTTCAACAACATTTAACAACACAGCCAAACACCATTGTTTAAGAGTTGTTGGTAAGCTGCATGAAGCCTACACAAATCTTATTTTATAACAGTTTTAAGGTCAGACTCAGCACTGTTTAAATGCAATTTTGTGTCCAGGATACTTCAACAGACTTAGTTGTCTGCCAGGCTCAAACAATTCATTGAATCAGGTTGTTGTCCTTGAGGCACCTGAGTGGAAGACTCCAAGGGACTTATGTCTTGGCATTGACCCCAAAACCACCTCGGAACCCCAAAAACTGCCCCTGGACCCCAAAACCTCTTCAGAACCCCCAAAACCACCTCAGAAACCCCAAAAACCTCCCTGGAACCCCAAAACCTCCCTGGAACCCCAAAACCCAAAAAACTCCTTTGACCCCAAAACCTGCTCAGAACCTCAGGTTCTGAAAGAATGGAGCAGTGCAAGACTGAACAGCCTGCTATCATTCTGTAAAACATTCCATTCCAAGGACACTTTAGGAGAAAACAGGAAAACAGCTTTCCCTTCCATATAAATGTACTGGAGTCAAAAAGATGTTGGATAGTTATGAGGGGCTTGATAATTATATTATTTACTTTTTTTTAACAACTAAAGACTCTCAAATTACAGTGTTTGACATGCATTGTGGCTTCTATTCCTAGTGAACTCAGTGAGCAACTGAAAAAGAACATTAATTGCTGAGGGAGTTCAGAGAAAGGACAACCTGAACTGCAAAACCCATGAGAAGTGTCAGCTCACACATTCTTGAGGCCAGAAGCCCTTAACAGGACATAAATACCTGTATTTAGTTCTTCTTTCTAAAAATGTGACTGCACAATGTGTCTGTGACAGAGAACAGACTGCAGACAGTGTGCTAAAACTCTAGAACTTGCAAACACTGACGTTTTCATCGGATTATGAATTAAAACATTCAAGCACATCTTTGTGGAAATTTGAAGCACTTATGAATAATTTGCAGACCTAAGACCAGCTATTTTCAGCAACAGCAGATTTAGCCCCAAAGGAAAAATGCTTTAACTTGTCTTGTTAGTGGAACTTGAATCCACATTTTGTCATCAAAATCTGATGTGGTTTTTTGAGACCCTTGGCAAGGGACCACACTGTATGATACAGTCACAATAACTCAAGTTTAACCCTTTAGGGATCCAAACATAAAATATGTATTTTGTAAAAAAATTTTTTAATTTGTGCTGGGTGCTTAAAATTAAATGGAATCTAAATGCATGAATAAATTTGAATCTCTTTACTCTACAGGGTTAAAAATGAACAAAAATTGCTTTTATTGCACATTTAAAAATTATTCTCTTACTAGATGGCCCACAACATTTCCCAGTGGTATAACTGGTATGAAAGATATACAGCTCAGTACTCCCATACCTTCATGAAAAAGAAAGTTGCAGAAAGAATAAGATAGATCATTTTCTTTGTACAGAAGCTGGAGGGACCCTAAAACAGGTGAGCTCAAGGTAGTTCATATAAGCTGAAGTGAACACATCACAGAGATAAGTATTGACAGGAGAAACCAACAGGGTGAAGATTGGCTGCAGCATTTATGAAGAAATAAAGAAAAAGAATAATAGAAGACTCTAGCAATGGTAAAAAGAAATGTCAGAAAAGACTTTACTTACAGTAATACACTGTGCCAACATAGTGGTCATGCACACTTCTCTTTTCAGTAGTAGTGAATGCTGAGACTGAAAAGTGGCAAATTACAGATACTAGTGAGAAAAGCTGCTGCAAGGCAAGAAGAAACAAATGAGAGAGATGTTTTTGTATATGTCTGTCCCATGCCAGGCTGAACTGTGCCTCTTTCCTGAACTGGTGTACTGGATTCCAGAAGGGCTGAAATACAATGGGGTAGAATGAAATGGGGTCGAATATAAAATTGAATAAAAAATGGAATGGAATGGAATGGAATGGAATAGAATAGAATAGAATAGAATAGAATAGAGCAGAATAGAATAGAGCAGAACAGAATGGAATACTTCCTTTGGAAGGGACACAATGATGCTCTAGTCCTCTAGACCAACTCAGGGCTGACCAGAGGCTGAAGCATATTATGGAGAGCTTTGTCCAAATGCCTTCTTTTGAGGCACTGACAGGCATGGATCACTGACCACCTCTCTAGGAATCCTGTGCCAGTGTCTGACAACCCTCTCGTGGTTCCTTGAGAGAGTCAACAGCTCCTTCCAATTTAGTATTATCAGCATTTTTACTAATGGTGCATTCAACTAACACATACAGATCATTTAAAAACCTCTGGAACAGAACTAGTCTTATAATTGAGCCCTGACTATCTACTGGGAAGATAAGAAAAAAAATACAGCTTAGTATTGTTCAACCACAGAGAGTATAAGCTGAAAATACATTAAACAAAAAAGGATTTCTTAAAGGAAGTATAGTCTATTTTGCTACAAGGAAAATATAAGGAGGTGGATGAAAGAGCAAGGAAACTTTAGAGAACAAATTTCAGCAGGAGTCAGAAAATCTGCTCATTGTGGCAGCACGTTTCAGCTTCCACTCAATCCATTGACCCTCACAGGAGGAAAGAACCTAAAGGAGTCCATGGACAAATGGGAATATGTCATATGTAGTACAAGAGGAGCTCAGAAAAGCATTTGATACAGGGCCTGAGGAAATCTGGCTTCAAAGAATGAGTTGGAGTCATATGGATGTGAACCAGTCTTCTCTGAAATGAAAATTGCCTGAAAGGCAAGGCAGAAGAGTTAAAAAAAAAATACAAATATCTGTGCTACCTGGTGTGTGAAAGAAGTACATTACCTGAAGTGTCTTATGCTATTAAGCAAGGAATGACAATTACAGCAAGAGAAATTATACCAATGAAAGGAGAAGCAGAGGTCCAAAATGTCAAACACTGAAGAAAACCACACAGAAATGTTTCTGAAGTGCATATACTCTGTGAGCAGTTATTAGTAGTGATCATTGCACACAAGTTCATGGAGATTTGCTTTCAGCAGTGTCAAAAACATTAATTCAACATCATGTCCAAGACAAGTTGTTTCTTTTTTTCTACATGTAAATGACCAAGGCAAAGAAACTGTTTACCACATCTCTCATCCAAATTAAATAAGTCTTAAGCACAGTCTCTAAGGAATGATGGAGAGGACATGAGAATATACATGCAAAATTAATCTCCACTATCTTTAAGACTTTCTTTGTTAAAAAGAAACAACAGCTGAGGAAATGACAGACAGCCATCACCTCCCATGGCACATTCTGTCTGATTTAAAGACACAAAATTTGACCAAAAGAATGTGTGGAAAGACAATTACAAAGAGAATGTATGTTCTGTCTCCCCAGAAACAGCAAATAAGAGTAAAGTATGCTCAGTCAGTCCTGTCAGATATGCTCCCAAATCAATGAAGTACTTGCAGAATTTTGCAATATTCTGTAAGGATTCATTGCCAATCCTGGTATCTGCTCAATGAAACTACTTTATTTTATTAGGTTACATTTGGGCCTAACTGACTCACAGAATTGCCCAGATTAAAGTAGTGATTTTACATTGATTTGACTAAACCAAGGGAAAATTGACAGAAATTATGTTTAGTGTTTTGTGTAGGATTTACTTCTTCAAAAAGTTTACAGGCACAAGTGAAACAAATGCAACCAATTTAAACTATGAGAAAAACCATTTATTTCCTGCATTGCTCCTGCTACACAAGCTAGTTATATTCAGTCTTTTTCAACGTGAATTTTACTGTTGTTTTCAAGGCAACAGAATTATGCCTGTATTATAATATGTAATTTTAGTAGTTAAAGCTCTTTGCCACTAAAATCAATATTTGTCAAATACTACTCAAAAAAATATTTTTTAATTATGAATTTCTTAGTCTCTCCTGATCAGATGTCATCTCTTTATTTAATATACTTAACACATAACTAAGAACAGCATTTTAAACACTTGGATAGGAAATTCATATTCTTAGAAATTTATTTGTGGTTTGGAATATTTGTTCCCATGTATGAGTCTAAATGCATTTCTCCTCCAATAAATTTATTCATTTGGGCAAAATTCTTTACCATAACTCTAGCTGACAGTTCTTCAAGTGCCACCCCACACTGAAATGAAAGGTACAATTGCATAACACACCTGAGATGAAATTATAATCTTTTTCCTTCTTATTATACTGTTGTGGCTTAACGCTGTTGCAGACAGGCATCACACAGTCACTCACTCACTGCCCTCCCCCAGCAGAGGGGAGGAAGACAAAAGAAAGAATAAAACCAAGAAAATCTAGGGGTCAAGATAAAACAAAAAAAAAATCGAACAGACAGCATTTAATAAGTGAATGGTAAGTGGAAGAAGAAGGAATAAAAACTAAACAAGTGATGCAAAAACCTCCAATGCCCAACCAGTTCCCCCAAAAATGTGGGTAAGTATCCCCTTTTTTTCCTTTTAATGTCGAGCATGATATTATATTATATTGTGATATGTTTTATATATTATGAAATATCTCTTTGGTTTTTTTTCAGGTAATCTGCCCTGTTGTGTCTCCATCCTGCACACCCTCTCCCCTCCCAATCTATTCCTTGCAGGGGCAGGGTGAGATATCAAGGAAGCCTTAATGCTGTGTAAACACTGTTTTGATAGAAAAATCTAAAAAATACAGCATGATACAAGCTGATATGAAGGAAATTAGCTTTACCTCACCCAGGCCCAATACATGTACCTAAATGAACCCTGTGTTTTAAAATAGGCAGCATTGCCTTATTTGCTCGAGGAAATAAAAAGATGTGCCATCATAACATAAGAATAAAATATATTACCTACACAATAATTTGAAAATTCTCTTTGCTTTGTGACTATTTATATAAAATTACCTTTTCCCTTCGTTGTAGTAAAGATCTTTTTTGAAGGGTGTGATCAGGTCACTTTGTCAGCTGATTATAATACAGAGTCCAGGTAAATGCTTTGTATCTGTAACCTGTGCATATGAATGGACAGTCAGTTATATCACAGCTCAAATTCCTCCAGGCAACACCTCCTGGTGTTTCCCCTTGATGTAGTAGTATATCTTTTGTCTGTTTTCTTAAGCAGGCATTTCAGAGAATGTTCTTGGGATTAAATTGCGTTTTCAGTATGTGCTATCCTTTTCAAACACTGCAAGCTAAACCACAATTAAACTTCAGTCTTCCCCTCCACACCAGGTTTATAACTTTTGAGCCCAGGAGCAAGTTTCACTTTAACACCTAGGTTTAAAAAAAAATCAGTGCAAACACTGCCTGTACTATTTGACTGCATGAGCTTGCTGCTCCCAGTCATAGAACTGCAGGGCACACTGAGTAAATCCAGCCTGCTTTTCTTTAAACCACTAAGCAGCTTTATAATAATCTTTGCTTTTAACAACCTGCCTTCACCAGGTTTTATTTTAATTGCTTCATTAAAATGTTTCAGGGTCCATCTGAGGATCTCGTCTGTTCACCCTTAAAACTTCTTTCGGAGAAAAGTGATTCACTTCCCTTCTGATTTCCTGTCATGAGAGTGAATTATGTAAATGGGAGGAAAAAATAATTGATTGCAGAAGTACCAAGTAGTGGGAATTTGTGGAGAACACAGGCTGGGAACATCTGAGGGACATGAAATAATAGTGACTGCAGGGATAAACAGAGACAAGGAATAAAGACAGGGTTCAATTTCCATTAGCGGGTTAATCTTCAGCATGTCCTTTGCATTTATACAACCTCCATGTTTAGCAAGAAGGGACACAATTCAGGGAACTGTAATCAGGAGAACAAAAATAAACCATTTTCTGCTCGATTGAAAGAAAATGTAATATTTTATTTTTCAGATTTATTTACATTTCTGAAAACAACTTCTAATCAATAACTGCAGTAAACACTGAAATTATTTATAACATCTTCAAATACAGCAGATTTAGCTTATTTGATAAAATGGGAAACAAATAAAAAGTAGTCCTAATGTGCTGGGAAAGGTCAGTTTTTGAAAGATGGTTAAGGACTGTGTTCACAAAGCATTCAGAACCAACTGTTACTGTATATATAAGGGAGTAGTAACCAGTAATCAGTGAAGAGTTTGTGACAGTAGCTGGTACTCAGACAGTCTGAAATGAATATTCTGAAATTCCACTCACTACAAACTCAATTTTGATCAGGAAACCCATTCAAATTTTGGATGGTAGAGCTGTAATTATACTAGCAAAGAATTTTAGCCATAAGAATAATTTCATTCTTGTTTGCAAATAAAATGGTGCCATATAAATTTGGTATGCCATGTTTCTTTTCTTTCTTATTAATGGAAGTGAAGCTTAAAGTGCTAAATCCCTATGCCTTATTGTTTAATTTACATCTAATATGAATATAAATTTTATATAGACTGTAGTTTATTTAATTGCTGTTTCCTCTTCCTGTCTACATTTTTCTTCTTTTCGTTCCCATTGACTTCACAATAACTGAAGATGTCAGCGTTGCTCATAAAGGATTTTTTTATTATTATTTGGAATGAAACTTTTGTAAAAATTTGAGATTTACAGTACTCCCTGGGAATGGTTTAGCATGGATTTTGCTTCATCTGGTTATTAGACAAGTTCCAGACAGAAGTTTCCCACTGAGAATGTTCTGCCTAAAGGAATTTGCTGCAGAAATAACTTTAAGTCATCCACATACTAGGACTAGATTTGGTTTTTTTGTTTTGTTGTTTGTTTTTTTTTAAATAAACATAAAACTGAGATCTGCTGCTCCTTATTGATTGTTCTGTAGCCGCTGGATCAGCTTTGAGGGATTATTCACAAAGTGGTTTGTTATCTGGTCACCTAACTCGTGTCTATAGTTACAAATGAACACTGTCTTTTGTATTTCTATGTCCTGTTTCTTAACTGAGCTCATCATCAGTTTTCTGTTTGAGAGTGATATGACAATCATTTTTTGTAAAACTGAGCTAATTCAGATTGACCCAGTGAATTCAGTAAGTGTCTTTATATTACATAAAAAATAACAAAAATGAAAAAAAAAAAAACAAACAACAAAAAACCCCTCAACCAACCAACCAAATCTTTCATTGTAAGATCCCAAACCCAGCTTTGCATTTTTAGCAATTTTTTCTTTAATAGCTAAATATCTGTGGGCATAATAACCCTTACTAAGGAAACTGAGATATTCGGTTGTGTTATTTCTTTCTTCTTCTTTCAGTGGCCCTGTAGGATTTGTATCACTTGTAGTACCACTACATGAAATAAACATTTATTTTTTATAAGGTTGTTTACAGCCTGATAGTTAAATGCATTTTGTTACATGCACTGAGACAGGAGAGAAGAACTTCAGATTCTTCAAAGGTTACATGACCAAAATTCGGGTCCTGGTCATCTAAATGATAAGTTTTGGCATTTATGTCACTTACTGTGGCAAATAAGTGTCACACAATGTTAACTTCACGTGGCTTAGCCTTGAAAAGTCACCTGTGCTATTCCGTTTATGTTACATTGCAAGATTTTTCTGTTAAATAGGAAATAAAAAAACTGGACAAGTAATTTTTTAATTTCCATCATTGGCAGTGTTTTAATGGTAATTCTAATATTATTAGTAACTTTGCTATATAATATATGTTTCTCAGTGGTTTTTCTCTCCAAAGCATCAGACATTTGCCTATAAATATCCTTTTCTATCTAAAGTTAGGAGTTCTCACTATAACCTCTATGTCTTTGATGCAAAAAGATCTTTTTAACCGAGTGCTAATTATGATTAATTTATTCATTGATCCTACTGTCATTTATACCCAATGCACCTATTACAATGGCAATAAGCATTCAAATATATCGTTTTATCTTTTCATTCATTTGCTTTGTTTAGATGAATAAGAAAATGTTTTTTTCTAATCAGGAATCATATTTTTTATTTATAACATTCTTTAGGAGAAATTATAACACTAGTCATATTAGGGTAGCACATAGAGACTCCCGCTGTCAAAATCTGAAACTTTGAATTCTGAATTCAGAACAAATCAAGAAAACAGAATTTTATATGAATTCATCAGGTCATCATTCTTGAAGCATATACCAAGAGTCACAACTTTCAAGCAAACGTGGATAGATAGGAAATAAATTAATTTGAATTAATAATTCTTCCAATAAAAATATTTTTAGTGGTTCGTTGCTTCTTCATGTGACACAGAGGATAAAATGATAATGGTAAAACATAAAATGCACACTGACCTGAAGCTAGTAGAAGCAATGGCAGATAAGGAACTAACAATTTGAGTGTGTCATGCACATTAGTGCAACCTCAATTATCCCAATGGACATAATTAAGTTTTGACCGTGAACTCCATGGTTCCATCTCCCTCCCAGGACCTGCCACCTATCAGGTGAAACTCGACCTCCACAGGACTCTTTTTCTCTTAGTCTCCTCTCTTCTTAGCCTCTCTTCTCCTTCTTTACTCCTTTACCTTCCCTTAATCTCTTTCTTTCTTTACCCTCTACTTAATATCGTGGGTAGCTTGCAACCAGTGGCTGGGTTTTTCTAAGTTGTGTGGGTTAGCATGTGCTGTGCCAGTGCTTTGTGAAGTGCTTTGTTTTCATAGAATCACAGAACCAGCTGGGTTGGAAGGGATCTC
>NW_021940917.1:20902606-20969110 GCF_001715985.3 Manacus vitellinus
TCAGCTCCCTGTCCATCCCCACTCCCAGCTCCCTTCCTGCCTGGCTGCTCTCCAGCCACTCTGTCCCAGCCCGTGGGGCTGCCGGGGGTTGTTGTGGCCGAAGGGCAGGACCCGGCCCTTGGCCTGGTTGAACCTCATCCCCTTGGAATCAGCCCATGGATCCAGCCTGGCCAGGTCCCTCTGCAGAGCCCTCCTGCCCTCCAGCTGATCAGCACTCCCCCCAGCTTGATGTCATCTGCAGTTTCCCATATTTCATCAGTAAAATGTCTCCTGAGAAAACATTTGCAGCATTCTCTCTTTGTGTTAATTCAAGGTATCAAAGAACCAAAGGCTCCGCAAAAGTTCAGTGGGAAAACTTTTGGAGTCTTGTATATTTTTAAAAGTAAAACTCCTGTTTGAGCTTGTCACTCCGTGGCTGAGGTCTTACACAAGCTGGGAGAAATTATAAGTTCTTCCTTTTTGAAGCCCAAATGATTATGTTTTTTTCACTATGGGAAACTTTGAGAAGTATCCATTAATGTAATTTGAAATCACTCACCCACAACACAACCCCAAAAGAGAAGCTGATTTGAAAAGCTTTCTGTTTTTCACCTTTCATTTCACCACACCTCTCAGATTCCACAGCATGTAAGAGTTCTTCACCAAGCACCTTGAAAAATAAATCATCACATTTTCTGCACAGCTGTTTGAAATTTGGCCCTAAATATGATATAGCAGCGATCTTACCATAATAAAAGTTTTCTGGATTTATACTGTAGTCGTATCTTGAGTCTTTACAGAAGGTCATCATGAAAAACAACATAATGAATACTTAACGAACTACAGCAGCTCTTTGACACATTTTAAGACAATCATCATTAACACAAGTCAAGAGCAATTCATGTCAGGTATTCACAGTGAATCCCTGGCCAGTAGATTTTCATGCAGATAATGCTTGTCTGTACACAGGAAACAAAAAAATTAACCTGTTCATTTGCCAAAATACAGCAGTGTGTGGATGAAGCAATTTAAACATTCAAAAAAAGGCTAAATAATTTTCAGGTACATCTGCATTTTAGTACTAATGTATGAAATCCACTGGAATAATCAAAATGTTTAAACAATACACCATCATTCTTGTCATGATTATAAAACTTTATGAGAACCAAGTTCCTTAAATATTGAAAATATGAAAAGTAAATTCCACTTTCCTTAACATGTCTCATTTCTAGCATTGTCATTCACATGATTATTGTTGGTTTTCTCCTGTATAAAGACAGGACAGTGTAAAAGAGCATTTGAAAGGAGCTTCTAAGTACATAAATTAAACTTGGAGAAAGACTAATAGGATGTCCCTCTATTTGTTACAAAATAATAACCCAGCAAATGCTAACAACACATTTTACTGAAGTTTTCCAGTTCAAACACTGAAAATTCTTGTAAGTCACAGTATCAAAGCTTCTGGTGTGAAGGATGCCAGAATAAGATAGAAGATACTCAAAGACACAATAGAAGATTACTGCAGCAATAACAAACACAGAAGATATTCCTCTATTATTTACCAGCACACATCTGTGTAAAAGCCCTTGAATTTCAAGAGCAGGGATTGAAGAACAGCAGGGAGGCAATTCTCCATTCCTGCTCCTCTGGAGAAGGCTTTTTTTGGTATTTAGTTTTTCATTTAAAGGGAGTAAATTAGAAACTTGTACAATTTCCAGACAGCATTAAAACAGCTGGTCACAGGGATGTCACTGGTTGTGGAAATGCTCCTGTAGTCAAGAGGTAACAAATTAACTTTTGAAGTGATTTTGAAGGCTCCTGAAGGTGGAGGCAGGAAAAAAAAAAGGAGGAAAAAAATCATCTTCTAAAACTGAGTTAAAATAGTTTCCCTCAGTGCTCTTAAATCATGGGACTTCAAACAGGAAGCCTCAGCACATGCACATGTGCAAGCATTGGGCAGCAATATTTTCACAAACCCCTACTAAAGCAGGTGTTCATGCACACACACACACACCAGACCCATCCTGAGTTTATGAATAAAAATCACTGATTTTTCTCCAGTGTTTTTCTCCAAGGCATGGCAAGTAATGAGACTACTGATTTTTGTTTCAGAGATGTGGGATATTAGAATTTCTTTTTTTAATTTAATTTAACTTTTTTTGACTATATTAAAATTGTTGTATGCACTGTCTTCCTGCTACCTAAAGCTTCTGCAAAAAATCCATGAACTGATACTTTGTCATAGGTTTTAAACACAGTTCTTGAGATGCTTCCAGAAAGAATAGTGCCTCAAACCAGCTGTATTCTGACATTGATATTGGAATGGTCTGTACGAATAGATGGCAAAATTTTGCTGTCAGAACTGACAGAGGTATTAGAATATGTAAAACCAAAAAAAAAAATCAACCCAACAAAAAAAAAACCAAAACAAAACTTTTCCAGTGCCTTTTTTTTTTATCTTGAAAAACCAGAGGAAAGAAAGAAAAAGTAGTCAGGCTTTTAAGGCTAGGAAAAAAATCAATTAATGCTTCTTATTGTGTAGAATCACTGTAGAGCAAAGTTCAAACAAAAAGCTGTATTGTAAAATGTAGGACCTTTCAGAACAATTGCCAGTACAAGGAGATGTCGTTTCTTTCCTCTGCCAACAGACACAAAACACACCTTCAGGCATTAATTAAGAGATCAAGAATCCAAAAATGAATGACCAGAAACACTGCATACTCATTGCAACATAACACAGTGTAACATGTAGAAAATTCCAGTGGAAAATTAACAATGAAAAAAATCAAAAGTAATTTGAAATGATTTTTTTATTTTTAAATAATCCTTAATTAAAATTGCCCAGTTATCTACATTATTCTGCACAAAAAAAATTGCTTCATTTTGACACACCCTCTTTTCTTCTGTCAAATTTGTCATCCAAGTCTTCTTACACAGACATATTAGTAAAAGTAAGCTGATATATTCTAAATTATTGATTCAAAAGCAGGCAACAGGTAACACCTGGAAACCAAACACAGACTAAATGAGCAGAAATTTGCTTTACTACAGAGATTCATGCAGGTACCCAATATATTTCCAAGAACAAGGGAGTAAGTGCTAACACTGCCATGCTTCCTTGAGATGCTGAAAACACCAGGTGAAATTAGTATGAATTGACACTTCAGGCTTTCAAAAAGTCAACAACTCTTCATCAGATCAGGAGAAAGAGGAGTGTGACATTTTACTTATGAAAGCAAAGTATTCTTACATTGGGTCTGCACCCTTTCATTCTTGAATATCTAAACTGTTGCAGGAAGACAATAAGCACAGAATTTATTTTCCGGAAAAATTCAGGGGGGGGAATTAGAAACCCAGAATACATTAAAGTTTGATCAGAAATTACTTGGGGAGGTTTTTATATTTTTCAAAAATATATATGCTGCCAGAAATAGGATCAGTTCCCCAGAAAGCATTTTGTTAGTGCTGACCAGAGACGGGGAGAAGAGCAGAAAAAAAATAAGGCAAAACTGTTACTTAATCAGTCTTTGTTCTCTGGTAGGAGAAAGTAGTACACAAACACAAGGCTTTCAGGACCTCCGTTTTTACCACTGTATTATTACAATGACAATTACTGCCCAATTTTATCTCTTCATGCTACGAATTCCACCAAATCTTGTAACAGCATCATGTGACTGACACTACATTGTGTTTTGTAAAGGTGCATGTGTATATCAGACAAAAGACCCGAGTCTTTGTCCATGGCATCAATGCTTCCGAACATTTAATATTCCTGAAAATATATAACTACACAATTCTTTTGTACCTCAGGTGAGCAACTGCTGGTTGTTTAGAGACACTAATTCCACATTAAATGGTCTTGAAAGGTAATCTTTTCAGTCTGTTAAACTACAGTCCTTGTTTTCTCAGTTAAAGCTTTCATGTGGGTTTTGGTTTGGTTTTTTTGTTTGGTATTTTTGGGTTTTTTTTCCTCTGATGGCACCAGCTCTACTGTTTTAAAAATTAGAGTTTTTATTGCTTTTGTTAGGCTGGTTTTAGTTAGATGATTATGAGAGACATTTAAATTTCATTTTCAAATTTTCAGTACCTGGGAAAACAATTTTGAAATTGTAGTCATAGTGAACTCAGGCTCAAAAAAAAAAAAAAGTAATTAAATGCTTTGTTAGTGGTACATTTTTTATCCAGCTTAATGGCTTACCATCTAATTTTTTGTTTTGATTTATTTTAACATTTTTAATTTGTTTTTCATTTTTCTTGGCTTAGGAAGGATGAGCTTACCTGGTGAATTTTGAACTTTTGTTGTTGGTCCTGTGGATACTCTTACTTTTTATGCTCTTCTGTTTTAAGTCTGTTTAAAATCTCACCAAAGTAAATGGAGACACGGAACGAGAATTGAATACCACGATGACCTAAATTTTGGTAACCTTCTCCAAATCCTGATCCTTCACAGAGCTCTGCAGTTGCTCTTAAACAACTTTGTGGATAAAGTATAAAATATCCAGCATATCCAGTATTTGTGGGAGTGTGTAACCACTGTAGCCTCAAATACGTATCAGTACCAACTGCATTTTTTGAGGAGCTCTGACACTGGCACATATAAACTTCCCCTTACTTTTGTCAGTAGTTTTTCATGCATTTTCATTTTGTTCTCTGCTTTCCATCAGCCTCGGTCTCACTTTCCAGCCTATTATCACGGGCTGCTGGACCAGAACAAAGCTCTGTGTGATGCATAACAAAAGAAGAGGAAATCACATAAGGAAATTTGGCTGCATCTACTGTGATAGCCTTAATCCTCCAAGCAGTGCAAGTTCTGGAACATCAGCCAGGTTACTCAGAGAGACAAGATGAAAGAACTGAAGTTGTACTGATACTTTTTCTTCTTTTACATAGGAGAACAAAGGGTTACTGGCAAAGGGCCAAGGGAAGGTATCCTTTCAAAAGAGCAGCTTGGTGTCAACAGTAGAAACAACCTTATTCAGAAAAGCAGAAATTCCACTAAAAATCTTTCCCCTTTCCAAAAGAAACCTTTCTGATTACTGCAGGAATTAGAAAATGCTGTCTTCTCTAATTTGAGCAAAGTTAGAGTAGTGAGGCCTGTTATTTTTTTTGTTGTTCCAGTTGAAACTCTGCATTTGACTGCAGAGACAGGTAAGGAAATAAAAAATGTAAGAGAGCTGAGAGTGAGAATAAATAAAGCATCAGCTATGTTTGGGAAACTCATTTTCTATGGTACAGAGAGCCTTCCCACTCAGTCACAAAATGAGCCACATCAAACTATCATGCATCGTATCAAGCCATTACAATGCATCTTAAAATTATACACACTATAAAACCATTAACAAAACCAAAGAAGACTGAAGAGATAATGCAAAAATATCAGTTTATATAAGAGATGTGTATCAGGTCAAAAGACAGCTATGGAATCCAGAAAGTAGAATATACAGCCAGACTAGAGATATTTTAGGTGTGTGATAACTGTGCTGAATACTCAGCAGGCAGAAAAGGGGGTTTTCACACTGCTAGGAGCATCAGGAAGAATGACTAACAAAATAATCTTATCAACTGTAGCACACACTAGGTTATTTTATGCATGTTCATAGTACTGAAGAGGTAGGAAGCTTCCTGAAGGGAGGAAAGATCAACTGATCAATAAGTTTGTCTCAGACTGATTGCAGAGTGGGTCTGACAGACTGATTAAAAACACCAGTACCCAGACACTGTTGCCCAGAAGGACAGTAGCTTGAATATAAACCTTTGAAGAGGGGATAAAAAGGCTGTGGAAATGCAAGCAGAAGGGATTATCCAGGAGGAGGCAAAAAAACCTCCATATCTGCTTGTAATGCTGATTAAACTCACAGTGACACGTATGACTCCAAATCCACAAGTAAGACAGGAAAGTAAGAGCACATGAACAAATAATATAACATGCACAATTGACATAAAAGTTCATTGTTATCCTGCTATCAAAGAAATGCTCTGCGAAGCTCCCTCCTCACACTGCACATCAGGTATTGTTTTGGAACCACTATCAAGGGCAGCAGATGCAAGGATCATTGATTTAACACACCACAAATTGTGCAAAACTTGCAAATGAAAATAGATTCCTTCTCTATTTCTACTGGATCCCACCATAGACTGAGAAAGGCAGAACCAGAGAGTGTCTAAGGAATATTAAGCATGTCCCAACAGTACATTTCTAAGATACTGCAGACTATGTACACACCTCACTGCCACCTGTTTCATAATTATCACATCATTCCAGTGAATCTTAGTTTCTACTCATGTCCTAGTCCCCATGCACAATCAAGGAAAGAGGAGCAAAGATTTGAAATTTCCGGTTTTTTTCTACTGCTGTGGATGATAACATCAACTGCTAATTCTCCAAAGGGTAGTTAAAAACACAAATTAAATTAAATCTGCGCTTTATGTTTTATACCAAGGTTCTTAATTATAGGCAGTAGAGTGGACTTGTTAGAGACTTTTCAGTTATTTTTCTTATTTTTTTTTGAGATATACCGCATAAAAACCAGTTGAAAATATAAATATTTAACCCCTTGCTTTTTCCTACAGTTTCTGTTCCCCATATCTATGATACAGTCTCATACATATTGTTTTTAAATACACATGCTACTCATTAAATAAACCCTGTTAGCTGTGCTTTCACTTGTGTCAAGTGTTCATCAGATAACACCAGGGTTGCAATGAAAATTAGTCTTACTGTACATTTACTCATATTCTACAAACCTTTTTTTCATCTTAAGATGGAAAGGATATGAAAAAAAAAAAGACCTCACTAAGTTTAAAACCAAACAACAATATTTTTGCATTTAAACTTTCCAGACAAAAGGTGTTTATTCTTTTTAAAATTTTTTTCCTGTTTATTCTCTTTTAAAAATTACAGTAATAAATGAGTGCATAAGTTAAAACAAAACAAAACAAAACCAGAAAAAAGATTCCACTGAAAAGCTGAAAATATCTCTAAACAAAACTCCTTTTAGATCCATTCTAGTAATAAGGCTTTTATTTCAAGTCAGTTCTCTACTGTAGATCCTAGATGGAGCTATTTATACCTTTATTAGCCTCAAAAAGCTTTGAAAATCATGTCCTTTTGAAAAGAAAATATTCAAGACATAGCTAGTCTGGGAAAGGGACATGGTACAGAGTTATTTAGTAAGAAACACCTCTGGCACTGAATCAAGATCAGCACAGCTGTATCAAAGTACTATATGCCAGTAAATATACCCATACGAGGGCTCAGATTAACCCATATGAAGGACAGGAAAAATACTTTAATATGTGGATTAAAAGTACTGTACAAGGAATAAAGATTAGCATTAGAAATACACATCACTGTCAATTAAAACCGCTGAAAAATTTAACTCCCTCAACATAATAAACAAAGTCCTTGCAGCAAAGGAGTATTTCCTAAAACAGCAGTTCAAAGGAATGGTTATTGTTTCCTGTCCAAAGGAAGGAAGATTTACTATAAAAGATATAGAAAATTTTCTAGTACACATACACAAAAAAAAAAATCAGGCTCGCTTATGGTTCCTGACAGAACTTCATCTCAGCTGCAAAAAAATCCTTGCATCATCAAGAACTCTTAACATTGTAGTTGAAGAGAGAAATGTTGCAAAAGGCAAGTTGTGTATATGGTTGTGAGAAACTCAGAGAGATTCGGGATACAGAGGATAGAAGAAGTAAAATATAAAATGGGAGTAAATTAATATTTAATTATGTGCATGATATATTGCTGTATTAAAAACAAATTCAACAGCAGATATATTGTATTATTCTATGAGATTAATGAAACTCTGTGCATCTCAATAGTATCTGATGAACACTTTATTAATTTCGGTTCTACTGAGGAATTCAGTGAATTTTATGCCCATTATTTCTCCTTGTATATATCTATGCCACTTTTTTTATCACTCACAGTTAAACCAAACCTGGTCAAATTTAACTATAAACTAGAGCACTGTAGATTATCCATAGATAGAAACATTTGGACTTGTTTCTTTCAAGCCACTCGTAGCCAATGGATGGGAAGTGCTCATATCCAGTCCTGATGATCATTCCAACTTGTCTGCATAAGGATGATCATTCCAACTGATCCCTTGTCCTTTTACACTAAACCTCCGATGTGACACAAAATCTCTAACTGAAATTCTCTGAGATGGAGGAGGAAACCTGTGCTCAAATGTCAGTTAAGAAGATGTCACTAAGAAAAAATACTCACCTTTTCTGCTTTTAAATATAAATGCATGTTGGGGGGGGGGGTTGGTTTGTTTCTTTTCCTTATGTACAGTTTTAGTTGGGGGTATTTTATTCTATTTTGCAAGTTCAACAAGTTTTGCAAATTCTCTGGAACTCAATATACCTGTGCATTCCCACACAAGTCTATTACAATTTTTTTGTCAGAGATCCACCAGCTAAAGTGAATTAGAGATGCTGATTTCATCCCTGTATCTACATGTTTTTTGGCTAGTTGCNTACAGTTATTGTGGTAGCTTTAGCTACACACAGAGACAAATACACACACACACAAAAACATCCACACTGGAAGGATAAATCTTGTAGGAAATGTCTTCTATTTTAGCAGCAAACACAACCACCCTCAGCAAGTCAGAGTTGGAAATTAGAATTTCTGAAACTTTTTGGCAAGATAAAGGCACAAGTATTATTTCAATAAAGGCTGAGGAGAAACATACATTAGTATTACACCTGGATTTCTGCAGGTGAAATAAAACTGCGTTTCTGCTACTCACGTGTGTTGAGATGTTAAGGATTCTGTTGCTGATGTCCTTAAACATCAAGTTTGAAAAGTTTTTAATTGATTTTATGAAAGGTACAACGTTCCTAAAACTAAGTTGGACGTTTATCTGTTTGATGGTTGAATCTGGTGTTACAGGTAAATGAGTGACCTGGGACTTACCCTGCAAGGAGTAACTATGGAGATTTATAGAACAACAAAAAAACCCAACCCAAACCAAACCAACCAACCAAAAAAAAACCAAACCAAACAAACAAACAAACAAAAGAGTGGTGAAAGAATTTTGCTAACTGACATGGTGTTAAAATCAAAAATAAAAGTGCTTATATAGAAAGGTTTCCAGAAAGGTTTCTCCTCCATTTTTTCCAAGATTTTAGTCTGGAGCTATAGCCATTCTAGGAGACAGTGCATGATCTCCTCTCCTGTAGGCAGGATTGCATGGTAATGGACTTTGACTGACACTGACACATTAAGTGTCAGCAGCCCTATCATTTTAGGATTTTCGTTCCAGTGCAACATTTAATTTAATTTATTTAATAAGAACATTGTCTTATGCTTTGTGGTTACAGTGTGGCACAGAGTTAATGTTAGGTGGGACAACAGGAGAGTAAAGAAATGATGTTGGAGTTGGAAATCTCCTTTTGTGCTGAACTGCTGAAGCAATATTGAAAACATACAACTAGTGTTTTTGTTCACAGTTGGGACCAATAAAAGCCTGTGAAGAATTTCTCTAAATTATACTATCCTGTGGGGGGCCGAGGAAATGTTGTTTCTCATTTAAAATAAATAGTACCCCCTACTAACTTATTCCTAATCAGGCAAACAACAAAGGAATTAAGTAGGCCATTTCCATACATATGACTGTTTCTTTTATGAAATGTAGCTCACCAGAAATTCAGAGCCAATTGATTTAGAGAGGCTCATGTTTGTACATTTTTCCCAACGTTGTAACAAATTCCAATGCTTCTGTTTTAAGCAATTCCATTTCTTATTGCAGCATTTAAAAATTGCAATAGTGAGTGCTCAATGTGTGCTCTGTTTGCATTGCAAAGCAATGAATTTTGCCTATAAAAGAAGACAAAGCGGTTTGTCAGATGCACAGTTAATAGCACATATGCCAATGACATTGTTCATGGCATAGAAGAAATGTCACAATCTTCTGCAGAACCAGTTGTTTTTCTCCTCTACTTTAAAATTTGTATGAGTGGCTCTAAATCCAGAATATTTGCTTTTAACCTAGTAAATGGCACCAGAGTTTAGAAAGAGGATTTTAAAGTTGCTTCAAACCTTTGGTCATGAGAAGTTTATTTGATTGTTGATTTTTTTTTCATCACATCCAAATTGAATTGTTCAAGTTAAATATGTTCTAAAACTGTGTGTAGGGCAAACCTTTTGTAGTTTTGGTCCTAATATCTAGGAGTTAACCACCTTTCTTAGAAACTCATTATTTCCCCTGCCAGCTGAGGGCATCTGACAATGTATTGACTCTAATTCCATCTGCATATCCAACCATTGAAATACTGAGAAAACTCAAATTAAAAATAAAAAAAAAACAAAACCACATAACCAAACCAAACCAAAACCAACCAAACAAATCAACCAAACAAAACTAAAACAAAAAACCCTGCCCATTTTTACATTTGATAATCCTATTAAGGTTCAAAGATGTGTAAACCACCACAGGACTCTTTCCTTCCCTTGCTGTTACATCATAATTTCTCAAAAAAATCAAGGTGAAAGGCTCTGAGATTTTCATAGACTAATTATTCTTTATCAGGGTATTTATGACATGTGTTAGATGGGATCAAGATTGCATTGCTCAGCTCATTCAATAACGGCAATGCTTACAATTAAAATGAGTCCTTACCACTCACACTTACTCAAATTTAGCCACAGACCCCATGAATCTGAAAAATCGGCCCAAAAGACTGCTCAGAGACATTTTTTTATCTTTAAGCAGCAAGGTATTTGTTTATTCAATGTTGGGAGCAAGCCAGCTCATTCTGGACAAACTTGCTCTACTTGAAAGTGCAAACCCAAGCCATTTTATACACTTTAGATCCATGGTTACATCATTTATTATACATATTAACAAGCAGGCTGGTCTCTGGGCAGAGTCTTTCCAGACATGCCCAGTCTTCTACTGCGGGATCTTCTCCTCAAGCCTTCATCCCTCTGGTGGTCACCATGGACGTCTTCCTCAATTTGACCTCTTCAGTGAGGTGACCTGAATTCTTCAAGCTTGCAAAATCCTGGCTCTGGGCCTTCTAGATCTTATTCAAAGGTCTGGTTTACCTAATTTATTACTGTGTGTGTACTACTCCTATTCTTTTTACAATAAGGCCTTTGGTCCAGTGATCAGAACAGAACATGAGATTAACCAGTGCTCCTAAAATGTTCTTCCAGCAACACAGGTATTGGGTTTGTTAGCAGGCCAAGATATCTCAGTTAACTCTTTTAGGTCTGGTTCCTGTTTCAGTTCCCTCCTTTTCTTTTGGCTTGCGAATTCTTTCGTCAAGTTTCAAGGGCAAAGAGTTTTGGTAGATTTTTATCATTGCCCACATTATCTGTATCCTTTTGACTGTGGTACTCCACCTGTATCACAGCCGAACATTTAAGAGGGATAGCAGAATTATAGTTACTACTGGAAGCAATGTTGAATGTATCAAATAGTGAAACATCTGTGTTGCCATGGGGGAATACCCTGTAAAGATGTCCTATCAATGATGTCCTCCTACTTGCTCTACCTTTGTGTTTTATTTACCTCTTGCACCATCTTTTCTATATTCAGGGGTTCAAGCATATTTTGGAAAGACTTATGTCTATCCCTGTTTGTGCTGTTTCACCCAGCAGTACATCTCAAAGCTTCAAATGGTACAAACAATCTTTATATGTGGGTGCTAAAGCTGCTTTACAAATTTCAGCAACTACACTGATATGCCTGGGCCCAGGGATGAAGGCAAGTTATGAATAGCATGTACACGGTTCTGTAACTTCTCATTTTAAAGCAATCATTGTGCAAAGCTTAAACTGAGCTGCAGAGATTTCTAATTAGATGGGGTTGAGCTGCAGGTATTGTGATGCTTCACTAGCCACTTCATTCAAAGCCAACTGACACCAGGATTAATTGTGTTGAAGAAAGCAGTACTCCTTCTTAAAAGTAATTACATGTTTTGTGAAACACTAGAACAGTTCTTCACAGCGAAACAGGTACCAGGCACATGACACATAACTAGAGCAGCGTTAAATACAGGATAAGAAAAAACACTGGTTAAGTGTTTACAGTGTTTTCTCCTTACTCCAGGTTTCATTTCTGCCCCTCTCTTGCTCCCTGCATAGTGGTTATGTAAGTATGTGAGTGGCTCTACGATACAAAAAGTAAAATCCAGGCAAATTCAATCAATTTTGTGCTAGACAGGCTCTCAGGTGGACTTGTGTCTGATCCTGTTCATTGTGCAAACGAGTAAATAAACCTGGCATCTTGATAGAGGTACAGGGATAAGAACTTTCCAAACAGGTTTAACTGCAATAGTTGTTTAACATATGACTGTAACATTATGTAAAGCTACATACTTAAGAAAAGTCTTTAGCCAGATCTTTGCAGTGATAAATGGGTCTTTTTCTGTGATGACTTAGTTCATTTCATTGTCTCTAACATGCACCACTCAATTCAACGTTTTCCTTTGTACCTGCATTATCTTTCACTTACCACAGATTAATGATTTCCCTGGCAGCCTTAAACAGAAACAAAATCAAGTAATTCATGAAAGAGAAATCACAAACACCAGTTTGTTTCTACAATGCTAATTTAAACAAACAGTACACAATAACTCAAGCATCTGTTTAACAGAGAGCGTGCAGCTCAACAACAAAACTTATCCTTATTCACCTAATTTTAGACAACACTGTTTTGAATCCAGTTCTATCCAGGAGATACTTGAATAAAAACACAAGAAAAAAAATCAAGGTGTGACAAGAAAAAAATGTGGAATCCCAGCAGGCATTGCAGAGAACCCATAAGCAAGAGAAGACACATAAAAGAGACATTATAGGGAAATTAAGAGAAAAAAAGGAAAACAGGGCAAAGCCAAAGGGGGGAAAAAGAAAAATTAAAAAAAAAAAAAGTAAAAAACAGTTTAGTGGTAAAGGCTAAGAAACATCTCATAATAGCAGGAAGGAATATGGTGGGGCTATGACACATTAAAGGCCAAGGAAGGTCACTTGGTAGGTAGATTGCTCATGAACTGCCATTTTTTCATCCTGTTCTTCCACAAGAAGTTTCTTATAGAATGAATCATGTTACTAAAACTTCTCATTCTCAAAAACAAGCAAACAAACAAACAAAAAAGGCACATGAACAAAAAAACCCACCACCAACAAAGTGCTAAATGGCTTCAGAAAAGTTCTCTGGAGTCTACTGAAGGGATGTAATTTGTTAATAAACTCCCTTACATGCACCATACCTTAGTTCCTGTTCTAACAGACAAATGAATTCAGTTGTGCAGCTTAAAATTCACAGGGTCAGAGCTGAGTAAGGAGTTTTATTCAACATACCATCAGAGCAAATGTCAGCAGTGATGAGAGAAAGGGGAGAGGGAAAAAAAGAAATAATAATTAAAAAAAGAGAGACGTTAAGATATATTAAAACCACTGAGAAGTACAAGGAAGAAAAGAATAAAAGGCAGATAAGAGCTGGGTTTTTTTAATCTATGCATTCCCTCTCTCCTTTTCCCATCTCAAATTGACAATAAATTGATAAAAAAGAATTAATTTAAAAAAATATATTTGAAGAGATATAAGGAAAATAAATGAAGAAAACAAAAGTGCAACAACTGAACAAAAACGGGAAGAAAATAAAGGAATAACGAAGAATTGAGTGAGATACTAAAATAATAAAATGAGAAAAAAACCAAAGCAATAAAACCAGTATTGTTTGAAAGAAGCTTGTACTGCCTAAAAGTCCATTCATATCTTCAGAGAGAATGCAATTATATAATTTTCTCGAATGATATAACTAAATCTATATAACCATAGATAGACCTAAACTTTGGAGAACAATAAGAATGTATATTGCTTACCTGGAAAAAAAAAGATTGTTTACCAAAAAAAGAAAATTGCCAGAATAAATTTATGTGCATTTTCATCAGTCATCATCATCCTATCACTGCAGCATTGCCACTGACCTTTCCAAGGATGGAGTTTGCTATTGGGAGCACATTCCCTGGATTTTCTGTATCTGGTTTTCTGACTGTTGGGTTTTGAACATGTTAGACAAGATTCCATAGCTATTTTCAATTCAGACAACTCTTTCCATCTCTAGTGTCTCTTCTAATTCTATCTCTGTAAAAATGTCAACATATGCATTTTTTTTTTTTGGCTTATAAATAAAAGCTGGAGGTTTTCTTGCTGTTTAAATAAAAGATTTTTCAGGAAATTGCTTTCCACCACTCTTAATGTTTGCTTTTTTTAATATATAGAAATTGAGTTTTTAGTTGACCTTTCTGTGACAGCAAAGCCCCTTAAAAGACTCGCTCCTCTTTTTTTTTCCCCTTCCCTTTTTAGTTTGTTTTTCTATTTTGACTTTTAAGCCCACCAGCCAGAACCTATGACCTCATCCAAGTCCTTTATTGCTTCCCACTAAGAATTATTTGCAAGAGAACAAAAATCTGCTAATTGGAATGTCTAAAATGAAAACTCTGTTCTTTTGAAGCACGTTGCTTAAAGTGAAACGTTCTGAAACACGAAAAATGAACCTGCAGCTTTATCAAAATTTGGAGTTTGGCTAAAAAAACTGTAGCAGGATAGGATTTACATGAATTATCCTCACAACTTACTTCTGTAACTTCCTAACTCTGTAGCACTTATGGCATTAGTAATTCTTTATTTTTCTTGTTTGTCTGAAGTTTTTGTCCGTTTTTTAAACTGAGCCTTTGGATAATTAAATATATGTATATATATTTACAGAAAAGGTAACAATTTAAAATTAAAACTAACACTAGAAAACAGTAAAGATGACTATTTAAAAATAGTTTCAAAATATTCATTTTAAGGTTTGAACTGGTTAAAGTGGTTTAGATTGAGATATCAAACCAGTCAATCAGTTATTATTACTTCGATAAATGTTCCAGCAAGAATCAGGAAAAAACCCTAAAATCACAAGGCCAAAATGATAGTTAATAACTCAAGATACAACTTTTATTAACACATTTTCAGTGAGCTTTTAGATTTCACATTCACTATTTGTTTAGGGCATTCTCTTTATAGACACAAAGTATGGTTTTTGCGTTAGAAAACATAATAAAACCCTGCAGACTTATTAGTTCAATAAGTTATTAATTTTCTAAATACTAAGAATTTCTGTAGCCTGGTGTTTCATTGCACACAAGCGAAAATGCCAGTTCCATATGAATTGTATTTTTAATTTTCAAGAAATATTATCAGAGAGATTTTTGAAGTAGAAAAGAAAGTATACATGTATCATTCAAAGAATAGTCATTATCCTACAAATATAAGTAATAATTATAAATATTAATGTATTGCACTTCACTGTTATTTCCCACTTTTTTCTTTAAATGCTTAACAATTTTTCTATTTTTGTTAATTATTTTCTAATTTCAATGGATATCAGTATTCTGCTGATTTATAGAAGTCTTCCTGAGGTATTAAATTTCATATCTATAAAGGTTTCTTGTTTGAGCTCACTTTTATACCTACTTACATCTTTGTAAGAATAAGTTACCAACCTTACTTACAATTTTTTTTTAATATACACTTCCTTGGTATAATTGTTATAATACATTGTTATAAATTGTTATAATACTAATATATAATATATAATATAATATTATAATATATAATACATAATAATAATATAATGTTTATTATAATGTATTATATAATGTAATATATACTGTATATTATATAATATAATATATTATAATAAATAGTATAGTATAGTATAGTATAATGTTTATATAATGTAATATAAATAATCGTGACTATTATTAATATTAATATTAATAAAATAAATATTAATAATTAATATAAATTGTTATAATAATAAATTATTATAATACATTCATGTGAATTCCCCAGTCAAAATTTAGCATGTAAATATATGAAAAGCATAGTTTTAAAAACTGCTGATCTTTTTATTGATTTCCCTACAAATATTTAGTTCATTTTTCTAAAAGCAAGAAGATGACTGAAAAAAAATTGTCTTAGAAAAGACTGTTCCTTTAAAAAAATGGTTAATAATAGTTTTATATGCTTTAAAATTGATGCAGGAAAATTGATGGTATCAGGATACATTCTGGAAAAGAATTACTTTTCCATTTCTATGACTTAAAATTTGATACATTTTTCAAACTCTCTTCTTTTTCTCAGTCTTAAACGTGGAAGTTCATAAAACTTGTTTTATTTATGCTGATTATACATTATAGATTACATTTTGAAGTTACTGATTTGTCATTTCTTATTCGTGTGTCTTGCTGAAACTTCCAATACCTGGATATCAGGAGGTATTATTCTATTTGGGAGACCATCCTTCTTCTTACATGTTCAGAAAATGACTTTTTTCTTTCTTTTCAGAGAAAGATTTCAAAGAAAGAATTTACTTGGCATTACCAGTCAACTCTGAATAATCAAGTCAGGAACAATACAGGTCAGTGTTCTTATCTGAAATGTTAAAAATGACTTAAAGTTGTGCCTGCCACAAGTGGTTCCCTCAAAAATTAAACACAGTTAATTATTTATCATTTAAAAAGTCAATGGAATAGCCTAATAATAAGTCCTTACTTTTGTTCTACCAGGTGTTTATAGTATACTCGAATTAATAGATAGGTAAAACTTCTCTTAACCTTGTAGTAGAACCAAAGAATGTTCCTCTAAATAAACACTTTTACAAAGATAACTTCTGTTTCTTACAAATTTCAGTTAAACCTGAGATGGCAATGGAAATTAAGAAAAATCTCAATTTTTGGAAAAATAGCTCTCAGCTTACCACGTTTTATGCTGGAAGGAAAGACAACTGTTTGTAAAAATAATATAAAAAAGAAAAGGAACCTGTTTATATTAAAAATAACCAACATTTTTAGGAGTTGTAGGTTGTCATTACCAGAATCCTCTTCAAGTATCTAATTAGATATTCCTACCTTTTTTAATAATGTGGCTTGAAAATTAAAGATATTGTTACTTTGAAAGAAAAAAAACCAACCAAACAAAAAAAAACCATCAAAAAACCCCTCTTTAAACATGCAAAATATAGATCAGAAATTAATTATAGAAATTAATTAAAATTAATTAAAACCAAAAGATTCTTAGACCAACTTATCTTGCAAGACCCTAACCCAGCAATCAATGTGTCTCAGTCAAAGTACTTCTGTTTAGGAAGCAATATGTTCATATTAATATATCATTAATCATATATTTCAACTCACAAAAGAATTTAGAATACAATCAAATGAAGGGAGGTACAAATTTGCTGCACTGGAAAACAAATAGACTGGGAGGCAAGAATAGAAGAGAAGCTGATTTTATAAGGACACAGGAAATTATCAAAGCAGGAACCAAAGACTGAAAAAAAGAACATGCAGATAATTTTGAAAAATGGGGAATGTCTATGTATGGAGAAAACACGTGGGCAGAAAAAGGGATTTACACCCACCCAGAAAAAATAGAAGATTTTGTAGAATGGTTAGCTGTCTATAATTCAAACACACATGGGTCTTCAATGTAGAGCAAATAGAACTTGGGGAGAAAAATAATAATAATAATAAAAATACCACCACCTCCAACAACAACAACCACCACCACCAAACCAGAAAATTATTAGTGGCTGCTCAGCCAAATCCTGTTCTCAATGACACAGATATCTTGTGTAATTGCAGTTATGTGGTAGGCAGAGACACTGACTCCTTGGATACTATTCTGATTTTCATGACTATATGATGCTTGGTTTTGACTCTCTTTTTCAGAGATAAACTGTACTTTTAAAAACCCCACCTTTCATACTGAAGCTTCATCAAACACTATCGTAGTAATTATATATATTACAATATTTATATCACATATGTAACCTTAAAATAGGACACAGAGGGTTTCAGGGTGTTTTGCTGATTTGTTTTGCCACCAGGGGCAAGGATGGGCTTAAGAAACACAGATACCAACTTTAAAGAATAAGTGTATAAATTTACAATAGTGCAAAAGAGCAAAGCATTACAAAAGAAGCAGTGAATTATAAAAGGATAAACTTGGCAATGCTAATCATTACTATAAAGAGTGTCTATAGTGATCAAGAGAGAGATACATCACCAGTTATACTCAAATTTCAACCAGCTATTGTTATATCTGCAGTTGCAGAGTAGAGTATAATTATTTTGCATATGAATCTTCTCTGAAATATGAGAATAATAGTGAGAGGAGTCAACTGAAACTAAAATTAAATAAAAAAATGAAGGTATTTAAAAATATATAATGAAACAGCTATTACATTAATATGTATTATTTAATATTTGTCACACCTTTAGTTAATTATTTAGCCCCATTTTTGTTCAGAGAGGTATGTCAATGAAAGAAGTTTCATAAGAAGTCAGGAATATTAATAAATAATATATTATAATTAATAAATTATCAGGAAATTGAATAAGGGAAAAGTATGAATATTTAATGGTTTATAAAGAAAAAGAACCAAGAGAGTTATATGATTCCAGGTTCTTGGTCATATTTGAATTAAATTTCTGACATATTCTGTGCTGAATTAGCCACAGGGATGGGAAATCCTCAGGCTGGTTGATACTGTGTCCAGCTGTAGCTGTTGTTTGCACATTGCCAGGGAAACTATTTTCAGAAAAGAACTAAACAGAAACAGCAATTATTGTTGTGGAAAAGTCTTCAAAACAAGGCAAAATGTTAGTCAAAAGTATAAAAAAGTAATAATAATAATAATAATAATAATAATAATAATAATAACAATAATAATAATAATAATAATACAAGCCAGGATTGTGTTAAATGGACTCTTGCTGCATGCTAATGTAAATCCTCTGTTGTATATGTAAAGCTGAGGAGTAAAAATATTTTGTAGTAAGTTTCCTTACATATTATAAAGAAATATATTGCTATCTCCCATAATTATATAATTACATAATTTCACCTCAGCAAATGAGCTGTTCAGATATCTTGTCTTTTGGGTCTTAAAATTTAAGAGACACAGTCATCATTTGCAAGAATGATTTCTTTGACCCCTTTTCAAATTCAGAGTTCAACCTCTCAAACCAAAACCATTTACTTTGAATGAGGCAGTAATAGCTGAGGCTCCAATCCCACACAATTTTCCTTCTATGCTTAAATCTGTAAATGAAAATAGATCAACTGAATACATAGTCCATAAAGGTGGGAGTTTGTGGAAGGTTTAAGCACTGCTCCAGTTAGCAATAAAAACTATAAGTATCCTAAATTTTTCCTCACTAAGTCATTTTTTAATATTTGTAATATTTGTTAATACTAACCCAAAAAATTTACAGAAGAGTCCATGGATACTAAAAAATCCCCTGGAAAACCTGCAGCCTCTGACTTTTCCAGTTCACCCTGGCACAGGTCGAAGGCAATAACAAATACTAGAGCTAGAAATGGAGGTTTGTACTGAACAAAAAAACCTGGAATATCCATCCATTTCCCCATCCAATACTTAATAAGTAGCAGTAGAAAGTGTAAAAACTGGGGTTGCCTTGTTATCTTCTCTGTTGGACTAACAGAACTAGATGGGAAGACTCTTAATTGCTTCATTCTTTCAATACAGAAATTGTGCTATATAATATTTACGGCTACTGATATTTCATCTCTACTTCTTATATTTCATAATTGACTTAAATTGAAACCTGTATTAAATAAAAATTATAGGTTTACAGTAAATTTATTGTTATGGGTTTTGACAGTGATTCCTCAAGGAAAATAATTCTGTGGTATCTTACAATCTATTTAGATATATAGGTACAACTGTAGTAGTATCTATGACACCTAAAGCCATTGTCCTCTTAGTTAATATCTTTTCTTTCAGTATTTGTATTTTCAGCTGTGTCAAGGAAATAATCTATGGCAGAAGAAGAATTACATCCCAAAAAGTATTTTTGAGAAGTGAAACCAAGTTTATCCCAAAAAAATGGTTAGAAGATTTACTACTGTTTACTACTGAGAGATTCACAAGACCAGTAAAATTTTGCTAATGGTTGGTAAGAAAAAATAATGCTGTCAGAGCAAAGCTTGTGAACAATTTGATCTTAAAAAAATTCTTCTGAATGATATATATGTCTACATAAGTGTCTGATCACTCACTGTAAAATAGCAAGTTTAAAAATTAATATTCTTCTTCTTCATAAATTATTTCAGATAACTTTTACGTTTTAAATTTTGCAGACAATTACATAATTCTGTAACTTTCACTTTGTTCTCTATTCTTATGCTTTTATCTGTTTCGTGTTCTATAAACCCATAAATCTTTCACCCCAAAATAAGGCCACAAATCATTCTTATTTTACAGTTTTTAGTGTACCTTGATAATTCATGGCACGTTTTTCTGGCAACTGTGTGACACAATGCAAACTCAAAAAGAATCTTTCAAAATTTGAGGTCTATGTCTTTCATAACAGTTCATTGCAAGCTCAGGAACAGCTTCCTACCAAATTAAGCATTTGGCAAACACAGCACCATATAGACAATTATCATTGGGTACTCTTTAAAAAACTTATTTAAAGATGTTTGAATAGAATAATGACAGGTAGACCACCACGATGTGAAGAGCATGATAATCATATTATCATCATTCTAAATTCGTCTCTTGCCTGACCTCTTTTTGGATACTAATTATTAAAGCAATAATTGGCTCTGCCAGGGGTTTTCCAATTAAACAGCTTTCTGTCAGAAAATGCTGATTAATTGAAATTTGATTGTCTTGAACTACAGCAAGAGCTTATGTGAAAGGGAACCTCTAAGAGACAAATAATCCAGATAGAAAAAGAACATTTTACCAAAAGAAACGTTGATCAATAGGGAAGTCTTTTAGTACTTAAATATTAGTTCTACAGATCACAGCTCTTCTGTTAAACAAACTCTGAAGCTGACTGGAGGGTAATTATAAACCCCATTCAAGGCAATAAAAAAAAAAAAGAATATCTATGGAAAAATGTAAATAACTAGTTCTGATTATGCAACATATTCTGATTAATTTGTTGGTTTTAAAGAATCTGTAGAAATACATTATTCAGTATAACCTTATATTAATTGCAATGCTTTTTTTTTAATCAGTCATGCAGTCAGCTTCATTGCTTGCTAAAAAGAATTTTTGCTTGTGCTACTGACTTACAAAGCATCAGTAACAAAAATTTTCTTGTTGCTTTTGGGGGGAGAAATTGGAAAAAAATAAAATCTATCATTTTCAATCGATGTTTAAGACTTACAAAACAGGCTTACAAATTTAAATGCATTATTCTCCAATTTTTATATCCTCAGCTTACTTGGAAACGGGAATTTCATGGCCTTCATTTTCCCATTATGATTTTCAATTGCCAGTCTAGAAAGTCAGTATAGAGTATATCAAGTGAGAGCAGCTGCATCAGAGGTTAGTCCTTAACAAAAAAAAGCTTCCTATTCCTTAAGCAACACAGCAGTATCTAAGCCATTCTAAAATTGTTAAGGGGTAGTTTTAAATTCTTGTATTTCTCCTTACATGTACAGTATTAAAAAACAAAACAAGATGGCAGTTAAACACAGGCAATTTTACATCTAGGTCAACACCTTTTTGCTTCTTTTTTTGCTGAAAGTTTCTCTCTTGAACCTCAAAGACCAACAAATCAAAAAAAACAAAACCTTGTTCTTCCTCTACTCTTCTTGTTTGTAGGCACAGCAACCTTCTCCTCTTAGGCCTTTTTTCATCAGTGGTAATATGTGACTATGGAAAACAAAACATTTTGTGTGTAAAATAAAGCATAAGAAATAAAAAAGAGCTAACAGCGATTCTTAATATTTATAAAATCAGTAACCACCATAAAAAGCTTTATTGGGCCAAACTATGCCATCCTAACAAATATTTACACAGGAAAATATTTTTCATTAGAGATTTTATTATGGGGGGAGAAGGAAAAAGAAAAAAAGAAGCAATTTACCCCTTCCTACACCAAAAAAATAAAAATAGTTAAGAAACACCCAACAAACAAAGGAGTTCCACCCCATACACACCTGGGAAGTGTTTTAGTACTTACAATATTAGTTCTACAGATCACAGTTCTTCTGTAAACAATGTGGTGGTTTCACTCTAGGCCTTCCTGGAGACCAACTTGTAACCAGGAAGGAACTAGAAAAGTGATCACGGAAGTATTCCATGCTATTCCTTTACGTAACTTGAGGTATAAATAAGGCTAGCGGGAGGCATCTCGCTCTCTTCCTCTCCGGCGAGGTTCGAGAACGGCGGGTCCCTGTTTTGGTCTGGTTTATCTGGAGCTGAGGCCTACAGTGACTACCGTTATCTGCCACGCGTGAGGGGAGAGCCTTGGGCCGTGTCTAGCCATCCTGCCTGTTCGAAGGGAAGTGGTGAGATTTTTGCTAGTTTGCCTTTGGTCGGCTGGTTGGCTTGTTCGGTCCTTGCCCCTTTTTGTCCTTCTCCCTTCCCCTTCCCCCCCCCACTCCTCCTGGTGTGTGGTATTCTCCTTTTGTGTATCTGTCTCATATGTAATATATATATATATATATATATTTGCTATAGCTTTGGCTGCTTGGTTTTTTTCTTTTCCCTCTCTGGGAGGCAGGTCCTTGTTGTCGAGTTTCGGGGACTTGGCAGGAAGCCAGCTCGAAACTTGCACAACATTTTTGGTGTCAGAAGTGGGATATTTTGGTTAAGTTTGGCTTGTTTTGATAAACGTTTTTCCAGGAAGACAACCAAGCTTGGTGTTGTTTTGCAAAACCAATCTATTGTTTTGGGAACAGGTCTGGGAACACTGCCAGAGTCTGGGAAAGCAGCCAAGGAAACTTTGTTTATATAAACAAAGGTTTGTTTTGGGATCAAGAAGAAATAATAACAAAAAACAATGGCTATTTCATTAATTTGTCTTATAATTCTAGCCACCTTTACACCTGTGTTAGGCTACCGTATAGGGAGACGTCCAGACCTTGAGGATGGATGGAACAAATTGCTTCCATCCTTTAATTTTGACATCGAAGGTTTGGTAAAGGAAATCCCCATGGTTAAAATCGGCTCTAATTACTATATAAATCTTATTGCAACAGTACTGTCATTGATAAAGGTACTGGAAGTGCTACTTAAACTTGGAAGAATGGGGTTCCGTTGCCTTCCCTCTTGTAGGAAAGATCACACCTCAAAGGGACTCGCTGGAACTTTGGAAAGGGCTGCAGACAGGCCAGTCCCCGGGTGGCATGGAGCTTGGGAAGATTTCGGTAGATTAGTAGGACATGTGTCACCCCCCATTAATTGGGAGTTCACACCAGAACAAATGTTTGATTCTGGTGAGATGGCCCACTGTTTGGCAGAAGGGTGTTTTTCCTACAAAGATCCGAATATGCAATTCTCTGCTTTGTGCTGGGGCCTGGCTAATGCTTATCGAGCTGCCATAGACCACCTTCAAAGGGTTAAGGTCGACACAGAAACCCAAACCACGCCACTTGAAACCAGTGATGTCCCTATTAGGTCCACAGAAGTTGGGGTCCAAACACAACTTGAAGTCAATGCCATTTCTACTAAGCCCACTAGAACCGGGACTCAAGCTAAGAACCGGAAGGTCATCATTGCCCCTGTGAAGAAGAAGAAGACGTGGGTAAGAGAGATCAAGGAACTTACAGACTCATCTCCCCAACCAGAACGCACAGAAGAAAGAGAAGAAGAAGAAGAAGAAGAAGAAGAAGGAACAGAAGAACCTATCCAATTCACTCAAGATGTAGTGGACGAAGGAGCGGCAGCAATGGGAGAAGGAGCAACAGCAAGTGATGAAGGTGCGACTGCGAGAGAGGAAGTAGTGGTTGTGACTGAGGAAGGAGCGATTGGAAGAGAAGAAGCAGGTACCAGAGAGGAAGAAACGGTTACACGGGAAGGAGCACGTCCAAGAGAACTAGGGGCACGCCCAAAGGAATACAGAACAGCATCAAGAGAAAAGAAAGCAACAGTACAAACGGCCGGGGGTATATTGTCGCTTGATGATTTATATCCTGACTACACATTCAGTGTTACAAAAGACGCAAAGAAGGAGCCAAAGCATCCCCCTCAATTGGAGGGGGAATTATCCCTACCCCTCCAGACCCAACCTTCTCTTGGAGGTGTGAATGATTGGAGGAAGAGGCCCTTATCTCACCACGTGAAAGATTACTCACTACCTCCACCCGCTGGGTATCGCGAACGACGCAGGAGTCCATCCCCACGGCGTGAATGGCATAGAAGTCCATCTCCACGGCGTGAACGACGCAGAAGTCCATCTCCGCGGCGCGAACAGCGTAGGAGTCCATCCCCACGGTATGAACGACGTAGAAGTCCATCTCCGCGGCGTGAACGGCATAGGAGTCCATCCCCACGGTATGAACGGCATAGGAAACCATCTCCGCGGCGTGAACAATATAGAAGCTTATCCCCACGGCATGCTCAGTCTCCACCTCCACATGAGAGATATAGGGAGGAAGTGGGAGCAGTCCCACGTAGGAGTGGAAGAGTAAAGAGAGAGGTGGAAAAGATTCTACGTGGGAGAGATGGACAAGAAATTATGCGAGAAAGCGAAATTACACAATCACTGAGCACAAGAGAGCTTCGAGATTTACGGAGAGATTATATGCGCTTGCCTGGTGAAGAAGTCCTCACCTGGCTGGTGCGATGCTGGGACAAGGGAGCTGATAGTCATGTAATTGAAGGTGATGAAGCACGACAGTTGGGATCCATTGCTCGAGACCCTGTGATAGAGCAAGAAATGGGGAGGGAGAAAATGGCGTCCAGTCTTTGGCTCCGAATACTCCACGCGGTGAGAGTGAAATACCCATTTAAGGAGTCCCTGAAGAGTTCTTCAAGAAGGTGGAGGACTGCGGAAGAAGGCATCCAATACCTACGGGAATTGGCCATGCTGGAGATCATCTATTCTGATCCAGATTATTATGATATCCAAGTTCCTGAGAATGTTCCCTGCACGCAACCAATGTGGAAAAAGGTAATTCAAGGTGCCCCTAAACCATATATTTCCTGCTTGATACCCATATATAATCCAAAGATGGATGAACCAAGCGTGGACACTATGTATGCTTGGATAAGAACCATCGAGGAAAATATGGAAGACTCCTTCAATCCCCTGTACCGACGCACCTACGATAGGGAAAGAACGGAGAGAGATTATGAATATTCCAGATATGAGGACGACCTTAGAGACAGAGAGGACAGAAGGTATAGAGATTACCAAGAAAGGCCAATGGGAAGATCACGGCGGGACCGACAAAGACGACCTCGGCCTAGACCTCGATCCTGGTCTCGATCTTGCTCACGATCCCTGTCATTCACACGTCGAAGGAAAGAGAACTCTAAGCGTGGGTCACGTAACCAACTATGGGCATACCTTCGTAGTAAAGGAGAAAACATGAAGAAGTGGGATGGTGAACCCACTTCTAAGCTTGAAGCTAGAGTGAGGGAGCTGAAGCGAAAGAAGACTGACAAGAAAGTTGTCTATGTAGTAGATGGAGATTTCTTAGAAGAGAAACTGCGATCGCCGAAACACGAGAAGATGGAGGTCCACTTCGACAATGGCAAAAAGTCTAAGAAGTCAAAGTCAAACTCTGACGACGAATGCTCTGATCAAGACCAGTAGAGGGGCCCTGCCTTCTGCCAGGAGAAGGAGAGGGACCAAGAAGATAACCGGGTTTACTGGGCTGTGTGGGTCCGATGGCCTGGCACATTGGATCCTCAGAGATACCAGGCCTTGATAGATACTGGAGCCCAGTGTACTGTAATGCCTTCGGAGTATAAGAGTACCGAGACTGTTACTATTTCTGGAGTGACAGGAGGGTCTCAAGAATTGTCAGTAGTAGAGGCGGACATGAGCTTGACGGGAGACCAATGGGAAAAGCGTCCCATTGTGACGGGGCCAGAAGCCCCTTGCATCCTTGGTATGGACTACCTAAGAAGAGGATACTTCAAGGACCCGAAAGGGTACCGGTGGGCTTTTGGTGTAGTCACGGTGATTGAAGAGGGGTCCAAGCAATTGTCTGCCCTTCCTGGCCTTTCAGAAGACCCTTCCATTGTAGGATTACTACGAGTTAAAGATCAAGAAGTGCCAATAGCCACAACAACTGTACACAGACGACAGTATCGGACAAACCGAGATGCTGTGATCCCTATCCACAAAATGATCCGAAAGTTGGAGAGCCAAGGGGTGGTCAGCAGAACCCATTCACCCTTCAACAGCCCCATCTGGCCTGTGCGTAAATCCGATGGAGAGTGGAGACTGACTGTGGACTATCGTGGCTTAAATGAAGTTACGCCACCGTTGAGTGCTGCCGTGCCAGATATGTTGGAGCTCCAATATGAGTTGGAGTCCAAGACAGCAAAGTGGTACGCCACCATCGACATAGCCAACGCGTTTTTCTCCATTCCTTTAGCGGCAGAGTGCAGGCCACAGTTTGCTTTCACCTGGAGGGGCGTTCAATACACCTGGAATCGACTGCCCCAGGGGTGGAAACACAGTCCAACCATCTGTCATGGACTGATCCAGGTCACACTAGAGAAGGGTAAGGCTCCCGAACACATCCAGTACATCGATGACATCATTGTATGGGGGGATACAGCAGAAGAAGTTTTCAAAAAAGGACAGACGATCATCCAGATTCTCCTCGAGGCCGGTTTCGCTATCAAGAAGAGCAAAGTCAAGGGACCTGCCCGAGAGATCCAATTCCTAGGGGTGAAATGGCAAGATGGACGACGCCAGATACCAACAGACATAATCAACAAGATTGTAGCAATGGCTCCCCCCACAAACAAGAAAGAAACCCAAGCTTTTCTGGGAGCCATAGGCTTCTGGAGGATGCATATCCCAGAATACAGTCAGATTGTGAGCCCTCTTTACTTTGTGACCCGTAAAAAGAACAATTTCCAGTGGGGTCCTGAGCAACAACAAGCTTTCAGGCAGATCAAGCAAGAAATTGCACATGCCGTGGCTCTTGGACCAGTTAGAATGGGACCAGATGTAAAGAATGTGCTCTACTCTGCAGCTGGAGATAAAGGTCCCTCCTGGAGCCTCTGGCAAAAGGTGCCTGGCGAGACGCGAGGGCGACCACTGGGTTTCTGGAGCCGAAGCTACAGAGGTTCTGAGGCCAATTACACCCCTGTGGAAAAGGAAATCTTAGCGGCGTATGAAGGTATACGAGCAGCTTCAGAGGTAATTGGTACCAAAGCACAGCTCTTCCTGGCACCCCGATTACCCGTCTTGAGCTGGATGTTCAAAGGGAAGGTGCCCCCTGCGCATCATGCCACCGATGCCACGTGGAGCAAGTGGATGGCTTTGATTACACAACGTGTCCGAATCGGGAACTCGAATCGCCCCGGCATCTTGGAAATCATAACCAATTGGCCTGAAGGTGGGAACTTCAGTCTGGCAGAAGAAGAAGAAGAGCCAGTGAGCCGAGCCGAGGAAGCTCCGCCATTTGATCAGCTGCCAGATGAAGAAAGGCGTTATGCCCTTTTCACTGATGGTTCTTGCCGAATTGTAGGAAGGAACCGGAAGTGGAAAGCGGCCGTTTGGAATCCCACCCGACGAGTGGCAGAAGCCGCTGAGGGTCAAGGCGAGTCGAGTCAATTTGCGGAACTCAAAGCCGTCCAATTGGCCCTGGACATTGCTGAACGAGAAGGTTGGCCGAGACTCTACCTCTACACAGACTCGTGGATGATAGCCAATGCTCTATGGGGATGGTTAGAGCGATGGAAGAAGATGAACTGGAGGCGTGGAGGAAAACCCATCTGGGCTGCTGACTTGTGGCAGGACATCGCTGCCAGAGCGAAGAGTCTGAATATGAGAGTCCACCATGTAGATGCCCACATGCCCAAGAAGCGAGCTAATGAAGAACATAATAACAACAGAGAAGCGGACCGAGCTGCACAGATAGGGGTGTCACAAGTAGACCTAGACTGGCAGCAGAAGGGAGAGCTGTTTCTGGCTCGATGGGCCCATGATGCTTGCGGTCATCAAGGCCGAGATGCCACCCACAGATGGGCACGAGACCGAGGGGTGGATTTAACCATGGATATCATTTCTGAAGTTATCCATGATTGTGAGACTTGTGCCGCTATTAAGCAGGCGAAAAGACTGAAACCCCTGTGGTATGGTGGACGATGGGATAAGTATAAGTATGGAGAGGCATGGCAGGTTGATTATATCAAACTGCCACAGACCCGCCAAGGTAAGTGCTATGTACTTACCATGGTGGAAGCAACAACGGGATGGTTAGAGACTTTTTCAGTGCCCCACGCAACGGCCCGGAATACCATTCTGGGCCTTGAAAAGCAAGTCCTGTGGCGACACGGGACCCCAGAACGTATTGAGTCGGACAACGGGACTCATTTCAAAAATGGATTAGTCACCACTTGGGCGAGGGAACATGGTATCGAATGGGTATACCACATTCCATATCATGCACCAGCTGCTGGGAAGGTTGAGAGATATAACGGATTATTGAAGACCACTCTAAAGTTATTAGGTGAGGGGACTTATAAAAACTGGGACAAGAACTTAGCCAAGGCTACCTGGCTAGTTAACACCAGGGGTTCTGTCAATCGAGCTGGCCCTGCACAGGCAGAATCCCTTCACATTGTTGATGGAGATAAAGTTCCAGCAATCCATTTGAGGGGAATGCTAGGGAAAGCTGTTTGGGTTACCCCTGCCTCAGGCCAAGACAAACCCATTCGTGGGATTGTCTTTGCTCAAGGGCCAGGACATACGTGGTGGGTAATGAGGAAGGATGGAGTCATCCAGTGTGTGCCTCAAGGAAACTTAGCCTTGGGGAAAAACTAATTGTATGTCCTAAGTTGTGTTTTTACAGGAAGCCAGTCACCAGCTGAGAGAGAGACCTGAACTAAGCTGTTGCTGGTATCCGGTGATGAGACAGTCCAGTGATGAAACAGCCATAAATCAGAACTGTAATGGTGACTGAGGAGACCAAAGATCTGGACTGAACTGACATCGGTATTGATTTTCCAACGACGAGACAACTGTGCCGAGAGACCAACAAGAACTATATATATATATATGCAAATGTGTATATATATGCGCGGGATGTAGACGAACGTGAGACATAGGTGTTGCGTAAAGGAATAGTATGGAATAAGGGGTGGAGAATGTGGTGGTTTCACTCTAGGCCTTCCTGGAGACCAACTTGTAACCAGGAAGGAACTAGAAAAGTGATCACGGAAGTATTCCATGCTATTCCTTTACGTAACTTGAGGTATAAATAAGGCTAGCGGGAGGCATCTCGCTCTCTTCCTCTCCGGCGAGGTTCGAGAACGGCGGGTCCCTGTTTTGGTCTGGTTTATCTGGAGCTGAGGCCTACAGTGACTACCGTTATCTGCCACGCGTGAGGGGAGAGCCTTGGGCCGTGTCTAGCCATCCTGCCTGTTCGAAGGGAAGTGGTGAGATTTTTGCTAGTTTGCCTTCGGTCGGCTGGTTGGCTTGTTCGGTCCTTGCCCCTTTTTGTCCTTCTCCCTTCCCCTTCCCCCCCCCCCCTTCTGTGTGTGGTATTCTCCTTTTGTGTATCTGTCTCATATGTAATATATATATATATATATATTTGCTATAGCTTTGGCTGCTTGGTTTTTTTTCTTTTCCCTCTCTGGGAGGCAGGTCCTTGTTGTCGAGTTTCGGGGACTTGGCAGGAAGCCAGCTCGAAACTTGCACAACAAACACTGAAGCTGACTGGAGGCTGATTATAAACCCCATTCAAGGCAATAAAAAAAAGGATATTTATGGAAAAATGTAATTTTTTTTTTTAAAAAACAAACACCTGTTTGTTTTTCTAAATCCTGAGAAACTTATGTGAGGTTGAACTTCTGTGAGTGTTTCTAAGTCAGTCATGATGTGCAGCCATTCATAGAGTAGGGCTAAAGACAAAAATTATTAGTGATTCATAATTTCTGTCTCCCTCCTTCACTTCCATTTCCCATACCTTGCCAGAATATCAGGGGTGTTTGAAGAATTCAGTGTATGTTTGAATCTTACTGAGTGTAATTTTACCTCTTTAGTGGATGGAGAGTGTGATCCCAATATGTGGTAAAGTTATGACTTAAAAAAAAAATTTATTTGGTTTTCATCAAATCCCTTCCTGATCAAAACTATCAGGATAAATGTCTTGTCAGAAAGCATTCTGCCTCTCTCTCTCTTTTCCCCTTTCTGTTTTCTTGAAACAGCAATTTCAAGAACTTCTAAGTGGGGGTAGAGAGAGAGAATAGATCATTAAAGCAAATTCCTTAGCAGTAACCAGCCTTAAGAAAATTTGCATTAGCGTTGTTTATGTTATTTCAAATTGAAAGTCAAAAAGTGAACATAGCATTACACTCCCTTCAGAGCTATTCATGCCTTTCAAAAAAGTAATATGCTTTCAAAAAATGCTTCTCCAAAAGCATGCTATGTTTTCCTTCCTTAGCAGTATGCCTACCCATTTTTTCCTACTCTGTAACTCACTTATTTTTAACCACTGAGTCTTTTAACCTGACATACTGTCCAGCCACTTGGTTCTTACTGTTGCAGGTTTAGATTGGATCAAGGAAAGCTCTAATTATGATAAGGATTTTCTCTGCTAAGACTTTGTAGCTTTCAGCTCAAAGTCAGAAGCTTATATCAGTTGCAGCATTAAAGTCAAAGAGCACAAAAGAACCTTGAAATGTCATCTAGCCAGTGGTCTTGCCACAGAAGAAGGACAGTGTCATTCATGACAGCCTATCTATCCCCTCCTGAAAAATTTTCAGCAACAAAGATTCAATAGCACCCACAGGTAAACTATTGCAATGCTTAGCAGTCCTATCTATTAGTACGTTTTTCCTAATGTCTAACTTAAAATCTCACTTGCTGAAATTCAAGCCAATTACTTCTTGTTTTATCTACACTGGACATGGAGAACTGATTATTTTCTCTCGCTTTGAAGAACACTTTTATAATTTTTAAGACTTATCAGGGCTGTCTTCAATTGCTTCTGGTGCAGACGGAAAATCTTCAGTTAATTCACTCTTCCAGAATTAGATCTCCAACTACTGTTGATCTCCTCCTGGGTTTTTGTCAGCTGATCAATGTGTTGCTGATCAGCACTGAAGAACAATCCTTTAAAACTCTATTGCTTGGTGTCACCCCCAGCAATACAATGCACACGCCTTTCACTAAAATTCTGCTTCACTGCTGGAAATAAAAATGTAACAGGTCTTAGAGAAACATATTGTTACATTGATGATCCGAAAAGGAACTTTTTCTTTCCAGTTACAGTTTATCAGCATTCAGACATTAAAAACCAAAACAAGCTATTTTTCAAAGCTTTATAAATGCTTGTGTGATAACCTGAACTAAAATAGGTTGACCAACTGATTGGATTTCCCTTGATGATACATATTTTCCAGTTGTTACCTTATTGAGGAGGTTAATATCACAATTTCTCTTCGAAAGACTTCTCATACACCCTGCTGTTTGTACTACAAAAGGTAAAGCTCTGCAGTAAACATCATTGATTTTAAATCACTCAGTAATGGTGTTTTCCATCACAGTTTAAAGCCTAAAGGTTGTTGAATTCTTTCCAGATAGCAACACTGAATCTAAGCGGCAACATTACAAGATCCTTTAGCATGAAAGGTAATCAAAGAAAATAGAAATTAGCTGCCACAATCAAAAAGGAACAGAGATTCTTCACCCAAATGGTTGTCAAGCACTGGAACAGGCTGCCCATGGAAATGGTAAAGTCATCATCCCTGTAGTTGTTTAAAAGACATAGAGATGTGGCACAGGGACAGGGTTTAGTGGTGAACTTGTCAGTGCTTGGTTAGTGGCTTGATTCTATAATTATGAAGGTCTCTGACAACCCCGATAATTCTATGATTTTATGATTCTAATGCATGCAAACAACTTCAGAGCCACATGTCAAGGGCCCAGCTTTTCAGTGGTGCCCAGCAACAGAACAAAGGGACCTGGGATTGACTGGAAGCTGAACAGGAGCCAGAGTGTGCCCAGGTGGCCAGAAGGCCAATGGATCCTGGCCTGGCTCAGGAACAGGGTGGCCAACAGGTCCAAGGAAGTGATTCTTGCCCTGGACTCAGCACTGGTGAGGCCACCCCTGGAGTGCTGTGTCCAGTTCTGGGCCCTCAGCTCAGGAAGGACATGGAGGGGCTGGAGCAGGTCCAGAGGAGAGCAACGAGGCTGGGGAAGGGACTGGAGCACAAGTGCTGTGAGGAGAGGCTGAGGGAGCTGGGGGGGCTCAGCCTGGAGAAGAGGAGGCTCAGGGGAGACCTCCTCACTCTCTGCAACTCCCTGACAGGAGGGGGGAGCCAGGGGGGGTTGGTCTCTTTTCCCAGGCAACTCTCAGCAAGACAAGAGGGCTGGGTCTGCAGCTGTGCCAGGGGAGGGTTAGGTTGGACATTAGAAAGAATTTCTCTTTACAGAGAGACATTGGAATGGGCTGCCCAGGGTGGATTCTCCATCCCTGGAGGTTTTTAAGGTGATACTGGATGTGGCATCAGTGCCATGGGCTGGGAACCACAGCGGGGTTGGATCAAGGGTTGGACTTGATTTTGGAAGTCCCTTCCAACCCAGCTGATTCTGTGATTCTATGATTCTATGAAAGGACAATGATCACAGACTGAAAGACAGGAAGTTCCCTCTGGATATGTGGATAACCTTCTTTTCCTGGAGGTTAACACAGCATTGGAACAAGCTGCAGAGAGAGGATGTGGAGTGTCCTTCTCTGGGTATTTTCAAAACTCACCTGGATCCAATTCTGAGTAACCTACTCCAGGTGAACCTGCTTTAGCAGAGCAGTTGGACTAGATGATATCCAGGGGTCCCTTCCTATCTCAACCATTCTGTGAAACTGTGATTTGGTCAAAAATTTTACTTGGGAGCCTTCTTTCGTGCTATGTATTGCTTCTGGATCAAAGCTCTGGCAACAAAAATCCTCCTGAACCTAATAACTTCCCCTAATCTATTCTACTTTCCCCAAGAACAGATCTTGAAATCAAGGAAAGTTTTCATTAACTGGCGGGATGAATCATGAAAGTCTCTGCCGTTGGGACCAGTGTTGGCAGGAAGGGAGAAAGGTTCAGCAGCACCATGGCAAGCATCTCCTTCCTCCCTGCCTCCCAAAGTGCTCTCTCAACAGACCATACAGTGTTTTTTGAAACTTGCTGCTTCTGCTAGAATCAATGGTGCATGCTTGAAGACAGAAAAAAAAAAAAAAGAAATCACCTCCAGACAGGACTCAAGTCCTTTGAAAATTGAGTCAGATACTTCATCTACTGGGCTACCAAGGAGCTGGTCAGATTTATTTAAATTCATGTCTTCTTCAGAATTGATGGGGCAAGGAAAGGAGATAAAAGGAAGATCAGAATATCACTTGTAACAAAATAACAGCAAAAAGACGGGGGTATCATTCTCCTCAGTCATATAAATCAGCTCCCTTAAGCTTTGTGTGTGATGTCACTCTGGTGTGGAGTGAAATATGGGGCTTACCCCACTAATCATTATTACTTAGAAAGCAGCATAAATTGAATACAGCCAGGACTACACTGCTGTGCAGCAGGAAATACACTGCCTGGTTTCCTTGGTGATTTCTTCCATGTCAGCAACAGAATATTTCTTAATTAAATTAACATTAAAAAAAGGATTGCTTCTGTCATTCTTCATCAGCAAAAGGCAAAGTGCACCGATGTGAACAGAGCTATTCTTAAATTATGAATACCTCCCCAAGAAAAGAATTTTGTTCCAAAAATACTGATGCTGGAGTTTATAAAACATATATATCAATATTTGAAGGATCATTACTTAATCAGGAAATATCTGACAAAATCAGTTAATTGTTAAAGCATAACACTATGCAACTGCATGAGAAAATATTCCATCTCATTATCCTCATGTAAGTAATGTACCTTAGCTAGTGCCAATTGGCTGCTGCATTAATTTTTAGAAATCAGCTACTTAGACAGAGATTAAAAACTAGATATCATTAAAGAACACACAGATTTTTAGCTTCAGGCAAGTTCTTTTCATTTTAATGGCTTTAAAATGTTACTTTTAGCAATTCATATTACAGCCTACAGGGAAACCGTAGCTTAATGACATCATAATAAGATTAATTATCTTTTTGAAATGTCTGCAAATAAATTCATGCAGATATGTTTTAAAATATCACAAATTTTGTCACAAAGTACCTCTGACAGTGATGTGCTTCACTCAAGGATTTTCAAGAAATTAATAGATACTCCAGGGCTAAAACTTCTTTCTAGATAAACATCAGCGAATTATTTCATTCAAAATGGATCCCTGCTGAAGCAAATAGATCTCTGTAGAACTCTATCTGGGAAAATGCTGTAAAAATATTTCTCCTTGTTGTGACTGAAATAAGATTAATACAAAAGAATTACCAGAATAAAACAAAGTTGATTTATCAATAACCATTCTTTTAATTATTTTCCATTCACATTCTCAGACACTGGAGATTGGAACAATGGTTGATAGCTGTTGTCTCTTGTGAAAAATACTATCCACAGTTTTCCAGAGTTACTGTTTATAAAGAATTGAATTAAGTTCACTGCCTGCATGTGTTAAACCTAACCAAAATTTCCTTTCTCTTCTTATGCAGTGACTCTGTAGTCACATTCTGAATCACAGATTAAAAAAGAATAAAATAAAATAAAACAATTTCAAATTATTAAACACTTTAAATTGACTGATTCAATGTCATACTAAAGGTGCAGGAAAAAAACATAGAAAATCCTTTTCTGATTAAGTCATATCTTCTTACTTTGAGCAGAAATCTAGGTCATATATGATTATGTACATTTCAGGAAGCAGCTGCTGCAAAGACCCCCAAAAGAAAATTACACTTTCAAAAAGGAGCAAGACCTGACTCTGAAATAGAACCTTTTGGGAACAGGATGCATAATAATGTTTGTTCTGTCTTCCCACATCACTTGGAATTCCCATGTCAACACTGGGTTTTCGACATTCACATCTGACATTGTCACCTCAATTTAAAATATTATTACAATTGAGCATTTTGACTTTGGGAGAACACGTTTCAAGTATATTCAAGTATATTTAAAAAATTTAATTTTGGTATCTGGAGCAGAATAGCCAAAAGAAAAGGATCCAAAATTCCTTTTCAGAGTTTGAGGTTGTTCCACAAGCATTAATATTCAATTTTTGAGGCATTTTGAACACGATCTAAATTAAAGGTTTTTTCTCATCTATTATAATAACATTGGAAACATCTAGATTTTATTCTTCCATTTCCCTTTGTCCCAGAAGACACTTTCCAACTCCAACTTACAGGAAGATGAAAGTAGAATCTCTTAATTACTGAGGAATTCCTTTTCATATAGAATACAACATACAGAAATATGAAAGAGCATGTCACTTTGTTTCATCATTAAAAATGTAAAATAAACTTAAAAAGCATATTAATTGTAATATCTCAGAACAAAATTATCTCTGTTGCTCAGAGCACCTTTTTTCCCCTTGTTAGAGTAATCAGTTTTAATTGCACTTTCTGTGGAAGTAGGGAACCCCCACACCTTCAATAAAATTAGAGGGATTTTATGCTCAAGGTGGCAGCCACATAATGTTTAGGCCAGTTTATAACACTGTCACAGTCTTATAAGCAGTCATGTACTTGCTTCACAAACTTCTTCTCTTTGTGATCACATATTTCATTTCCTTGTAATAGATCTCTGATTCAGTAAATTGGGGCCTGCATTGCAAATTAGAATAGATCTTACTTTAAATTTAAAATAAAAGTATGGTGAACTTACTAGTTCACTAAGTAATATGTAACTATTGATACTTGTGTCAATTTGTTTTATTTGTCCTGGGATTCCTGATAAGAGAGTTGAATCCAAGGAGGATGGAAGGGAGGTTAATCTCAATATTTATTCCTCCTAAGAATTCATGCTTTCCTCTACTTTGCTGAGGATGAAGAGTTTCATTTTAAGCATCAACTAATTCGGAGTTGTTGACTACAAAGAAATCAAAGAAAACAAAACAACAGCTAAACCCCCAAAGCAAAGGAATATCTTGTTCCATACGCATGTACAACATTGCATATAATTCCAGTGAAATGCTGCAATTTGTTAGGTACCTCCATTCAATTAAAAGGGGTAATTATATTCTCATTAATGGGGGAATAGATCTGAGATTAGAGAAATAAAGTTTGAGACAGGAAAGGCTGGGTAAAGGAGATCAAGCTTGTTACAACGAGACAAAATAATCAGCCTGTAGTTGACATATGTGATACTGTTTTCACAGACATCACTCAGAATAGGACAGCAGTATTCAACTCTGGTACTACCTATACAAAATAAAACTATATCTTAATTTCTATTGCTCATATACAATACTTAAGAATCACATTATACTGAAGACAAAGTGTGTGAATAAACTTTTCTCATTAGAATTTTGTTTTGTCTTTTAATGATAACACTTGGCAGGGAGGAGGAAACCTAGAAATCACCTCTGGATCAATTCAGCTTTGGCTGATATCTCAGATGATTCTAAATTCACCAAGAAAGCCTAGAAACATGTCTCAGATGAATAAAGTTCAAATCCAAAAAAGGGAGGAAAAAGAATTCCAGAGAACATTCAATCCAAACAACAGGTACCTGTGATAAAATTACACAGAAAATGTAAAACAATGGAGTCTGACTAGAGAACTTCTAGGATATGGTTTAATCAGGCACCACACAGCATTTAGGAGCAGAACTAGAGTAAAATGGGCCCCCATGTGACAACATTTAACAGCAAGAGCCTTTCTGAAAATCCAGCCCAAGGAAATAGTTCATGAAAATTCAGTGGTAATGATAAAAATAATGTTTCCAGATAAAAGAGAAGATGAATGCTACAAAAATTATGCAAGCTGTTCTTGGAAATGTGAGAGAGAAAATAATAGTATTCATAAGATATCATATAGTGTGAGGCCAAAGGAGAAAGGGTAGGAAGGGATGATAGAAAGTAATACTTGTATTCAATCCTAGATGCTTCAACTATAGATGAAATCAGTTACTTTTCATCTGGGTATTTGAAGTCTTAAACAAGAGGAGAGTGGATTACTGAGAAATCAAGTAGAAAACCTGAAAATTTGAATCTCAAAACACAGCTGAGCACTTCAGTTCTTGTACTCTGCTAAAGAAGATGCAAGCTCTTTGAAAGATAAATTAAAAAAAAACTGTCTAAAGGAAGGTGTATCTGAACTCACCCATCCTCTTAATATTAAAAAATACCCTCATCCAGGATCTAGAGCCCACTCCTAAATAGAAATATCATATCAGCACATTTGAAAACACCACGAGAAGAATAAAGTCAATTTTTTTTTTTTTTTTGGTGGAAGAAGCACACAAAAGATACTAATAATGATTGTTTTCTTCTTCAGCATGATATGGATTTCCAAAACCCATTTTCAGTTCCTGCATCTGAAAGGAAATTCCATCTCTCGGGAATACACTTGGACAACATTTTATTGGCACTGCACTATTTTCTCTGTGGACAACACTGCGAGTCAATATTCCATTTGTACAAAAATCTGATTTATAGCACAGTGGCTTTTTGCATAATGCCATCATCTTCCCAACTAGTTTTCCCTTTCTGAGTGGTTTTTAAGGAGGAGCCCTAGAGATAATTAATCTCATGCACTAATGAGCAGTTACTAATGAGCAGGAGAGGAAGAGTGGCCTTTACTTTAAACCTGAGCTGTCGGGTTGGCTGACTGCTTGCTCTCTGTTCAGCACTAACATGTTCTCCTCTCCTTCAGACCCCCTGGAAATGCTGCCCTAGGTGTGGTTTCCTGTGTTTGACTGGGTAGATAAACCAATATAACGTCGTGATTCTGGGATACCACGTGTTTGAAATCAATTCCAAGAGACATCCTCAGACAACGTGCAGATCCTTGGGAATTTCTGCCTCGCCTTCAGCCTGCACTCTTCTCAAAGCAATAATTTCAGGGGAAAGTAATTTGACTTTGTAAGATATATGCATATATGTAAGGTATGTGGATGTACAGTATACCCCATATTGCTTAATTGTACTTAGAACACCTAAATATTTCAATATATATATATATCAAGTGTATGTAGATGTGTACATATATTTACATTTATGGAGAATATAAGATCGAAAACAAGCATTTCAAAATTACTTAAGCTGTAAACTCTGAGTCCAAATCTCCTGAATTTGCCAAATTTGAGTTTCTGAAGTTTTTTTAACAATCCTGATTTTATTTGGAGGAGGGATTTAAGCAGAAACTTTTGATAGGTTCATAAAAAGGACTGGTGTTATTGGAATACTTATAGAAGGTTGAGGAACTAAGAAAGAAAATTTGGACTGAATCATGCATCTAATCTACGTGTGGCAGGTTGGCCTTGGCTGGCTGCCAGAGGACTGCCAAAAACACTCCCTTCCTCCACCCCCTCTGCAGGACTTGAGGAGGAACCAAGACATAAAGGCTGATAGAAAAAGTTGAGAAGATAAGGAAACCAGTCAAAAGCAAAGCAGCCTTGACCTGGGAAAATTAATTATCCATTAGGGTAGGGTGGTGAGAAGCAAAGAAAAAAACTAAAGCACCTTTGTCCCAGCCTCAGGCTCAACTTTGTTCCCTTGTTCCCAATTCTCCTGCCTGCCCTACTCTGGGTAACACAGAGGAGCATTCCCCAGCTCCAGCATGGGATCCTCAACAAGAGGTACAATCCTTCTGTGTGGGTCCTCCCCAGTCTGCATTTCCTGTCAGAATTCCTGCTGCAATTTGTACACACTACCCCTCATCCCTTCACCACAATTACAACAGGAATTCCTGCCCTCCCCAATAATTCTGCTCTCCAGCAAAGTTAGGTCTGTGTTTTGCCTGTTAACTCTACAAATTACTGGTTTTATCTGGAATTCCTTAAAATTCTCATGTTGGGCACCAGCTGCTCACCAAGCTGCTCTATCACTCTCCCTGGTCAATAGGAGAAGAGGAAGAAATACAACCAGAAGGTCATGGGTTAGGATCAAGACAGGGAAATCACTCAGCAATTATCATAATAGGAAAAACAGACTCAACTAGAGGAATGTATTTCAATTTGTTGCCAATTAGACAAAGTAGGATAATGAAAACTAAGAAGAAATCTAAAAATACCTTCCTTTCGTCTCTCCATTTTTCCCAAGTTCATCTTCACCTCCAACTCTTCTACTTCTTTACCTCTGAGCAGTGCAGGAGTGTGGGAAACAGGACTTTCAGTGTGTTCATAACACTTTGATGCTGCATCCTCTTCCCACTCTTCCCCTGTTCCAGCTTGGGTCACCTCCAGGGGACAAAGTCCTTCACGAACTCCTCCAAAGTGCCAAATCTCAGGACTGCTACAGTGAATATTATGGAGGTGTGGTTCCATTAGCACTCATGGAAGTTATCCAGGCAAATTTTCTGTGAAAGAGTAAGATTCTTTCGTGCAATGGTTCATAATGCAAATTTGTGTGTTGTGCACAGAGAAAATTCACAAAATGCATTGCAAAAATATTCAAATTTTATATTTTTGGTGAAACTATTGATTGGTTAATGACCTTATCACTAAACACAGTGTTTAATTCAGTTTTGAGATGGCAGCAGTACAGCAAGTTCTTCAAAAATCAATCCAATTGATTTTTATTTATACTGCTGCACAGTTTTACTTTAGGTTAAGTTAATCTTACCAAGTAGATTAGATGCATGATTCAGTTCAAATTTTCTTTCTTAGTTCCTCAACCTTCTACAAATATTCCAATAACACCAGTCCTTTTTATGAACCTATCAAAAGTTTCTGTTTAAATCCCTCCTCCAAATAAAATCAGGATTGTTAAAAAAACTTCAGAAACTCAAATTTGGCAAATTCAGGAGATTTGGACTCAGAGTTTACAGCTTAAGTAATTTTGAAATGCTTGTTTTCGATCTTATATTCTCCATAAATGTAAATATATGTACACATCTACATACACTTGATATATATATATATATTGAAATATTTAGGTGTTCTAAGTACAATTAAGCAATATGGGGTGTACTGTACATTCACATACCTTACAGATATGTAAGGTATATACATATATATATGTAAGGTATATACATATATATAAGGTATTTACATATATATAAGGTATGTAGATCTACCTTATAAATCTACAAAGATAGACATATATACCCCATACAGACAGGCAGGTATAAACCCTGCATATAGTGTCTATATTACATAATTGTACTGTGAACATCTAAGTACTTCAATATCTTTGGAATTTCTAGGACTTAAGATGGGGAGGAAAAAAATAAAAACAAACCACAACATTCTTTGGAATATAGCAAGCTTATTTCAAGGAGAATCTCTTGCTTCCCCTGACAGATAAGCAGCAGTCCTGTCGCTTCCCATAAAAGCACGACAGCTTTGGTTCAAACCATATTTCCACAGCAGTCAAAATAATCATGATAAATCTCCCAACCTGGTCCAAAGCAACCATTTTTCACTTATATTAGAGAATGGAGGAAGCCTGTCCCCCCAGAAGATTTCCACCTCAGTCTTTGTCATATTGTTTAGGCCCTTGCTCTTTGAAATGTGGAAACCAAAAGAGTGTGTGTGCAGTGTGTGCAGAGCAAAACATCATCAGGCTGCTTGCCTTGCACTGGCTACTATTTTAGTGGAAAAACTAAAATAGTACACCATAGTAACACAGCATCCAGGAGCCAAAGTTGCTGCAGAGAGGTGAAAGGGTAGAGAGAGGCAAAGATAAACTCATAGAAGGTGTCAGATAACTCCACTGTAGGTCAGTTATGGATCTCCAGCCAGGAAAAGGTACAACTGATGGATAGATTTTGAAGCTGGGTTGCACAGTCCAACAGAGGCTGATTAAATATCATAGATTGCTGTAATATCATTAGGATATGACATTATGCTTGTGAATATAGACTCTGGTAATAGGTGATTTAGACATTGGAAATACCACAAGCTGAATACAGAGTGACTGCAAGGCTGTGCATTCCCTATCAACTGTGATGCTGACAGAACTCACATTACCTCTCTGAAATCCTGATTGACAGCAAATATTCCCCTCTGGGTTGACACACGTTGTTCTTAATATGATTAAGGTTGCAAGAATTGTCTCCTACACTTGTCAGAGATTAGTAAAAGGAACTGACCTTTCCTAGGTAGTTTCTTTCTCTCTCAAATATGCATGGAAAGTTAACTACATAGGGAACCTCACAGAATTTGAAATATGTAAATAAATTGTGCAATGTTTATAGCAGGTACAAATGGAATGCTCAAGAAAGTTTCATCCCCTGAATCCGATTTTCCTGCACTGCAAGTACATTGCTTTATGTCCTCTTTGACACCCAAATACACGTGACAAATGCACAGAGTTAGAAAACTCCTGTAAATGCTGGACTGAAAATTCTGTCTGGCTTTGTTTGGTTTGTCTTCACTGTGCTCAAGTGGTCTTATCAAAGGTTTATAACATGCTAGCAAGCTTTTGACAACAAGTGGTGGTAAAGCTTGTGCTGTTTTTGACATTCCTGAATGTAACATGATAAGGCTTTGAGGATGAGTGCAACCAATGATGGCAGGAATAAAATAATAAAGGCTGCTTTACAAACATCCTCCACATACACACACACATGCACACACACCTGATATTTTGCACACAGCATGAAGATATAACATGAAAAAATGCATTTCCCTGAGATGGAAAGAGAAATAAATAAATAAATAAATCCACATTATCATCTCTCCATGTTTAAATATGGACTAAATATTGGACTAAATATTGGACTTCTATTTTTCAGATACTGCTTTGTATTGGACCATTTCATGTATTTCTGTAGCTGTACTTTCTTCCTGAAATGATTGCTAGCACTTCTGAATTTACCAGAAATATTGCACTAAAAGCCAGGGAAGATTTTTCTCACATGAAAGAAAAAAGGTTAGGATATAATCCCTAACTAACTACTCTTTTGGTGGATATAACTATAGCTTTGACCATTCTGGTAATTAACATTAAGAAATTTTAGAAGTCCATAGTTATAATCCTATTCTGCCACCTCTTCTTTGCAAATCAATGCTATTGCTCTCTATGGAATTGATAGAGTTACTTGATTACTATCCTACTCCTATTCCTGTCGTTATCCATGTGAGAAGCTTAAAAAGGGGAAAGAGATCTGATCTCACATGATACAGCAGACATTTCATCCACAAGGCTGAAGGAACTTAAATATTTCTTAAAACTTAAGGTACCCTTAGTGGGCTTAGAGACCTGGAGAGGACTTTAAATGTGAATCACCATTTGAAAGTCAAGTGTTTATTCACATATAGTGTTAAAATGACTTAAGCAATTTAAAGATCTTTCCTTCCCTTGCTGATTTAAGCTCTCTGCTCTGGAAAAAATATTCTGAAGATGACAGGGACTGGCCAACAGATAGCAGAAAGTAAAATATCCCAAGTAAATGTTCTTTACTTCTGGGATTGTATTTAAGGATTTTCGTTATGTTCAAAAGATTTGACAATGATTTGTCCAGAAATTTTTCAGGCCTACATCTTAAGAAAGTCAGTGGTAACAGTGTAGCTGTCTCTAATGCAGCATTTTGAAAATTCTTCTCCAAATAAACAGCATTTATTATATTCTTTAAAGAGGAGGTAAACTGTTCAAAAAGAATGCATTTAAAAAGTTTGTCTTATCAAAAAAAAAGTAGTTATCTTATGTGCTGTATTAGTCAGAAAGGCTTTTAAAATTTTTACTGTAGCTCTCCTCTCCCCCCTGTAAGCATGTACAGCTTAAATATTCACTATCGGATTATTTTAAATCATGAAAGACATGTTAAAAACATATTTTTGAATGAAGTACTGAAGAAAATATCCACAAAACACCAATTTTATTGTGATTTTTTTCTTTTACACCTATTAGAAAGTAATTGCTATTCTAAAAGCCTATTTTACAAAACTATTACCATGATCATAGATTTCAGCTTCATAAAGCAATCCTATTTTTTAACCATAATAATATAAACAGTCAAAATGGGTAATAATGGTGATGACACACTTTAAAAGATTTTACTGATCCGATATTGTTTGGTGCTTGTATGCTGACAACATATAATTTATAATTCTATGTCCTTTCTGAATTATTAATACATTAATTATGACAAATAACTGACTTTGCTGAGAACTGCATAGATAAATAACTGATAAATTTCCAAGGGGAAATAATACATTTATTATTCATGAACAGTGGTGGTTTAAGACATTAAAGCAATGCTACTATAAAAGAAAATATATATGGAGAAATTTGGTGCTCAACTGCGATAAGAAATAATGATTAAGAAAAAATAAACCTGTCAAATCTCTTGCTCTTCATGAGGGTTAAGATAAATGTAGTAAAGAAAAAACACCCAACAAGTTTATCCAATTAACACTGACAGTGATTAATTTTTTTTTCCCAGAGAACAGCTATAAATATGATTTCCAAGTGCCATAACATCATGAGTTCTGGGAAAGAAATCAGTGGGAAAACAAAGTGAGTAATGAAAACTGAGACATTCTTTTTACAATATTTTTCTCTAAGTTCCCAAATTAACCTGCATCCTGTCAAGGATTCAGGTAAAAACCAGCCAGTTTATCTCACTTTGTCTCTCACCCCCACTCATGTTACTTTGGAAGAATACAGTAACTTTAATAATCTCACTAGAGTTTATACAAGATATTTTAATCTCCAGTCATAAAAGCACACTTGCATCTTGTCCTTGTTGTAGAACAGTATTCCTTGCTTCTTATTTAAGATTAACATTTCTCAGATAATAATAATTCAGTATCACTGCAATCCAGGTGTTCCAGCACCAAAAAACCCTCAAAAAACCCTCAAACGTGGGGCAATCAATAATACAGACACAAAACATAGTGCAAAAGATAAAATAAGAACTGGTTTTGTAAAGGTGCCTTCTTTACCTTTGACAAGCCATTTCTTCAAGCAATCATTTTCTTTTGAATTCTTATTGCTGAATACATACATTTTCTTATCTTTTCTTATTTCCCTCTGAATTTATCAGAGAATATTGTATTATCCCTCCACAAGGTCAGAACTCCCTGATCCACCAGAGATCAGGCTCAAGGAACTACTACTCCAAAATCTCATGGAACTACTTTTACCCTCTTGAATCGTTACCACCTCAACAAAATACTATTTCTCAACATGCCAGTTTAAATTGCAGTTTTTGTTATCTGTAGCTGACAGAAAACCCGCAGGTGTTGCTTGCAGGCTTAAATTTATAATGGAATTTAACGAAATAATTTTTCTAACCTTCATATACCCACTATCAGGAGTTGCTGCCCTCTCTCCTAGATCCTTTCCACTCTCCCATCCATTCTTTTTCTCTGCTCTAAATGGGTTCACCAAGATCATCTTTTCCTTCTTTCCCTCCCTGAAGGCTCTGTTGTGTTATAGTGTGTACCTGGGGTTCCCTTCACTTTGTTCACTCACCTTTTTTTTCATTTATTCTTTCATACTTTCTTCAATTCCATATCCCTATGTTCCCATTCTTCTTTCCTGTCTTTTCTTACCACGTCCAAATAGTCATTTAACACACAGTGGTTCACAAAACATTGTCTGAACATAACAATTTCTATCATCTTAAGGGCTTCTTTAGGCAGCTGAATGCTCTTGCAAGACCTTATTTTTTGTATTTTGAGTAGATATCTTGTGTTCTATTTCCTATACCAACCTGAAGAAAGACTTTTTCTGTTGTTTAACCTGTGAAGGTTTTTTTTTAACTGCAGTTAAAGTGTAGCTCTTCACTTTCCTAAATGTGGGGGAGATACATATCAAGGTAGGGGAAAAAAAAAATCAAACCCACAGCTTGATGATAAAGGCAAAACACACATAAATGCAAAACCACATTTTACCTCGCCAACTTATCAGCAGAAAATACAATAGTAAATCAGACCTCAAGCTTGAGCTAACTTCTTACACAATAAAATTGTAGAGACTGAGGGTAGAATATTAAATTAAATTAAATTAAATCCTACATTTTATTTTATTTTATTTTATTTTTTTTGTGCATGAAGATTCATCTGGCTGAACACTTTGTGGCTTTCTTCACTGTAAAAAATTTATTTGTCTGCTTTAATACTACTGACATCTAATGTAGCTGTGCTCATTTTACCTTTTCATGTAGCATTCCCTGGTCAGTGCCTGCTTATGGGCTTCTACAACCCCCTGTTGCAGATGTGCATGACAAGGACTTGTCCAGGTACCAAAAATTTCTGTGGTGTGAATGAACATCATCTAAAGCTTAGTTCAAGCAAACCAGAAAAGTGAGCAAACCAGGAAAGTGAGGAAACCCTGGGTCCTGATTTTAAAACAGCATCTGGGAGTGTGTTCTCAGTGTCTTGGACTAACACAGTCGTCTCCCAAAAGGTTTCAGCCACAAAGGTGGATGAATAATTCATGTTTGTTCATGCAGTCTAACAGTTTGGTCTTTTTCTGTTCATGAACTTTTCATGCAATTGTTGCACTCTTTAGGCAGAACCACTCAGGCCTCTCTGCAGCATGAACTTCCTCCTCCTGGTGTAGCCCTTCAGTGAGGAGTGCTGAGGTTTGGAGCTCAGCTCATTAATTGTGCAGCTCCAGTGACATCGTTGCTCTTCCGTGATTTATGTAACTCACTGCTGCAACGTAAGGTTTAAATTTCCAAATCAAATAAATAAAAGAGAAACTTGCTTTTGGCCAACATACAACTATTCAAGCTTAAAATTGAATTTAATCAGCATTCCCATCGATAAGTGCTGAAACTTCAGTGGAAATTAAACATTGAGAAGTTGGTTCCCTAAGGAAAACGCATGGTCCTGCCTATTCTTCAGCTGTAGCCTTAAAAATCTGCTTTTCCAAGAGAGTAGGGGTTTTCTTCCTCAAGGAAACATGAAGCCAAGACTTTTGAGAAGGCAAAAAAAGGTTATTTGAACTTACATTTTTTTCAGACTCTCTGCACAAACTTTAGAGAAAAGAAAGGTGTGACGTTTTTTCTCCCTTCTCTTTTCTACATTTCGATTTATCATTCCTCTCTTTTTTTCTACTGTGTTATGGCTATCAAATAAAAACTTAAATACTTCACAACAAAACAGAAGGCTTACCATGCTGTCCTAAATCAACAAGTTTCTATCCTCCACCACTGCATTCAATGCATTTTTGTTTTCATTTTTACATAACAAACCTCATTTTTCTGTGACTCTGACAATGTCTGAGACATTACTAACATTTCAGTCCATGACAAAAGCTCAATTTAAATAAAGATATTAATACTGTTTATACTGAGAACTTGGCTCCGTGTTCCTAAGCCAGGAGAGGAGAATATGTTGTCCTTAACACTCACTCCAGGGTATCATTTTACACCTCCATTCTGCAAAGCAGGAAATTTCCTCCTTCAGTATCTTCTCCTTCTTCATTTTTGACATGGTTATTTTGGTGTAACAGTTATATTTCAATATCACTGACTATATGGCATTTTCTTATGTATTCTGTATCCTCAGGTCACCCTGATGCATGTGACACCTCATATCACCTAAGCAAAGTGTAAATTTTCTCATTACACAAAAATACTAGGATTTGTCATTTTAAAGGCAGCTGCTGCGTGCCTTGGCTTTCATTTTTCTAAATTAAAATTCATTTCTAAATTAATGAAGACAATTTAAAGCTACTTTGCCACACAAATAGTGCTTTTAATCAGCAGTCTGGATTATAATCCATAAAGAAAAATTTTATTTATCTAATAAAGATTATATTCCCCTTCATATTTGGTTGGCTCTATATTTGGTTGAGACTATAGAACTTTATGAAGCTGTTTTAGAGGTTTTATTCAAATAGCAGTATAACCCTGCTGGCTTAAGAAAACTCAGAAGTGCTTTTAAATAATTCTCCCTACATTAAATTCTAAAATGTAAAATTAACATTACACATACTTTGAGGTAACAAACATACAACAGGTATTAGCTGCCTGTCATCCTCAGTTTCAAAAACAAGTTTGAGGATTTTAAATATAAAGCAAACACACTATCAGTATCAACGAAGAGTAAATTTTGCATAAATTCTAGTATCAAAACAGAACAAAGGAGAACATGACTAGGAAATAAGGGTGTAAATATCACTTTTCATTAATAACACTCCATAACCTTCGGGAAAATTAATTTGATTTATTCAAGGAGAACTTAGGGCAGACTACTCTGAAGTAAAGGAAAATAATAAAGGGAAGGGAGGAAAATGTTCATTAGGATTGAAAAATGCTTTATGAGCATTAATTATTAATTATTCTTTCAAAAAAGCTATTTTTCCTCAATCTATGTATTTTCTCACATGGGATATGTAATATCACTACCAACTTATCTCTTAGTTTATCAGAAACAAACATAAATCAATGATGGGAAATTACATAACATGTTACCACATAAAGTACTTTATTTTTCTCCTTAAAGTTTTTAACCTCAGCTACTCCAAGGGCTAAATGACAACTAAAAGCATGAAAGCTCTAAATTGACATTGTGTCCCACATTATGGGCCTTTTTTTTTCTTTTTAGTTTGTTTTTGGGGGATTTTTTTTCCCCTTTGAGAGCAGATGAGCAGGGAAGGTTATTTCTAACATCCCAAAAATTTTATTTCTGAGAGCTCGTGCACAATTTATTACACGTGACACATTTCCAAACCTCCCAAACTTGATGGAAATTTCACTTTAAACACCTTGTTGCTGTTCCTCACTTTCTCCCACAAACACTGAAGGAAAATGCCAGCACAGACAGCAGGATTAAAACCAGTAGTGATATTTAAAGTTAACCTACCTACCTTAATTTATTGATTGGGTTTAGTTTAAAGATAATGAGCTGGAGGTTTCTATGTTGCAAAAATAAAGGCCAATTAGAGTTGCCTTCTTTTTGAACTTATTCTGCAATTCAATGGGCACATGAAACTTCCATTAACAATAACGGGAGTTTTGTGCATGCACTGCAGAGAAAATAAAAAAAGCCCTGTAGAGTTTTTCCCTTCTAAACAGCATGAAACAAAGAGAGAATGATAATAATCTCAAAGAAGTCATGCAAATAGAAGTATCCTGAACGAGAATAAAATCTAGGAGAGTGGTCCTGGGGCACAGGGAGTAAAATTAAAGAGTGAAAAATGCACAAAGCTAAACAAGACAACAAAGGAAGTCAGCTCAGAAAATAGTAATGCAGTTGGTCCAGACTACTCTGAGACTGAATATCTATGAAACAAATAAACCAGAGATGTTTTAAGACCAGCTTAAAGGAAACATGGAAATAAAATGCTTGTCAGTGTGCTAAAAACCAGTAATTTTTGAAACGCCTGGGGATACACTGAAAAAGCCAGTACATCTGCACAGTGCAGATATTAATAATTTTTTAAAAAAGGATTCATTGTACTGTTTATAGTGTCATTTTATTTACCTGGTTGAGATTTAATGGGCTTCCATCTTACAGATCTTAAGGTAGACCAGCCAGGTAGATTACAGCACATTGAGCTGTAACCAACTGCACTCTAGCTTGTAGATCAAATGGATAAAAATTAGTGATCATATTTCATATCATGTTCCATTTTTGTATTTAATTCTCTCTGCTTATGTTGCAGTAAATAATTAAGTAAAATCAATTAAAAAACACTGAGATTAAGACTTCAAGGGTAGGATGAATATGTTAGCTCTTGTTAGCACAAGTAAATGGAGAAAAAAATATTCTTGTAGAAACAACTTTTTGAGATGTCTATTTTATCATGGGAACTCAGCATATACAGGAATTTTGGAGAGTTGTTCTGATCATAATGTTGGGAAGTCATACATTAAAAATATAATTTAACTGCATTTTATTTTCGCTTTTCTTAAATGAAAGCAATTAGATCTACTATTAATCACTGCATAAAATGTATAATGTACTACATTCTCATCTCCTTTTAACAGTTTTTCTTGAATTACTTGAATTATTTATCAGGAAAAATGTTATAACCTAAATGCCAGTTCTCAGAACCCCAAATTAAATGGTTAATTTATATAGTGTGCTTATATCTTTGGTATATATTTCTATAATGAATTTCTCTTTCGATCTATTTTCTCATGCTTTTTAAATTCAAGAGTTTTATGGTTAAAATATCAATAGTAAATTATTTGCCCCTCATATGGTCTTGCAGGGGTCTTTTTTCATTTTTCCTCATAACTTTTTTGGGTTATGATCCTGTACAACAGAACTGACTTGCACTGACTGACTGAAAATTAAAATTAAAATATTGGGGAATGCAGGAGGGTTTTGAGGTTTGGTTTTTGATTTTTTTTTTCTGAAAACCTGAACCCCATGCATGCATAGGTACATATTCAAAATGTATACCCTGGACATGTACTTGCACAGGGTACTTTTGTATGTCTGTGTCCTTCATGGCATGTTGTTTGGAATTTGATGGTTCATGTTTTTTATTATGAGACATGAATCCAACAACATGAATTAAGTGCAAGTATCCATTCCTAGACACACACTTTAATATTAGTTTCATATATATCTATATAGATATATAGATATATCTTGGGTTTAGAATACATTGAGCTGGAAAGAGGGAGAAAATAAAAAATCAGAACCCTACCTTGGCAATATTTCATACTCTAAACCTGATATTTGACTCTAAAATGCTCCATACTTCTGATACAAATTTTATAATTACCCTTCAGAGCTCCAAAGCAAGAAACCTTTTTTCCATTTTCACAGGAAATTGTAAATGCACTCAAAAAGATACTGCAAAGTTTCTTAAACTTCTTTAGTTGTCTTTTCAAAGCTTGTGTGTAAGATCAAGGCTGACATTTACATCCAGCTCAATTGCCATGCAAAACCCCATGATACTGGATTGGAAAAGTGAACATATAGAGAAAGAAAAAGAGGAAAAACCCAAACCAAACCAAACCAACCAAAACAACAACAACACAAAAAGAAAACAAAAAAAGACAGCTTTAGAAGTCATGTGAAAAAAACATTTCCTTTTAAAAACAATTTTAGGAATTTTATTAACCCTCATTACCTATAAATCAGAAACCACAGAAAGTAAAATCTGATATGTATTTCTTAAGAGACTATGAAATGCCGTCTGAAGGATAATGATGAAGGAAACACTGAAAAGATTATCACAATAAGATGGATCAAGTTTTCTGCAGGTTAGCCAAAATGCTCAGAGGAGGAAAGGAAAAAGGAAAGGAGCAAATACTGAAGATTTTATCCGTAGCAGAAACACCAGGCAAGAATTTTAAGGAAAACAAATGTTTTTAAGAAATTGAAAAGAGTATCATTGAAAGGGGAAATACACATGCATTGTGACCCTATGTATTATATGTATCTTTTAAATTCCTTTCATAGCATTATCAATCTGAGAATGCTGAACTTCCCAGGCCACAGAGCTGTAAGCCACTGAGTCTATATTTATCCTCAGTCTTTGACATTAATGCTGAAACTTATAAAACACACCTTAATGAATTAACCAATGTCAAACTCCATCTGAAGCTCAGTAGGTTTCTGTGGAATGCATTTGGGGCACAATTAACAAAGCTAATACCTTCCACTGAGGTTACATTTTAACAAGGACAGGGGTTTTTTGTGATGAAAAGATCCAAACCAAAATAAAACAAAAAAAAAACAAAACAAAACAAACTAAAACAAACAAAAAAACCCCCACAAAATCCAACAAAAAAAAACCAAAAAACAAACCAAGCCAAACAAAACTCCAACAAACAAACAAACAAAGAAAAAATGCAAATCAAGGGGGGAGGGAATTAAATGCAGGTTGGAGGGCAACCTGTCTTTTTACCTTGCTGAATGTCCTCAGGAGGAGAACATTCTGCTGGTGCTGGTGTCTCTGAACACAGTGATGGTACACACTGAGAAAGTACAAGGGAGGGTAAAAAATATTTAACATAAAAAATGGAATCTTCCTTGTGAAGGAATGTGTTGCCTGCAAAATAAGAAATAAGCCTCAATAACCAATATGCCCTTACAGATCCCTGTCTGATGAATCAGCATCAGCTGATGCAACAACATCACTGATATTGAGCCCCTCAAGATTTGGGCCTCTTGAGATCTGAATCAAACTTTGCAATTATTTTTAGTTGTTAATCAGTAGCTATAGCTGGACAGTAATGATTATGCAAACATGGTATGCTTGGCTAATTTATTTTTTTTTTAAGAAAAGGGAAGACAATCCCAAATGAATGGGCTGCCTGGATGAGAGCCACCAGGAGCGAAGTCAGCAGGAAAAGGGGGAAAGGTAATTCTGGCAGGGGTGATCCACTGACTCATTGACCACATACTCAAAATGAGAGGAACTGCCCCTGCCAAATAATTAGCATGAGAAATACCAGAGATGTGTCGAGGAAATATGGGTTTGAGCACTAATTAATGAAAAAGTTGTGTCATCTGTAACCAATTATGCCTTAGTCTGTAGTGTAAAACCAGCCTTTTGGGGGTTGCCACCCAGCTCCTCTCTTTGCACTAGCTGGAAAAAAATAGAAATACCTCTGCTTGGTGTGAATTGACCCTGCACACTGGGTAATGAGTCTGTGTTCAGAACAATATCAGGTGTGTTTGATTCCCTTCTGGTAACTCATTTGGTGTGAGAACAGCATCTTCTCAGTTGAGGTTGTACTAAATAACTGTTTTACACCCATTGACTCTGTCAGAAGGCAAGGAAAAACTGGATTACCTGAAGTGGGTAGTTTGAAACACAGACAGATTTTTTATCACCTAAAAGAAAAAAACATATAAAGCTATGATTGTGACTTTATATCTCCATATTTGTAGATTATACTTAAAAAGTGGTGTATGGCAAACAACATTTTTAACTGCGTGAATAAATTTCTTTCCTTTTAGTGCATTCTGCAGAAAGCAAGGTGATAGTCTGAAGTAAAGTACATATAACATTTCATATTTGTGAGTGTCAAGTTGAATAATTCCACTAGATGACTTTTTTCTTCTTAGATTTCCTATTGCATAAAGTACAACTCATTCACTTGGAGACCTGATAAAATAATAAATATCTGTATAAAATTCATAAATCTATGGCTTAATCCTAGGTTATAACTTGAGGTTAGACTAGTTCTGACTGTCTTAATTAGTTGTTATAAAAACTTTAGACACCTTCTGGTGGAATTGGGGGGTGGGAAGGTGTCTAGGCAACTGCTGTATGGCTACACTGACTCAGAAGTCGTGCCCATAGGTATTGTTCCTAGGATTCAAAGAACTTTTTGCCCCCAGAAATAAATGATCATTTACAATATGGCCATCTGTGAAAAAAAAAAGATATAAACTAAAAGAAAAGGTAAAAGGAGAATAAAAAGGTTAAACTTGTTAACAAGGAATTCACTAAGTTCTGATAAGAACTAGAGCTTAAATGAATATTTTTTCTAGAATTACTCTAAAAATAATGATTAACATAAGTTTCACAGTCCTAAGTAATACCTTAATTTATTCCAAGAGACTCTTCACAGATGAAAGCTTTACTTGTCTGCATAAGAACAAAGAAATAGTCTGACACCATTTATCCAACACACTTTTTTTTAATGGTGAGAAAGTAACTACACTGAGAGAGAAGTGAAATTATTCATAATTTAAAAGATATGAAGTATGTAACAAAACGTGATATCAAGATAGTAATTCCAATATAATTTCTTAACCCCTATGATAAAAATATATTTTTTTAAGCCTGAAATCTAATATAGAAAAAAAAAACAGGATGAAAGAAAAATAGGAGGTTGGGGTCCTGCAGCTATTGTACCAATGCTCTTGGTTTCAGAGTTTTAAATGTTCTTCGGACTTAAAACAAAGCTATCAAAAAACTTCCTTATCTAAAAATAAGATAGCTTCCAAACTTGATTAAAAATTAACACAGAAGGAAGAATAAAAAGCCATAAGTTCCACCGGTCAAAGCTAAAGTAATTTTGTAGATGTTAACATTTAATGCTGTGAAATGCATAGTTTTTCCCTTTTTCATGCTGAAGAGATGCCTCAGCTTTGAATTTCAAAGATACAGATGCATGCCCAGATGTCTATGCAGTGTGAAGTATTAATTGATTATGTTTTTTCATGTATTTTCAACCTCAAATAAGACTCATTGTCTAAATATGTTGAATATCATGCAGGAAGCATTTGTGCACATGTGCATTACACAGCAAGGTAGAGCTGCATGCAGAGGGACATACACCAGTTGGGATGCTGAAAGCAGCATCACTGTGACGTTGTGTCAATCCAGCTCAACAGACACAACCCACCCCTCCACACAAAAAAGTCCTCAATATTGATAAATCTATATCCAGAATAGTGTTACTGTCATATTAAAGGTCATGGTTGCAACTGCTATAAAATATGACATAAACAGAAAACCTACCATCCATGCTCTTTGTTCCTTCTAGAGACTTCTGCAAGCAGAAAAAAGAATACTATTAAAGGAGAAATGTTTATATAATAAATATTTTTTAATATTTCCCTTTTTCTCCTAGAGAGTTTTATTATTTTATTATTTTATTATTTTATTATTTTATTATTTTATTATTTTATTATTTTATTTTATTTATTTATAATTTTATTATTTTATTATAAATTATAAAGAGATATGTTAATTCTAATTATCATTTATAGGAGCCTGACTCAATAACACAGAGCTAAATTATTGTGATGTACCAAAGACACTCCAAAGTTTGTTCTCTTTCTCACCTTTCCTGCACCACGGAATGTGAGAATTTTTCCCAAACTTCATCAAAGGCATTCATGACATTTTAAAGACGGGGCTTAGAAGACCACAGAGTATCCACATCTAAGCCGTGGTACTCAAACACCTCCTCCAGGCACTGTGTTTCTTAGATATTTGGTTGGTTTTTTTTGCCTCAAATTCACAACCCCGTGGGCTCAGTCTACTCACACCTTCAGGATACACCTGCTTGCTTCAGACTATCACCTTGCTTTCTGCAGAATGCACTAAAAGGAAAGAAATTTATTCGCTTCAGTTAAAAATGTTGTTTGCCATACACCACTTTTTAAGTATAATCTACAAATACGGAGATATAAAGTCACAATCATAACTTTAGAAAAGGTCACGTGTGGTGGTTTGAGCACAGCTGGGTGTCAGGTACCCACCAAAGCCACTCTGTCACTCCTTTCACTCCCTTCCACAGCTGGACAGGGGAAGAAAATATAACAAAAGGCTCATGAGTTGAGATAAGGACAAGGAGAGATCATTCACCAATTACTATCACAGGCAAAACAGACTTGCCTTGGGGGTATTAACTGATTTTTTTGTCAATCAAAATCAGAACAGGATAATGAGAAGCAGAAAAAAATCTTAAAAACACCTTTTCCACCCCACACCCTTCCTTCCCAGGCTCTTCCTCCTCCCCTCCAACAGCACAGGAAGACAGGGAATGGGCTTACATTCAGTTTATCACAGGTTTCTGCTGCTGCTTGGGGAGAGGAGTCCTTCCCCTGCTCCTGCTCCTGCCTGGGGTCCCTCCCACGGGAGACAGTTCTCCATGAACTTCTCCAGCCTAAGTCCTTCCCATGGACTACAGTTCTTCATGAACTGTGCCAGCATGGAGCATGAACTTACTCTTCATGAACGGTTCCTCCCAGAAACAGCTGCTCCAGTGTGGATCCCACACCAGGTCACGAGTCCTACCAGGAAAACCTGCTTCACTGTGGGCTCCCCTCTCCACGGATCTGCAGGTCTCTGCCAGGACCCTGCTCCAGCAAGGGCTTCCCATGGGTTCACAGGCTACTTTTGGGCATTCCCCGCTCTGCCGTGGGTCTCCTCCAGGGGCTGCAGGGGGGTCTCTGAACCTCAGCTCTGGCTCCTGGAGCACCTCCTGCCCCTCCTTCTGCACTGCCCTTGGTGCCTACGTTGTTGTTCCCATGTTCTCAGTCGCTCTTCCCTGGTTGGAATTCCTTCTGTGCCACGGATCTTCTGTTCCTAAATATGTTATCCCAGAGGTGTTACTGTTGCTTCTTGCTGGCTCAGCCTTGGCCAGTGCCAGGAATTCCATCCTGGAGCCATCTGGCGTTGGTTTCTGGCTGCTTCTAACAGGAGCACCCCTGTAGCCCCCCTCCTGCCCTGCTACCAAAACCCAGCCACAGAAACCCAGAATCAAAAAATCATAAAATTATCTAGCTTGGAAAAGACCTGTAAGATCAGAGTCCAGACATTAACCAAGCACTGCCAAGTCTACCACTAACCATGTTTACACGACTTCTAAATACCTCCAGGAATGGTGACTCCACCACTTCCCTGACAGCCTGTTCCAGTGCCTGACTACCCTTTCAGTGAAGCAACTTTTTCTAACATCCAATCTAAACCTCCTCCCTGGAGTAACTTGAGACCATTTCTCTCTGCTTGTCTTATGGCTTGTGACCTGAGAGAAGAGACTGACTTCCAGCTTGTCAGACAGTTGTAGAGAGCAAAAATAGTTGTAGAGAGCAAAAATAGTCTCCCCTTAGCCTTCTTTTCTCAAGGCTGAACAACAAAACTCCCTCAGCAACTCCTCACACACTCCAGGACTTCACTGTCTTTCTGGCAGTGAGGGACCCAAAGGGGACAAGGGTTGCACCCATCATGATTCCCAATACAGTGACCTTTCAAGCCAAGCAGGATGGATCATATGAAGTTGAGAGATTCACAATTTTTCATTTTTAAGTGAGAGCCTTTTACCCCTGTCCCCAGCAATTCTGTCTTCAACATCTGAAAAGGTAAAGCAGCCTAACTTTGCCAGACTTCTGTTGTATTTCAGTTCCACTCTGAGATGAATTTTAATTTGGAGTCAGCCCTAGTATTTAAGACTCTAATATGTCTAGTTTAATTAAGACCTTGTTGAGGTTAATTCCTTAATATCTCTTCAATATATCTCTACTTTGTTCCTGTGTTAAAGGGGAAAACCAGTCAAAGCAGGTGACATAAGAAAGGTATATTGCCATTAACAGAATCCCAAGGGCTCCATCAGAGAAGCTCAAAACAGAATGGAGTACAAGAGGAGATGTAGGGTCAACAAGTATGTCACCTCTGAAGGACAAACTGAAAGCAATTTGAGTAATAAAGAAGAAATTACAGCTACAACTATAACTTATGTAGAGCATCTAGAGCTGATAATTCAGAAAATTGAATTTGGAGTCATGTTTGACTGGTTTAGATTTTTTTTCTTCTGTCAGCACTGACAGCAGTTTGCTCGTGGAAATTCACTTGGAATTAATTGGTTTGGATTCATGTGTGCTCATATAAAAGGATATTTACTTCTTTATTTAGTAATAGAAATCTAAAATAAAATCAACACCCTTATCAAGAATTAAAGACCAGCTTATTCAGCTGGTGTAAATCGAAGTAGTATGAAAATTATTTTAAAATATTGTTCATTTTTATGTTTCTGAAGTCCAAAAGTATTTCTTGAGTGATTTAATGTCCCCACTGCAAGAAAAATAAATACATTTTAAGAGGTAGTTCTCAGAGCAAGGCAAAGATGAAGGTGGATTTACTGTCTTATGTGCTGAGCAGAGGCTGTTTTGCTTTGTTTCTGCCATAATTCCTGAGGAATGGGAAGAAGTTAAATCTTAGGTATACATCTGTCACAAAATTAATATTTTCCTAAAATCATAAGCTATCCTGCAGGGTGAGAAGACAGCAGACTAGCTTGTATTTATGTATGTGACCACATCCAAGCAGCCATATTTCGTACTGAACTTGGGTTTCCCCAAGAACAAGAACAGGCAAAAACTGGAGCACCAGGGAAATATTATAGAACATCCCAAGTTGTATTTATCAAAAGGACCTTGAAGCAGGGGAATAAGTGACGAATCATGAAACAAGACAAAATCCTTGTGATAAAAAAAAAACTATTTAAATTATATATAACTCGATTTGAAACATCCTGAGAAGATAATATTCAGTGTTTCCCTGGGAACTCAGCAATGTACTGAATCCCAGCAATGTGTTGAGTCCAATGTACTTTAACAGGGTTAAAAGGGTGTAGCATTTTTTGTATAATTTTTCTGGTATACCAGTTAAATTAGGAGAGTGTTGATTTCTCAGCAGAAATAAAAGTATTTCCCGAAAACTGGTGAGTGAAGTACAGGAAGCTTTTTCTAATCATTTACAAATACCACAAACCAGGAAAGCATATATGTGTGGTAAGCTACTCTGAAGAAAGAATTATCTATTTCAGCTATCATATTTTCCTTACCAAACTGGGAAGTGATAGAATATATTCAAACATATTCTGGTCAAGGAAAATGAAACAAACTCTGGTCAAGGAATTTGAACCAAATTATTTTCCAATTGTTTAAATTTGGAATTGCTGTAATTGTCATACTGATGTTCTGTAATCAATATTTATTAACATAGCATCAATCTTACAAAATCTGCTATCTCTTCTATAGAAATGTTTAAGCCTTTTTTAATCTTGGTTCAAATGCTCTTTTTCTGAAGATTTTCCATGAATATTTTTATGGTTCCTTTTTCAAAAATTCTTTTTTCAAATGAGTCAGTAGAAACTTTACAATTTACTCCCCACAAGACCTTACTATAAAGATGACCATTGTTTAATCTGTTAAAATCTACAACAAAAAGAGCTGAGGGTTACACTCACTGTATTTATCTTCTACTACCATGCACTAAATTTCATCATGGTAAAATGAAGAACATGAGGGGTATTTACTGCTGAAAAAAAAATAAAGCTAAGCCCTATGAGTTGCATCTGTTTTGTTCCAATACATCTACTTGGGGTTTGATGTGGCTTTTTTTTAATTGTTATTTTTTAATACATATTTTTGTGATGTTACTCAGTAGGTAATTAAATCAGGATTTCCTGAAAGGTAAAAGGACTTTAAGGACAAAAGGAAGGCTGTATTCAGTTCATATAGAACCATAATTTAGTGTGCAACACCCACAGTATAGAATTCCTCTTTCTAACATCACAGTATCAGTGAAAATGAACTAAATCCAAGGACTGTTTATTTTCCTGACATATTGCTGTTGACTCCAATGCTTTCATGAGTTCACTGCCATAATCGTCAGCTACTGAGACTTTACTCAAGCACTTTATACTGCTTCCACTTATCTCACTTGAAATATGAGATATCAGGTAAATTTAACTTAGTTTTAAATAGCTTTCTTAGGGTTGTTATGGCTCAGTTGAATGAACAGTCAATCTCAATTACACTTTTAATGTACTGAGTCATCGACGCATTCATAGGATGTGAACCCTTATATATCTTCAACAAACCCAGAGGTGTGAACTGGTATAATCAACTCCAGTATAAATAGATATCTACTGCCCTGAAAACAGAAGTGATTTCCTCTAACTGACTTCTGAAAGTGCTTTATGCTTCTGTTGATTTCAAAAAACTTGGTGCTAAATTGTCAACCAAACATTTCCACGGATATTCATACATGGTAATGTTTGGGGGTTTATTGCATTGATTAGAAATTGTAAGAAAGGCCATATACAAGAAAACAGCTGCCTGGTGCTGTTTATTATTTCCATCTATCTTTTTTTTTCCTGTCACAGAACGTCCTTCTGTGCCTCCTTTTATCAGGACAACGAACCAAAATAACCCAGCTCGCTTGCCATTGTGCCTGCTATCAGCTGTCATATTCCACATAGTTGGCTTATATTGAGTAATATTTCTCTTTCCTTCCTTTTCTTATTATAGACTTCCTTTATTGGCCTTTTCTGCCTCATGCTAAAGTAGAAGACTCTTCACAGCACAACCTTATGCTTATAACTGGCTTTGTTCCAAAAACATTTGGCACACACAGTCAAGTTACTCTCATTGCTTCATACTCACAGAAATCAGAACTGCAGAATATGCTCCCTTAAAAAGGTGGGGGAAAAAAGCTAGACAATTGCAGATAAATGCCAACTACAAATGCCTCAACACTTGATCTGAGAACAAACTCCAGTATGAATTTGCCATACGGGATGTATAAAACTTGTGTGTTGTTTTGCCTTTTTCCATCACTGGGACAAGTTAAGGCTGTGGCTGCAGCTTATGCAGCTGTGCAGCTCCATAGATTTATCCAAACCAAGTTTGTCTACACTTTTTTCTGTGGGTTCAAACAAAAGGATGCCACTGCTCGTACCTGTCAATGAAAACAAACCCTGACAGTTTCAAAGCTAATTGTAATACCCATCATTCATTTAGGGGGGCATTTTTTGTCTTGCTCATCAAATTAAATGTAAGATATAACATAGCAAATGCTAATATATTTGCTTGACATACCATGCCTGTGCTGCATAAATGAAATAGTTTATGGGGAGCTGCAAAAATTAAATCTTCTCTACCTTAGATTTCATGAATGATTGAAATAATTAACTCTACAAAGCAAGAAAAGCAAATAATAAAGAAATATTTTCTCCCTTCAACATTGTGTCTTCATACAGCTATATACAAGTTATAACCAACAACAATTGCCATAAAAAGAGTAAGTGCCATTATATTAGATATTTCTATTTAAATAGTAATTCATGGAAGTATTTCACTGTATGCATATCAGAGCATACATATGTGTATGTACATATATCTGTTTATGTATACAAACAAACACACAAATTTTATGCTGGCCTTACTCACTCTTCCCACGAAAAAATGTGACAGTATTTAATGTCCTACCACATATAACAATAAAAAATGGGTTTAAATGCAGAAATACTGGTGCAACTTTCCTGCTTTGTCCCTGAAGGTACTGTTACATTTTCTGGATATGACTACTTTTTTTTTCCTTTTTCCTTTTTTTTTTCCCCCTCCCAGTAAATTGCAGTTTTTATAGACTGCTAATCCTACTTTTATACTCGACTACTGCTCTGGCTGAAAACAGTGGATGGCAGCTTGGCATTTTTCCTTCATCACAAAATTTGTTTTCTTGCCAGTAAGGTTAAGAGCAAGGGATACAAATTACTGTGTAAAATTACTAGCTGAAGATAGCTGTCATGCAAATATTAAACCATCTATCCTATTTGCATATTTGCGGATAACCTGCTAGAGTCATGTAAATTAGTTTTAAATAGTTTCAATGTATAAGGGAAGCAGCAAAGCATACCATGATAAAACAAGGATCCTGAGGGTTTCTACATCATTACATTTCAATTTGGGTTGGAGAAAGAGCAAATGAAACCTGAATTAAGCTCTTCTACAAACTTGTAAGTTGGTAGAACTTTTTCAAATCTTCATTACATTTTAATGATCTGTCATATTTCCAAGCAGTATATAGCAATAAATTCTGTCTAGAGGCACCAACTCAGGAAAATATTTTATGAATTAATTAAAAATAAATCCACAGACTTTCAGACTAGATAGCAACTGAATACTTTTTTGGGATTCTAGATATGCTATTTTAGCACATTTAATTTTATACAGTTTGTTCCATTCAATTTCCCCTTGCATGGTTCCAGAAAAAGTATAGCCTTGGATGTACACTGCACATGTGAAACTCCTAATTTTCAGATGCAAATGGAAGCAGCAGAGATGTTTTTCAGTCAATAGCAGTCATTTTTCTAGAGTCTAATAAAAACAAATATGAATAAGATTGCATCCTGAAATGATCAAATAGTGCTATCTTGTATTTTCTTACACATGTAAGTGCTGAGTGAATGAGTTACTTATATGTAAATTCAGAATGACTTAGTTATTTACATGAAACACAAAATACTGATAGATTAGAAAAATAGAATACAAAGTATATGTTAGAAATATAGATACAATTAGATAATATTATCTATAATTTTAATAGTATATCTAATTAAAATACAGCACAGAATTATAATGCAACAGGAAATATTGTAAATATATATATATCTATAATTTAAGAAATGCAAACAAATAAGGTAATACAGAGATTAGAAACAAATCTTAGAACAGACTTTATTAGAATTATTTATTATTCACCAGAAATACTCTTTTGCTCTTCAGTTTCTCAATATAACCACTTGGATGTAGATGACCTGGAAAAGCTCCTTGTTCAGTCCATTGCATCCACCCAGCCGGTAATTGAATATTTTGTGTACTGTGCCCTCTGCAGACTTACAAGGTAGAAAGGAATGACCTGCATGTTATTTCCTGATTTTAGTTTCAACCACAGAAACATCTTCCCAGCTGAGTCAGTCGTTCATTATGTGTTGGCAGCGCTGAGAAGCCCTCAGCTTGCTTTGTAATGAGATGATGAGTTCATTTAATAAAGGAAGGAAATAAACTCTCCCTAGATCAGCAACCATTTCCTTCTGCAAGCAGATGTTGGGCCACTAGAAAAAATTGTATTTTATCTCAAGGGAGTGCTGCATGGCCAGAAAAGCTGCCTCATTTCTACAGTCATTGCCAATTTGTTCTTTGTGCCAAATATGAATTTCACCAGGGCAGATGCCACAGGAACTGAATGTTGCACATCCAGCAGCCACCTATCAGTGCAGCCACATATTGAGGATAAATGCAAGGTACAGGTAGTGGCTGCGATAAGCTCTAAAAAAGAGTAGCTTCCATCCAAGAGGAACTTAACACAGCTCCATCTGGTACCTCTGCTCACTGCTAATTAGCTGGCAGGGCTTTGGGAGCTGGCTGGAAGGGCTGCTGCATCCAGAAAGTTTGCTTAGCATGAATTATAAATTTGGCTACCTACAACTTCGTACCCTGGGAGGCGCTCTTCGGATCATTATTGCCCTCAGCAGTTGGCTGCCTCCCTAGTCACAGAATGACTCACTGTGTTATTAAAGCAAATTAAGAGATGGAGGTTTATTGAGTATTAGGCAACCTCCTAAACAGTGGAATGAGGTTTCCTTGAAGGGTGGATTTGATGCCAGAGCTGGACCAGAATTCAATTTGAACACCCTGACTACTGTTTCCATGACAAAAGAGAAGTGTGCAGAACGTACAGTACCTCAAGTGCTGTGTCCAGTTCTGGGCCCTCAGCTCAGGAAGGACATGGAGGGGCTGGAGCAGGTCCAGAGGAGAGCAACAAGGCTGGGGAAGGGACTGGAGCACAAGTGCTGTGAGGAGAGGCTGAGGGAGCTGGGGGGGCTCAGCCTGGAGAAGAGGAGGCTCAGGGGAGACCTCCTCACTCTCTGCAACTCCCTGACAGGAGGGGGGAGCCAGGGGGGGTTGGTCTCTTTTCCCAGGCAACTCTCAGCAAGACAAGAGGGCTGGGTCTGCAGCTGTGCCAGGGGGAGGTTTAGGTTGGATATTAGGAAGAATTTCTTTGCAGAGAGGGTGCTCAGCCATTGGAATGGGCTGCCCAGGGAAGGGGTGGATTCTCCATCCCTGGAGGTTTTTAAGGGATGTAGAGACTGGATGTGGCATCAGTGCCATGGTCTGGGAACCACAGTGGGGTTGGATCAAGGGTTGGACTTGATGATTTTGGAGGTCCCTTCCAACCCAGCTGATTCTATGATTCTATATTCTATGATTCTATGATTCTATGGATGTACAGAAGGAGGAACATGTTCTCAGGAAGACCTCTTTCCAGCAGAAGTCAAAGTCTTTGCAGGTATCAGTGAAAGAAAAGCAAAGAGACAGCCCTGAAAGTGAAAACACAGGAAGTGTTCATGATGAGGACAGGTCCTGCCACACAATAGTTTAATTAGATAGGCTCTAGTACACATTGTTGACAGAGGAAAATGTATCCCTATAGGTACAATTAGGCTCCTGGAATTTTTTATGCCAAGCTGAGGATCTGAGCCAGTCAACACCAGAGTTGTACTTTACAAAAACACGGTAATCACCATGCTGCTACCGCCTGGTGGGTTTTGACAGAAGTTGGAAATTAAATGGCCAGAAAGTAGTTTCATGGGTGAGGAGAAGAATTTGACTCAACTTTCTTAGCAATTTAAAAAGAAAACTAAAGATACTGTAAAAAGAAAAGGCAAAATAGAAAGAAAAGGCAAAAAAAAACCAACTAAGGAATAGGGTGAATACCAGTATCAAAAAAAAGCACCAAGACACAGGTTGGAATTAGTTTAGCTCAACATTCTTTCTGGTGTGAATGCCTTCATTCTGGGATTTTTATAATCTGTAGTTAGCAAAAATTTTGGTAATACAGGCCCTCAGTTCTGTTTATTACATTCTTAATTTTTCACAGCACAATTTAACACTTAACCTTGTATGTTAAGCATCCACTATATTCTCATATACTCAAGCTTGACTGATAAGAAGCTGTAAAAGGAAGAGGGAAAAGAAGTCTGTATGTTAATAAGATAGCCCTATTAACACATCGCAGCATACTATGTCACTTTATGATACTTATTTTAAAAAGTAATATTTATTAAAAACTTCTAAATTTCAAAGCAATCAAATCTAAACAAAAGTAATTAAAAATTATTTTCAGTTTCTTTTTAAAATATATATAAAGGAAACATACTTAGGAAATTAATAATTCATTTTCTGAATCAACATTACCGATATCTAAGAGGATAGAAACAGACAGGGGATATATTAATATTTAATAAGGGAAAACAGTCATCCCACATTTCAGTGCCTAGAATAATGCTAGAATGAATGACTGCAAGCAAATTGTATGCAAATACAATTAGTAAGGTTACAAAAAGCACAGCAAATGCCAATTAATAAAGAAAAAAATCTTGATCAACAACTATCTTTATGACAGGTCTACTGCATTAGTTAGGGGAAATATTACTTTTTTTATATAACCAAATTGAAGAAAAAGCACAATTTAAAAAAATCAAGAGTAGTATTGACTTGAAATGCATTGTGCATACTTTAGAAAGAAAGTCTGTAACTAAAAAAAATATTTTTGCAAATTTGAGATCTGGCATAAAATCGGTGAGACGAAATAATTCAGCAAAGATAAACGCAAGGACCTACATTTGGAAAGGAGGTAACAGATACAAGAACGGGGGGAAAAAGTAATTCTGTATTGGGCTGAAGTCCTGCAAAAAAGAAAATAGGTGTTGACTAGCCAAAATAGAGTATGAGTCAAAATTGTAATGCTGTTCCTTAGCATGATGGAATGTTACATGTAAGACACTAATGACAGCTATTCTGTTCTATTTATTTTAGGGATCTATCATTTGAAGTTTGCCTTCAGCTTTAGTGTAGCAGTTAATGATTCAAGCAAATGTGTAGAAGAAAAAAATTTGTTGCATCCTGAGGAGATGCACTGCTCTATATCCTCTGCTTTAATCCTAAGAACTCTGCACTTTTCCGTAATGAAAGTGGAAAAATGACTACAGGTCCAAAATTAAAGCCTCCTGCATGTTCAATAAAAAGGATAAAGGCTGCACTGTAAAGGTTAGAAAATCTTTAATGGAAGTTTTTAAATTACAAAATAATCAACAGGAACAGGGATGATCTAAGTATACTTAATACTACTTCAGGCCAGGAATACAGATAACATGATCTCTTAAGGTTTCTTTCAACTTTCCACTTCTTTTATCCCAAATACACTTAATTTCAATTGCAGTGAGTTCTTACTGGACATGATTTAAGAAGGGATCTATTGCTCCTCAGAGCCTTCTGAGCTAATAAAGTGAATCTGACTGGCAGAAAAAGCCATAAACTTCCCAAAGATACAAAGAGACACAAAACTGACGTTGCAGTTTTTTTTTCCTCCAGGGATTTTATTATATAAATTTTTTACTAACTTCTGTTACTGCATTATACTTTTTCTTTTTAAATGCCTAGTCCACAGCATCACTGAATACAGGTCTTCTGTTAACTGTACTTGATTAGATACACTTATGAAATTTAAAGTAATGTTCATTTCTTTGTATATTTCCTATACCATTCTTATATTAATACAGATAGAAATAAAATGCATCTGTTCTCAAATGAAATTATTAAACCAATCCTATAGTTGTAGTCTATTTAAATACCCCTGAAAATCATTTAGTGTCCTTTTGATCCCTACTGTTCCATGTAAAGTCTCTGGGGCCAGAAGAGATTCTTGGGGCACAAACTGTGCAATTATTCCTTGTTGAAGGGCACCTCCCAAACTTGTACTTTTTAGAGGTAAATAACAGTATTCAAAAAAAAAAAAATAACCCAAAAACCACCACAGTAATTTTACCTTTGAGTGTTTTATCAATACATTAGATCCTATCTTGCAATATTTTCCTTCTGATCCCTTGTCCACATAAAATCTAATTGTCCTGTGAGCACATAAGGAGCAGAATGAAACAAGCCAAAGTCACCCCCCTCTTACTTTAAAACAAAAAAATTAAAAAATAGTGTAGTCCAGAAAGCACCCTCTGAAATTTTTGTTTTCTTGAGAATTCACAGTTCCAATATTCAAAAACAGACACTTAGCACCTACTTTTAATCACTATGTACAATTCCAACAGCTAGCAAAGTATCTAGCTAGTGATCTATATGCCCAATTACCTCATTTGCAAACACACATGATAATTTAAGGTGCAAATTAGTCAGAGACTTGTATGTATAAAATTATGCAGGTGCATTTTTTGATCCAGGTTCATCTGGGTTCAGCTTCTCTTCTTGAAAGCAGAATCACATTGGGGGGCCTAAGTTCCACCAGTTTCATAAGAGCACTGACATTTCTTTCATATAAGACATTATATGTGTTTTATAAACTATGCTACATTTAAAAAAAACACAGCATTTGAAAATAAAGACAGTACACTGGAGACAGTCTGAATATGATCAGATCAAGTATAATGAATGTAGTAGAACCAATTTGCTTATCCTAATTGGAAATAAATTGCAACAGGTGTAAAATAATGCATACTGGCTCCAGGAGCATAGAATATAATAATGAGTTCTCTAAAAAACCACCATAATCCTGGTGTTAGTTTTAAAAATTATACAGTTGATGTTTCTTAAAATAAACAATAATTTTTAAAATAACGTAAATATTAAAGAATCAAATACAAATTACTGTGATGCCTTGTTTAACATACATAGAGACCAGCATGAGTATGAAGACGAGTTTTCTACACTTTTAAAGCATTATTTTGTTGGTACCAACTGACCACCCATTCCACGAATCTCCTAAAGAAACGAGAAAATTGAAATGTTAGGCAAAGGAATATTATATATCTTGTGATTTTAAATGCTACATTCTTTCTATTCCACCATTTCATTCAAATCTAAAGTAACAGCTCGTTCCTGACTGAATTCTTATATCATACATACTCCACAGCTGCAAAGAAACTTCTGTGTTCATACCAGCAACTGTCTAAGGCTGATCTGCAACATCAATGGTTTTGAACAGTTCAGTATTTTAAAGTGCATTTTATTCAGTCAAAGAACAAATATTAGCCTTATGCTGGCAGCTCTTGCATGGAAAACATATAAATCTAAATATAATATATATATTTATATAACACAATAACATATAATATAAATATTTAGCAGTCACAAGCATTGAGGCCATGTTGCTGAGAACACAGCTGTGCTGGGCAGGGCACGTCTCCAGGATGAAGGACCAACCACCCCCTCCCTAAGATCCTGCTTTATGGTGAACTTGCCACCGGCTGCTGCAAGAGAGGAGCCCCAAAGAGGAGAT
>NW_021940917.1:20970115-21001616 GCF_001715985.3 Manacus vitellinus
TAGGTTAATATTACTAGGCTACAAGGCTTAAAACCAGCTCTGAAAGACAGAATAATTTTAACAAAATGAAGTCAAGAAGAGAAAAAAAAAAAAAAGAACAAATAAACCCCCAAAAACAAAAACAAAACAAAACAAAACAAAAAAAAAGAAAAAAAAAAGAAAAAAGAGAACAATAAATACGAACAGCTTTCTGTTATAACCTATTTTTCAAATTTGGTAATTCGGTAGGCATTCATACTGAACTTCAGTAAAGGAGTTGATATGTTATAACATGGAAAAATGGCAGTCAAACAAGAAAAAATGAAGGACTGGCATTAGCTTGATAAGTGGAACAAAACTGAACTGTCTAAATGCCATCAAGCTCAATAATATAAAAATGTGTGCAAAGTGACCTATATCTAAGATTTTCTACATTTCACAGGAAGTTCAGAAAATTCACCTGCACTGATTACAGGTATACATTTGGTTATGATAGAACGAAATCATATCTGTGTCCATTATAAATGTAAAAGATAAATATTGTTTCAGAAGTCATAAGTAATATAAAACCTTGCTTATAACATACCTAAGTCAAGCCTGCAGTCTTTTCTTTTCAAGAAAGAAGTTCAAATTGGAGTAATTGCAGATGAAGTTTAGCAGAGAGATGAAAGGAAACTCTGGGCCCAGAGAAGAGAAAAAAAAGAGATTGGCTTCTCTATTGTTGGCAGAGACAAAAGAACCAAGGAGAATGTAAAGTTGTTTAAACTCAATAACAAACAAATAACTGGATATAAATTGCCCACTTAAAATTATAATTTTTATTCTGAATCAATAACAAAGTTCCTTGTAAAAGCACAAAAAGTCTGTCATTCAGAACTTCTTTGACTCTTCCATTCCTATTAAAAGACACTGTAAAATATGCTCTCTTTATAGAACATCTGACATCATTTCACCAAAAGCTTGTCACATTAATGAAAGTAGCAAAAACAGCAGAGCAACCTGAATCTGCTGAAGGAAACCAGTGCAGCTACCTGAATCTTATGAAGGAAAGTAATTTTGTCTCAACCTAAAAATTCAATTAAAAATCTAATACAGTGCCACAAAGTGCTTCTTCACCAAAGAATGAAGAGAAAAATTACTAGAGCACATTCATTTTAGGCAAATGAAACAGTTGAAATTCTGAAGTTATAGTATTTTTTTTCTGATGGCAAAACAGTAACACTTAGACATGTAGTCATCTTGAACCCTGCATAAAAAGAGAAAAAGGAAAATTTTTGCTGTTGAAAAATTTTAATCCTACTGAATAAATGAGTGAGGAGTAAATTGAACAAGATTCTGTTTCTTTCACATAAATCATTATACAGTCATTATCAGCCTAACAATAAGTGTGCTTAAATATTTAAGAATTTTCTGTGTTAGCAGCAACATAGTGATTTTAACAAAGTATCAACAGAAGGAATAATTAGTGAGTTGGGGTAGCTGTCATTGTAGATAGGACTCAAACTCACCAGCTGTTTTAAGTAAAAAAATTTAAGAATTTGAAAATTATACACAAATGGAAAATTAAGCCAGTTTCCTTGTACTGTTTTAATTTTTTTTAAGCTCCAAGAACCACTTAGACAGTTGCAACTGACCCATTCTGTTCCTGCCTTTTCAAGGCGCTGTAATGACATCAAGGTTATATTTTCATATTGATTAGTATCAATTCTTTTATGAGTTTCTGATGACATCTACTTCCAGCTACTCTTTTTCAAAGGTGCCAAAATATCAACATAGTATGATTGTCAATTCTGTTATCATTTTTAAATATTAGAATAATGTTCAGTAGGTCCAGTCAGCTGTACTAGAAAAGATGTATAATTCATGGGAAAGGTATATTTAAAAAAAAAAGGGGGTTTTGATATCATCCCAACTGTGCCACTTGGTTCCAGAATTCCCCCCCCAGTGTCCCTTATTAAGAATTTCTGCTTCCATTAAGTCATTTTTCTTATTCATTAGATTGAAAAAACTGAAGACTCTTTTAGTCCTTCTCACCAAACAAAAACAACCACTGGGATTGTCCATCACTGGGTGAGTTTTAGCTGCTGTCCTCCTGCATGTAAATTTTGTACACCACCCAAATATTTCCATCTATTCTTTTAAACTTAGGGTAGATATGTCAGAATCCATTTCCTTGAAGCCCATCTGAGCATTTGAAGGCTTTCCCATCCCAAACAAGATTGTGTTATGTAGACTAACACCATCTATGTAGGTTCTGGGAGCTGGGCTGGTAACAACCAGAATTAAGGTAGCAGTCACAGGTGCACTACTCTGTTTCAATTATTTCTTTATTAAATCAGTTCTAAAACCACTTCCATGTCTCCTAAATAACAAAGGTTTATAATCAAATGAATAACCAAAGATGAATGCCAGCACTATGGTCAGTTATATACAAAAATTTTTTTCAGGAAAATAGCTTCAAATGACTGTATATAAGCATTACTGAAAGACCTGACCATAATTACCTTTTTTTTTCTTTTTTTTTAATTCTTCATCTTTTTCATTTTTCTTTTTTTCTTTCTTTATTTTTTTTTTTTAGTTATTTGTTTATTTGAACTAAAAAGCTTTTAAAAAGTCCTTTACAGTACTGTGGACTGATGCTTACAATAAAAAGTAAAAGTTTTCATGTTGTATTTATCCCCTCTATTGTGAAAAAGAAATCAGAAATAACTCTAGGGAATTGTATGACTACTTGCAGATAGCTGTTATGTGTGCTTGCCAAATATTTTCAGAAGTGTTGGTTAATTTAGGAGTTTTCTCTGTAGTATCTTCCTGTAACAAAACAATAACAAAAAAAGTTCATTCTTTGACCGCGTTATGGTTTATAACAATGGTTATAACAATGGTTATAACAATGGTTTATAGCAGTATACAAGCTGCTATAAAGAAAGTGAACTCTACCCCAGCCAAAACTGGTCCAGACTGTCATCTCTTTTGTTCTTCATCATTTTACCACATCAAAGAAATTTGAGCTTAATATCCATCTGTATATTTTAGTCTTGTGATAAATACACTATATTTATTTTGTAGTTTCAGGAATCAGATAATTCCTATAGTATGCACAACTGAGGCACCTTCTTCAGAGCTAATCAAGAGTTTTTACCTGTCAGCATAGCAGTAGAGCAAAAAGACTGTCACAGTTACCACACAATTGAGACACAAAGCTACAAGCAGCAGTGGAAGACAGTCAATAATGTTACTTCCCAGCCGTGATGGAGGTGCAAGATCCATCTAACAAAATCCTAGCTTGTAGTCAATACTGGGCTGTTAGGAATGAGCAAAAAGCAGACAGGTCTGCAGTCTGTTCTAGGCCCTTCAAAAGATCTGCAAGAAATTTGGGTGGAGAGAAGTGTCTCTTTGTTCTGCACTGTGGGACCACAAACGTGCAATGCAAGAGAAGAATATGTGAAGTGATGGTTACTTTAATTTAATTTTATTTATTTTATTTATTACATTACTTTAATGACACGTGTGATCTACTCACTTTCTCTTTGAAGCAAAGGGGAACAAAAAGCCAGGATCATTAGCATCACCCATTATAGAAAGTGTTAAACTTTTTTCCAGAGTCTGTCTTTGCTTACAGTTAAATGTTTAATTCAACTACTGCAACTTTCTATAGCATACTTCTTTTTGCTATTCTTACTACTGTAGACCTTACATAGAGTTCAGCAAATACAACTTAGGACCCTAAATTTGTCAATAAAAAGCTAGTTACCCAAACCCCATTTATCCTGAACAAACAAGAGACATGTGGCAGAAAAAGTGATACAGTATCCTATATTTAAGATATTACCTTTACATAGGTACAAATTAAAAGGGCTAAAACAAAGTAATTTTGCTTCTGCTTCTCCCAGCTTTTGAGTGATTTTATTTTTATATTCATTTTTGCCTTTAATAATACTCTTCTCCTAACTTTGTGCATGGTATTTAAGGAAAAAGAGTAAAGTGGGCCTTAGTCTTAAAATACACTCAAAACATGACAAACTTTCTTAGCCTCCTGTATGGTAGACATGCATGATTCTCCTGGAGTGACATGTCAGGGTAGAGAGGGAGGGATCTTCTACAAAAGCAAGATGTATGTTATTAAATTTATAGCATAATCTGGACAGCCTTAACTCCCAAATTACCCTTTTTAGCCTGCAGGTTTCAGAAGTGTGTCAAATAAATTTCAGTGCACACTGGAAAGTACTTTAATAAGATAGTTTTAAACTTTCTTGAGTAACAACATATTGCCTTTGAGGGGTTTTGATGCTCGTATCTGATCCACAAATGTAACAGAAAATGAAAACAGTACAACAAATCAATAAATAAACTTGCACAAGAAATATTGTGAACCTTAGACAAGTAATGATACGCTTAACTTTACACATTGCCAAAGCCAGAAATAGCCAAATGCAAGTTAATTAACAGGGAGAAAAAAAAAAAAGGGCAAAAAAAGAGACTTTAGGAACAAGGAAATAGCATAGTGATATTCTATTTCATTATATGGTACAGAGGCAAAGAAAGAGGTATGAGAACAGCAAGAAATCCAGAATACAAATATAGCTTCTTGTAATATCTCTAAAACATAAAACTTTCCACGTTAACCATAACCTAAAGCAACTAAATTAATCTTCTGATCTTTTCAAAGTCCATGTGATTTCCTCAACTCCAATACTACAATGAAGCTTTATTTTCAACACTGGTAATTAAGAACTGAAGTATGTTTGCTGCACATCTGAACCCAAGGCTGAGAATTAACAGCAGGACATTGGCCTTCACCCATATTTGTGCCCTAATAAGTATGAGACAGACCCTGATCTGTAATAACTTTGTATCTGAAAGTTTTGAAATCTATTTTTCCCAACCTTTGTTTTCAACAGAACATTTGAATCTTAACTTCTAGTAAATGTCCAGCCCACAGCTGGATAAATACATCATATTTATTAGGGGTGAGCAATTGGCTCAGGGGTCGGGCACAGAGGGTGACAGTGGCCTGGGTGACATCAGACTGTGACCTGTCTCTGCTGGGGTTCCACAGGGCTCCATCCTCATCCCTGTGCTCTTCAACATCTCCATCAGTGACTTGGACACAGGACTGGAAGGGACACTGAGCAAGTTTGCAGATGACACAGAACTGGGAGGAGCTGTTGACTCCTCAAAGGCAGGGAGGGCCTGCAGGGAGACCTGGACAGATCCGAGGGCTGGGAATCACCAACCATGGGCAGTTCAACAAGGGAATGTGCTGGATTCTGCTCTTGGGATGGGGCAATCCCAGATGGATGGACAGGCTGGGAATGAGAGGCTGGAGAGCAGAGCCAGGAAAGGGCCCTGGGGGTCCTGGTGGTGCCAGTTGTCCCTGAGTCAGCAGTGCCCTGGCAGCCAGGAGGGACATCCCTGTCCTGGGGCACCAGGGAGGGGATTGTCCTGCTCTGCTCTGCCCTGGGGTGGCCTCACCTCAACATTGGGGCAGTTTGGGGGGTCACAATGGAGGGAAGGGATTGAGCCATTGGAGAGTGTCCAAAGCAGGGCAAAGAGATGGGGAAGGGCCTTGATCTGAAGCCATGTGAGGACACTGAGGGCACTTGGTGTGTTCAGCTGGAGCAGAGGAGACTGAGGGGAGAGCTCAGTGCAGTTCCAATTCCTGGGCAGGGGCAGAGGAGGGGCAGGGACTGAGCTCTGCTCTGGGGGGACCAGGGACAGCAGCCAGGGAGAGGGCTCGGAGACTGTGTACAGCTGTGGATACAGAATAAGGTTCTTCCCCCAGAGGCTGGTTGGGCACTGCCCAGGCTCCCCAGGGCAGTGGGCACAGCCCCAAGGCTGCCAGAGCTCCAGGAGGGTTTGGATGATACTCTCAGGCACATGATGGGACTCTCCTAACCTCTGCAGGGTTAGGAGCTGGATCTGATGATCCTTATGGGTCCCTCCCAACCTGGCATGTTCTGTGATTCTGTAATTCTTTGAGTTTATGTCAACTCAAACTCATTGTCTTCTAATGCTGCTGGATGCCTTAATTAAACATATACACAAGAACATAATTTCCAGTTTTCCTTATTCTCATAATAGGCAATATAGTTATGAAACCTAATTATCAATTTTCAAGTGTGATCATTGCACATGTGGGATATGTTCCTTTTTCATTGCTGTGTTAATTGGATGCAGATATTTTGTATAATTTGTTTTCTACCCATAAAGGATGAGTCTTATGTTAATGAGAAGCCAAACGCTCATTCAGTTGAGAAAAATTCATTGCAGAGTTTCAGAGAATGTTATCTTCCTTTTTTTTGTTTGCTTGTTTTTTGTTTCATCCTGGGCTGCTTCTCTGTCTTGAATATTGCTCTAACATTGTTTTCGTAATAATGGTACAGTCTTTTAAAAGAAGATAGATCAACTGTTCTATGTGGGAAATACAATTCCTGTACCCTGAAAAGAAAATGCATGCAAAAATAAAGGAATGAGCTTACTCAAGTGGAGCTTTTTGATCTCTCAGATTAAGAATGGTCATATAAATCCACTGATTTTGATAGCAGACAATAGAGAATTACAATATTATCATCACAATTATCAGTGTAAGATAGGGTTTAATTTAAAAAGTTTTGGGGATCAAAGCCCAACTACCTGGGTAAAGGTCAGAGCCCAAAATAATATATTGCAAATTGTAATATTCTACTAAAAAGTTAAAAGCAGTCATTTTAGTTACAGAATTGTTTACTCCATGCTGAAACAAAGACAAACATTTAATTATTTAGGATGAATCAGAGACAAAAGTTCTTTCTCAGTCATTTATTTCCTTTCTGCAATGTTTAAAATCCTAAAAACAAGCCAATCAATTCTTCTCTTAACCCCACAAAAATCCAAATATGAGCCACAAATTCCTTTCCTATTTGCCATAAAAATAAATTAACAGGAAAAAGCTCCTTTGCAAGACATCAAAAGTAATTCCTCAAATTATTCCTTTCCAATCTGCAATAAAAATTCATTAAGCTTAGCTTGATTCCGAACTTTCGAAGCAATTTATCCAATAAGTTTATTTTCATTCACAAAGGATTTAATTACTCCAGATCCTGCTCCTCAAAGTTTTTGTAAGACTAAAGTATGTAGAAAGACTGAAGCCTTGAACAGCACGTTTATATCCTATCCTGAAAACATCTGTGAGCACTCAGGCTGCTGCTTCGGGGCCCTACAATCACGCACAAAAAGATGAGAGTCACTGTCTCCTCTACACAGCTGGCTGTCCTCTTGCTTAGGAATTCAAACACCTCACTGTGAAAAATTATTACAGAAGTGCAGGTTGAGCTAACAAATATTTGTGGAGTTTGGCATTAGTTGCGGAGCATGATTTTCAGAAAGTATGAACACCACAAAAAGTAGCCTACTAATACATTTGAAGGTAAGAAACAGAAATCGGCATCATCCTTCCATTTTAGCAGATGGACAGTGTTAGAAAAACATGAAAAATATAGTTAATGTAAGATACAGTGTAATGAAACAGAGAAGTCAAATACAATTTTACTTAACTTTTAGGCAAGTTTATAGTAAGTAAAGAATAAACACGGTTAATTTTAGCCCTATAGACTCTTTCCTTCCCATTCCTTTATTGTTCATCTTTCTTTCAAACATATATGAGATAGTGATATTATGGAATTAGGAAGGATTCAGACCTCCTTCTCTCCTTACTCTTCTAACATAACACTGTCAATAAATGATTATCATCCTGTCATCAAACAGTAAGGGACCTGAAGAGTAGAAACAGCAGAATCAGTAAAACTGTCCATCTGCAGACACAGCCCTTGAAAAGATCTGTCCACAATTATTTTTATTAATGGACTTCTCTAAAAGGGTCAGAAAACTTATATACTCCCCTAAGTTATTTTCCATTTATAAACAATTAGACATCAGGTCAAGGAATGATGAATCTCATGTCCAGACTCCAATGACTGAGAATTCATTTCTGTACCAAACTTTTCTCACAGGCTGGTCCAGGGTCAAGACATGTTCAGTGCTAAGCAAAGATACCTCCAGCCCTTTGTGCCACCCTTGAAGAAATATGCCTCCCAAATGTTAGGGGTTTACAGTTTCTCTGTGACTTTAAACACCTTTCTGAGTATGTTGGTTAATAAGAAACTCGCCTTTAACCTATCATTTCTGAAGGTTATTCTGAAGTCATCAGAAAAGAAAACTGGGTCACTGAGATAAAAAAAAAGCTTTAAGAGAAATGTCATGGCTCGGGCAAATTGATTGATGTATGGAGCATTATTCTAACTGAGAACACTAAAGACTGTAATGTGTTAAGAAGTCAAATTGATAACCTAGAAAAGAGATCTGCTGCAAAAAGATTAATGGGAGGTTTTGAAGACATGGCAATAAGAAAAATTAATTTTTATTATTTTCACTGTATTACAATGTTTTGTAATGGAGTATAACAAATCTTTCTGATGAAGTTGCACTCTCTTCCTACTTCTACTGCCTTGAATGAAAGCCAAGGTTACAGGGAATAGATATTTATCACGTTGCAGAGCTTTTTACGGAAACTCTCGCACTGATTGATGAGTTACCTAGTAATCATTTCACCCAACATTGAAATCTGGTTACTTTTTCTCCACAAATCAACAGTATTCTGCGACAGCAAACAACAGCACTCAACTGCTGCTTGCTGAGGCCCCGACCCAGGATCATAGAATCATAGAATCATAGAATCAGCTGGGTTGGAAGGGACCTCTGAGATCATCAAGTCCAACCCTTGATCCAACCCCACTGTGGTTCCCAGACAATGGCACTGATGCCACATCCAGTCTTATCTTAAAAACCTCCAGGGATGGAGAATCCACCACTTCCCTGGGCAGCCCATTCCAATGGCTGAGCACCCTCTCTGCAAAGAAATTCTTTCTAATATCCAACCTAAACCTCCCCTGGCACAGCTGAAGACCCAGCCCTCTTGTCTTGCTGAGAGTTGCCTGGGAAAAGAGACCAACCTCCCCTGGCTCCCCCCTCCTGTCAGGGAGTTGCAGAGAGTGAGGAGGTCTCCCCTGAGCCTCCTCTTCTCCAGGCTGAGCCCCCCCAGCTCCCTCAGCCTCTCCTCACAGCACTTGTGCTCCAGTCCCTTCCCCAGCCTTGTTGCTCTTCCCTGGCCCTGCTCCAGCCCCTCCATGTCCTTCCTGAGCTGAGGGCCCAGAACTGGACACAGCACTCCAGGGGTGGCCTCACCAGCGCTGAGTCCAGGGCAAGAATCACTTCCCTGGCCCTGTTGACCACACTGTTCCTGATCCAGGCCAGGATCCATTGGCCTTCTTGTCCCCCTGGGCACACTCTGGCTCCTGTTCAGCTCCCTGTCCATCCCCACTCCCAGCTCCCTTCCTGCCTGGCTGCTCTCCAGCCACTCTGTCCCAGCCCGTGGGGCTGCCGGGGGTTGTTGTGGCCAAAGGGCAGGACCCGGCCCTTGGCCTGGTTGAACCTCATCCCCTTGGAATCAGCCCACGGATCCAGCCTGTCCAGGTCCCTCTGCAGAGCCCTCATGCCTTCCAGCTGATCCACACTCCCCCCCAGCTTGGTGTCATCTGCAAATTTGCTGATGGTGGACATTGTGGAAGCTGCCAAGGCTGTCCAATCCTTTGACTGCTATAACCTGCTGTGCTTTCAGGTGGGCAGCGAGGATATCGTCAGGACAGTAACAACATAGATAGTCACAGATATGAGGGCCCAGATAGTGTTTTCCTTATTGCTGCTGCTGAGGGAAAAGGTCATTAAGAAGAAGGCACTGATGCTGTGTGTCATCAGTTGGTTGCAGAGCTGGTATGGGCAACAGGGTTTTGGGTTCTGTGCCTGCAGGATGCTGCTTGAGCATAAACCTCTTCCTGGGAGAGATAATACCCAAGCTCAGGAAGTGGGATTTTTCCAGCAGGATCACTGATCTGGCAAAATGGGTTTTGAAGTGGGAATGAAGACAGAAGGAGAATTACCAACAGCCTTCTGATGAAGTGATGGACACGGCTGACAAAGAAAGAACCTTGAGAAATTTGAAGGAAAGGGAACATAAAATCGACAAAACTGGGCCTAGGAGGGGTGACCACCAGCACTTTCATGTAAGCAAATGTGAAGTGTCTAGCAAGTGCCATTATGGGGAGAAATAAAAACACAAAACCCAAATGCAAAACAGGCTGTTTCTGGGAAATCATCGTGTTGGAGTGTCTCTGTGAACTGTCTGCACACAAATGCAGACAGCACAGGGAATGAGTAGGAGGAGTTAGAGATCTGTGTAATTGCAGTGCTGATGGGACAGCTCATGAGGCTGGAGTGGAGAGATTCAAGCTCTTTAGGAAACACAGGATGGGAAGTTTGGCTTGATGCAACCACAGGTGGAATGACACTTTCTATAGACAGCTAAAAGTAGCCTCCTGTTAACAGTTCCTGCTCCTCCTGGGGCACTTTATTCGCGCTATTATCTGCTGCAGGAACAGCGCAGAAGAACATAAGCAATCCACAAGGTTCCTGGTGAGCATCAACCAAAACTTTCTAATGGAAAAGACAGAGGATCCAATGAGGAGATGTTTTATGCTGGGCTTAGTACTCCCCAAAAAAAAAAAGGTTGTGGATGTGAAAACTGGTTGCAGGCTTTAACAGGAATATTTATAAGGCTTGATCAAGAGTAACTTCTCCCAGTGAGCAGGAAATAAGATTAAAATATCAGGGCAAGGAGGAACAAGTGGCTGCCAAGAAAACTCAAACATAAAAAGAGAAGAAGAAGGTCAAAGCAAGGACAAATAATCTGGGAGGATCACAGAGACACTACTTGAGCAAGCAGAAGAATGCATAGCTAGGGAAGCCAAAACCTGCCCAGAACCGATACTGGTAAGGGATGCCAAAGAAAACAAGAATAGCTGCTCCAAATCAGTAAGTGGGAACAGAGTATTAGAGGAAGTGTGGGCCTACTGCTGAATGTGGCAGGAGGTGTGGTCACACATGACATGAAAAGGCAGAGGTAATGAACACTATCTTTGGCCTTCGGCAATCTCAGGGTTGAACCATATGGACTCCAGAGTTCTCTTCCAGCATCAGCCATTTTGTGATTCTGATTCTGTGAGTGTTAATGCAGTGAGGGAGAGATCAGGGAGCTTAGCCTGGCTTGGATCACTTACCCTAGGCTCAACACTGACTCTGGAGAGTGCAGACCAGCTGGTCTGTGATAGAGTGTGACTGACTATGTGGGGTGCAGTCGGACCTTAGAGTCTTGAAAAGAGATGTTACATATCAGTGCTGCCAAAAACTTGGCAGGTTCACTACGTATGCAACACAGGGTGCCTTTGGCCTCAGATTCCTTTGCAGTGTCAGAGACTGCTGCAAAACCTAGAGTGAACTGTATCACCAGAGACCACTGCAGTGGTTGTGGGAAAGACTGTCTGGCTTCAGTTTCTCTTCAGCCTCCAAGGCCCATGCTATTGAAACAGGAGCCAGGCCTAAAAGAGTTAGCTGAGATATCTTGGCCTGCTGAGAAACCCCAATACCTGTGTTGCTGGAAGAACATTTTAGGAGCACTGGTTAATCTCATGTTCTGTTCTGATCACTGGACCAGAGGCCTTATTATAGAAAGAACTGGAGTAGTACACACACAGTAATAAATTAGGTAAACTAGACCTTTGAATAAGATCTAGAAGGCCCAGAGCCAGGATTTTGCAAGCTTGAAGAATTCAGGTCACCTCACTGAAGAGGTCAAATTGAGGAAGACATCCATGGTGACCACCAGAGGGATGAAGGCTTGAGGGGAAGACCCCACAGTAGAAGACTGGGCATGTCTGGAAAGACTCTGCCCAGAGACCAGCCTGCTTATTTATATGTATAATAAATGGTGTAACCATGGATCTAAAGTGTATAAAATGGCTTGCTTTTGCACTTTCAAGTCAAGCAAGTTTGTCCAGCACGAGCTGGCTTGCTCCCAACGTTGAATAAACAAATACCTTGCTGTTTAAAGATAAAAAAATGTCTCTGAGCAGTCTTTTGGGCCAATTGTTCGGATTCACTATGACCAGGCACTGGCCAATATAAATCCAAATTACTGCTTTTCAGCATTTGCTGGTACAATTTTGGATCAACCCTGCTGTCAGTGGAGTGAGAGGACAGCACAGCACAAAAATGATATCAATATGTGATCCAGACATTGACTTATAATTTCCAAAAGTTTCTGGCATAGTGGAAACAAAGCTACAAAGCCAACCTAGCAGAGGCTGCTGGTAAAAAGGATATGACAGGAAAAGCTACAGGAAGAAAACAATCCATGCAAGGAAAATGCGTTTCTTATGCACATCTAAATGATAAAATTATGTATGGTGTCATACATGATCATTATAACTGAATTTTATCGACTTTTTTTCTCATGTGCCTCCTAGGCCAGAAACTCACTGTAAAACTTATTTTTTCCTTATTTTATCTTTACTAATGCTGCACTTGTCAGTCATTACAATGACCCAACAGACTTACATCTAACCATAGAACTGCAGCAGCAGTTCTTGCTACTACTTGATTGTGAAAGAGAAACCAGAGACCCAACCCTATTAAATCAGCATTTAGCAACTTCTGATATTTACTCTCAATGCATATTCAATGTTGACAAGCCTATTTTTCATCCCTGTGTTGAATGATTAGTATTTATGAAAATGAACATGCGAGATACACAGGTTTTTTTGTACCTGACCTCATTTGTCAGGAGATGAGATCATTCAATGCAATTAGGGTGATGACAGAGACAGATGGTAAACGATCATACCAAAGGATTATTATAGTTTCTTTTTGGTACCAGCATATATTATACAGTCAGATGCATTAGCTTAGAATGTCTTTGGGAATTATAATAATGAAATGTCAGTTGTATGGAGTTCACCATCCTCCAGATTTTCTCATTGCCAGGAATTAATACATAGGGAGGGGAGGGGAGGGCTGCGCATAACAACAGATCTTCCAAGAAAAAGTCACAAATACTTGAAGAAAAACTTATATACATCCCAATGAAATAGGACATTTTCATTGCAATCTCTGTTTGAACAACGTAACTCATGGAAGACAAGCACAGGTAAAGACAGGAAAAAGTGTTACTAGTGTTATACTTTCATCTCTGAGCAGTTCAGTACCTTATGTTTGTTGAAAAGTTACTAAACCACAGAGATTTATTTTAAGATGATGAAAAATTAATACAAACACATCTATAACATCTCATATTTTTATTTATTTATATTAACATACTATGAGAAAAATGCTTTTAGTTTAGTGTTTCCTTCTCTATGTTAAACTAAGCACATCCATGTGCTGTGTTCTAAACTGTGCTGTTTAAGTCATATATTAGCTTTCAACACACACAAGATATAGCAATGTGTGCCCTTATCAATGACACAAATGACATACCTGTCATTAGTAAGACAAAAATTCTGAGACTAGACAATTTTTTGGGAAAGATGATCTGCCATGTGATAAAGAATATTCAAAAAAAATTGAAAAAGTTGGGCCTTAATTTCCTCCTGAAATGAGCAGTACAGTCTATCAGAACTTCAGAAATCAGATCATAAAAAGGTTTTGATCAAATGAATATATATGTTACTATGGATACCTGGTTACTAAGGCTACAACCAGATCTGTAAAATAATACAAGGTCATGACAGATGTGATAACTCAGAATCACAGTAGGAATCTACAGTTCTTTGATTTGAACAAAGATTTTCCTTCTTTGGCTAATACTTCAGACTTCTACTATTATCCTTTTTGTGGTTGTTACTCCAGCTTTAAAAAAAAAGAATGAATTTGTAAGGAGGCATTTAAATGTATTATCTGACACTGCCATTGATGATAATGAATTCAACTTCGCAAGAAAATTGTACAGTCAAAAAAAATATGTAACTCCTTGATAGAGCCAGGCCATAAGGAAAAAATAGTGCTGAGACCAAGTAGAAGGCACAGACACAAGGAAAAAAACTCTGGTCCATTGTTTAATTTCAGTCTGAAAAATCCTTTACTCTTAAGATTTAGAAACATACATATTTTAAAATGCATATTTTAAGGTTTGCTAAGCACTGCACGTCGTTGTACTGAAAAATTATAGAACTGTAGAATTGTAGAAGGTCCCTTTTTTGAACTGTGGGTTCTTTATTGCAAAGATTTGATGTTCACAAATCCATAAAAACAGAGGCCAGACAAGTTTTGTAATACCTCAAGAAGAGGAATGTTGTTCTCAGTTAAGAAAGTTTGACACAAAGTTTATCTTGACTAAGGAGGAAAAAAAAAAGAGCAAAAATTAGAGAGAGTTAAATGGTTATTTTTAAAGGAAATGCTTTCTTTTTAAAGGAAACACTTTTTTTTAAAGGAAATCCAAAATCTGATTTTATAAATAAGAGGAGTTTGGTCAGCTATCCAGAGTGTGAGGAAAATAATCTTTATTTGAAAATATTCTCATTTGGGCTATAGCAATTCAAATTGTTCATTTATAGAAGTCATTTATAAGGTCTGAACCAATGCACAGTCAATTTATTAAAATGAGTTGGAATTTATTAAATGTTCTTAATCATAATTAAGCCTTAAATGACATATAGGATCAATGCAGTTGGTAAGAAAATATGATAAATTGCTGCATACCACAACTCAGATATTTAAATATTGGTAACCCGTAGTTTTTTGGAACATTAAGGACTAATTACCAAGGAAAATAAGTGTAATACAGCCTTGGTAATACAAATAGAGAAAAAAATAAAAGAGTGAAACAAAAATTAAACAAATTGAATATTTGAATCCCTGAAAAGAAATTGTCAAGGAAAAAAGTAAATTTAATAGTTAAAAAAATCCATAATGACTAAACTTTTATGGAAATATGATGAGAATTTCAACCTGAGCATTCACTCCAGCTCCATAGTGTGCTCAGCTCTGAAACTCAAATCAATCTCGCTTTATTTTGGACAATAAATGATTTAAGTAGTGAATAAAGTTATTTTGCATTTTCTTCATAATGAGAACTCTCTGGGAAAAGAAAAAAAATCTGTGTTTTGGAGACCAACTCTTTAAAACATTAAAAAGATGACATTTTCTGGCTTAGGTATCTGAGTTTAAGATATTCCGGTTCAAAAGCATTATTTTGTTTCAAGATGCAAATTTCTATTAAATAAAGTGACCAAAATGTTATAAATAGTTATTTTTTTGTCTTCCTCTGACAAATAAATGTGGATTTGGGGTGGTTTAGTTAAGAGGAGTGAAAGTTTCTTCTCATGGGAAGAGATTTTGCTTTCCCATGTGAGTCCTTTCCAAATAGCTTGACAAGACGTTCAGCTTTAGAGGTTATACAAAACATGTGCTTTGCTTTCTGCTCAAGCAGATTTTAAAATATATTATGATAAAACAGCAGAAAAGTAGCATAATGATCCAAATCCTATGAAGTGATCAACCTTTTGATCCTTTGTATGAACACTTACAAAAATTTTCAACACACTTTCCATTCAGAAACCTACATTGACGTATTAAAATTGCACATATTTCGTAGTTTACTTGCACCAAAAACAACACTAAAAATAGTAAGCTGACCTCTTTAGCAAGCAATTGTAACTTCTGCAACATGATTGAAAACTGATATAGGCAAGCAGAATGACTTCATTAACTACCATACTTCGTTTCCTCCTACGAAAAAAAATAAAGAGATTTTTCTCGGTTATGTCATTTCATAGTGCAAGGGGTTTATCTCCAATGAGTTTTTAGTAATAATAAGTAATTTTCAGTTGATACATTTCCCCAGTTGTGAAACACATTAAACTTCTGTTAAAGTAGGCAGTATTATTAGGAAGATTCAGAAGGTGCTGTCAGCAATACACAAACCACCAAACTGTAAGAATACCTTGGGATTCGTTGAAAAATACATTGAAAAACACCCAAAATAAGGAAAAATTGAAAAAGATAGATTTATGAAAGCTAACAAGTTAATAATTCAGAGGTTAATGAAGTAGATTGAAGTCATCCATTGCCTTTAATGTCTTGCTTTTACAATGTAAGTCCTGACGTTAAAACCCTACCTGTATCAATCACATACTAACTCTACAGTAATACCTGAGGGAAGAGGAAAAAAACTTGAAGCAATCAAATTTGCCCCATCGGTGTTATTTAACTGATATGCTCCCCACGTGCCACCATGGTTTTTATTTTCTGTCAATTAGCTTCACATTAAACTTTTATGTTTTTCCTCTTAATAGAATGGCAAGACTGGAGCAAAGGAAGGCCAGCTTGCAGATAAAGTAATAGGTATCATTAGAGGGACTGGCTTTTGAGCATTTTTTCCATTGAAGACCAAATTTGGCAGTGGAATCAACAAACAGGAAAAAAAAAATCTTAGAATTTCAGACATCAGTTCCCATCTAGAGGGAACAATAAAATTGCCAAAGTAAATATTGAGCCTGGCTTTGAGCTTAACAGCCGAGGAAAAGGAAAGTAAAATAATCCATACTGCTGGAGATTGAAGGGTGGATAAACAACATACAACACTACACAAAAAAATCTGTGCTGATGTGTTTGGATTGGCATTTAAAGCTGCACTGAATGGTCAAAATAAATGCTATATGTACCCAGAGAAAAAGGAGGAAGAAGTGAATTGCAGGGATAACAGCAACATCATTCCATCTTGCCCCATATTGAAAAGGAAAGGGCTATTTTCCCTCTAAAAGTGGCAACACAACATGTCAAAAACCTCAAGTGTAACTATATAATCTCTATAATTGAATTTTAGGTGGTAGGAAGGCTGATACAGCAAGAGTCAAAATCATTTGTATTCAACTCTTACATTGTTCTACCTCGATTTCATAACAATTGTTGTGAGCCTTGCCCTGATATTTTAATTGCTCATAAGTTCATTAGTAGTGGAAAAAATTGCATGGCTGTGGTAGTACATGTCAGACACCCATTTCAGTTTTGCTTTGGAGGAGAGAGGGGCTTTATTCTTCGCCTCTGTTTTTTTTTCAATCTTGTGGTCACTAATCTCCACAAAAGGTAATTAGTGGTTTACAAATAGTCTGTGAGAATAAACTTATACACCCTATTTCAAAATATCAAATGATGGTGATTATAACACATTAAGTGGTGAGGAGCTTGACTACTTGGTGCTCTTGATTAAACCAAAGTTTACATTTCAGACTTTGTCACGTGCAACATTTCCTCATGCCAAGCTGAGTCTTACGTGATTCATCAAACTTTAATTACAGATGTAGTTTACAGTGCTCCTCAAAATATTATCATCAGTAAAGTATAAAACTCTGAAATTTGCCAAATATTCTAGTGATGCTTAGATCATGTGACCTACTTTCTGACTGCCAGAGACTGTTATGATGCTAAATGTGCCCTTAAGCATAAGTATGGAATAGAATATCTAACATTTACCAAGAAATATGCTTGTAGCAATTATTTCACGTGCAAAATAGTTCTATTTTAGAATAATCATAATCCTACAAACATATGGTGATTCAAATCCAAACCCAAACCACAAGTAAGAATTGTATATTCAAAATTGGGAACGTGCCTTTTTTTACTTGACACTGAAAAAAGTCAGTACAGAGTTGCATGAGAGGGACTGAGCTAATGTTGAAATTTTCCACACTCACCAAATCCCAATGGATAAATACAATAGCAACAGTTGATTCTACACTACAGATTTGAACTACTACAGAGGGTTTTCTGCATGACCTTTAGGTAATGCATTTGTACATATGGAAAGTCTCCTCAACATTTTATTTGAATTGAGACTTTTAATATAGGACCTACACTTAAAATCCAGTAATCTAGTGCTATTACCATTTGTCCTGTCAGGAACAATGTAGGTTTCTGCTAAGTGAGACATGAGAAAATAATGTTAACAGTATTGTAACACAAGTTGGACATTCTGATGCAGCATAATAATTAAAACTTCCAAAGCTTACAGGAAAAAAATATATATATACACACAGAGAAATAAATACTGAAATCAATGCACATTGATTAAATGGATGTTAGGATTTAAAGACCCAGCAATGAAAGAAAATCTGAGAAAGGTATGGTATTTTTACAGACTAATGCTAACATTTTATAAAACAGATTTTTAACATTAAACATAATTAAACCTACTAATTCCAACAATATAACCTATGTTCATGAAATTAAGCTATACAGAAGTGACATATTGAGTTTTGCCCTGTATCAAAGTAGGCTGAATCAGAACTGTACCATTTTTAATATGCAGAAACTTTGCTAAGTGCCTGGAAAAATATCTTAGAAACTTCATATGTTCTTTCTTTCTTATCTTAGAGGGCTTTTAAAATAGTCTTATAAGTAGCTATATAGCCATTATCTGATCACAGTAAGTTACTTACATGCAAGCCAGACTTGAAGACTGGTTAGGAACACATTCACCTTATATATTACAGATAAAATGAAATTCAGATGGAAAAACCTTACCACCCAGCTCAAATTTGCAAAGGCAAACACTAATAATCTTCAAACGTATGAAGATTTCCAGTGCCATTTTAATTTCCTCTTAAGTATGTGCACATTATCTTGCAGTCTTCATTGCACTGAACATGGGCTTATATATATATATATATATATTCTCCCCATTTATGTCTAGGAAGCAGCTCCCAGACCACAAGAGCTACTTAAACTGAAAAATGAAAATAACGAGTGTTTCTGAGGAGGAGCCAAGTTTCAATTCAGGGATGTGTGCAATTGAGAAGCAAATTAATCCAATAGAAGAAGAAGAATCAGGTAAGTTGGGCCCAGGTAAAATCTTCGTAAAGCTCAAGGAAGAATACAGGGAATAACTGACTGCTGCAAGAAAACCAAAAAGTATCTCAACATGAAGGGTTTAAAGGTGCAGGAATAGTACTCAGAGCACTGGTTTTTGGAGGAAAAAAAGTCTGACTTTAAAAATAGCAGCTGTGCTGATAGGAAGTTACAACACAAAGAAGCAAAATATTACAATCCCTTTTCTTATTTAACCCTGAGGTACAAAGTTGATTTAATGTTGAACTTATAAATTCATTTTGCATGATGCTTAGCATGCAGAATAGAAATGCCAATGCCAGTGGCATAAGAATGATAAACACCATTAACTTATGCCTAAGTGTACTATTTTTTAAAATAGTTCACTCAGCAACGTTATATATTTAAAATCTTCCCAAAAAGATGTTTCTCTGTCTATATAAAATCAGAATGGCTTTTATTTCACGGTATTTAAATAATTCTAGTAGTCCTGGATCCACTAGAATTGAGGTTTCTAAAACATGCATATTAAAAAAAGGAGCTAGAAAACCAATATTTGTACAAGTTGTTCCACAAAGACTCTGACATAATTCTGTTATGTTATTAGATTATATTCAGTTATTTCACCCAAGGCATAAAGAGATACAAACTAAAATTAATACCATAGCAATAGATATCTTATTACCTATAAAAAAAAGTAAATACTAGCTCCACATATCCTATAAATTGAGAGTACAGGACTGTCTAAGTGATTTAATTCATTCTTTTTGGTGTAATATATACGAAGCATGAAAGAAAGCAAAAATGTTCTCCCCTCAAATTTTGACTTCGCTAGAGAGACAAATATGCACCCAATGCCCAGTTCTGAGACACTGAAGTTCAAGTGATGCCCAAAGTAAAGTCTGTGAACTTGCATTTCAAGACAATTAAAGGGTGGATCTCAACACATAATTATAGTCTTCTACACAGCCCATCTGATGGCCTCAGAGTATCAAAATCCTTTTAGAACATAGGGCTCAAATGAATTTTTTTTTTTTAATTTTTCAGTGGTGCTCTCAAAACAAAGGAAGCATTTCCAGCACAACCAGTTACCAGCTGTAAAATATGTCTCACATAAACACATATTCATCAATACCTAGTACACTAAACAAATTCTGCTGCTCCTTTCTTTCTTGAGGTAGTCATTGCAGCCATCATTTAACCTGGCAGCTAAATGAGCACGTACTGATTTATGTGTTTATATGCACTTAATCCATTTTCTCATTAGCCACACACTCAGAAGACACTGGATGTACTGGATGTTGTGGTATTTATAAACAAAAACAAAAAAAAATAATAATTTTTTTAATATAATTATTTTTAATATAGTAATTTTTTAAAATAATAATTTAAAATTAATTTTTTTAGGATGTTTGGGTAAATACAGTGAGTTCAATACCTGTGGCCTTAAAATAAAATATATTTTCTCAAAAGGTTTGGCCAAAATAAATAATAAAAGAAGGCCCTGCAGCATGTCCCAGGTTTCCAACAGTATTGATGTGAAGATTGAGGTTTTAATGCACAGCATCCTTTACCAAATAACAAATTTATCATCTATCATGAGCAGTTTCACAGCACTTCCAGCAGGTACATGCTGAACCTAAATGTCTGAACATGTCTCTAAAATTAGTTTTATAGATAGCCTGCAGCACACAAAGGTGCTGGAGAAGAAGACACATTCTTGAGGAGTTAAAAATATCAAACTCTGAATGCTGCAGAAACAAAAAGAGGAGTTCAAGTCCTAATTTGCTAGAGGAATACGGTCTCACTTCTACATTTTCATTTTGGAGTTTAGAGTGTCCACCGCTTTTAAAGCTAAGCACTGTTTTTTAAAGCATTTTTAGAGCTGATAATGGCATTTTTAAAGCTAAGCATAAGGTTGACATTTTGAAAAATGTCATAGAATTAACTAAATTACGGTGGATGTCTAGAGGTCCTCTAGTCCAGCCTGTCACTCCAAACAGGGTCAGCACAAGTTAAGTTGTGCAGGGCCTTCTCTGGTAAAACTTTCAGGATGTTCCCAGGAAGAGGTTCCAGCGCTTGACTACCCAGATTGTACATTTTTTTTACTAACAGTCATGCCAGAATTGTAGCAGAAAATACAGTAAATTGCAAACTCAAAGTTTTTTTTTTTATTTATTTCATGAGGCATCTATAAAGTTACACTGTAATTAAAATTAAAAAAAAAATAAAAAGTTGTAATCCAAAGGAAAAATTTAAAAATTAAATTTAAAAAATTAAATTTAAAAAATAAAAAATTAAATTAAAAAATTATAATCCAAAGGAAAATTATAAATATAGAATAAGTGCAGTTCCTTCAGAAATTTTCAATGTTTCATTAGTGGTTTCATATCTGAAACCTCACAGTCCTTATTTATAGTTTTCAGGAACAATATAAGTACAAAATTAGCAATATTGGACACTAGCCCAGTGACTTGGGCTTTAACATTTGAAACCAGTGTTGAGACAAATGAAAGGCATGCAAACTACAGATATGTGACAAGAATAATGATAATCCAGAATTTCTGGCTTAGACTTAAATCAGACTTTAAAGTTGAGACTTAAATGTCGTAGACAATTTTAAACCTATGAAGTTTATCCTGAACAAGGATAAACTGAAACAAGGTCTTCAACCCCACAGCTGTCACTTCAGCCTCTTTCGTTATCACTGACTTTTTTTGCAATTCTCTGCTCTTTTCAATATTCTTCCATTTCTTTGTCACATGTTCTACATTTATGGAATATATTTCTATTAGTGTCTTCCATGTCACAAATTATAACAGACATATTTTCCTGAACAGCTTTCCTAGTTAGAACTATCTGGTCAGAATATAATTTTACTATTAGAGTTTACTTTCAAAACCCCTGCCAAACTTTAGGACTGAAAAAAAAAAAAAGACAATAAAAAATGAATTAAGAGGTTGTGTGAGTTTTTTTAATTGTTACAGAAAATATTTGGAATTTAACTGTTAAAATTCTTAATTCCCTATATGCATCCAAAAAAATCCATAAATACATAAAAAGAATTAAATGTCTTTATAGCATGTGATGAAAAGGTTTGGGCTTCACTGAGCAGCACATTTGTATTATTTTTCTTCTGCCTTTATTAATATTTCAGGACAATCATTTCCAGCAAGGTAAAGCAATACCCCCAAGACTTCTCAGGATCATGAAACACTGATCTATAACAGTGAGTGAAACAAAACAATGAGTTAAAATCATTACATATTCTAGAGGCAAGAAATTGAAGCTCTCAGAAAGAATTTTGAAATGAGAAGCACTTTGCATATAGTCACTGAAATTTCCAAATCAGTGATGCTGAGTTATAACACAACCATTGAGTAATTCTGTTTGCATAATAAATCTGCCCAACCACCAGCTGTTGTAACAATGTGAAATTTAATAAAAAAAAATTACAATGATAAATTTTAGGTAATAAATCCCAAAAATGCACCTGGTGTACTATCTGTCTGCATTGGTTTTACACAAAAATAGTTATAACCACATTGTTTAGCCATGGTTACTGCTGGTTCTTGACAGAATGCATAAGTAAATCTTCTGAACAGAAGAATGTGGCTTGAAATACTTGCGGAAAATATTGTATGTATTATTATTTGAATAATTTAAATGTAAAAATATTTCAGTAGAATTATAACGTTTTAGCTCTCAAACGGTCATTCCCTTTCAAAATGGGAATTCATTTCCATTTGTTTGTCGCACATGACCATAAAAATGTGTGGCATTTGCAAAAGATCATTTCTATTTTCGTGGAAGGAAGCTGTTGTGTTAAGTTACACACAGATTCTTACAGAGTTTCCGTAAATACCTGATTGCTGCTCATATCCCAAATAAACTCCTTCAAGGAAACATTCCATACCTATCTCAATACCTTTCAAACTGTAACCATTAGAAGCATTTGCTGAAATTGATATTTCAAAATTCTTCTTAACACCAAATCACTTAATCACCAACTCAACAAGGGATTTTGAGTCAGTCTGATAACTATTAATGCCATATAAATATAAACAACAACATTTAAACATATAAAAACATATAAAACATATAACATATAAAACATATAACATATAAACATGTAACATATAAAACATATAACATATAAACATGTAACATATAAAACATATAAAAAACAACATTTTCCATCAAAAACAATTTGGGAAAACATTGTCATTGAAGAAGCTGCATAAGTTTAATCAAGAACCTTTTTTGCAATTCCATGCTGTTTTCAATATTCTTCCATTTCTTTCTCACATGTTCTACATTTATGGAATATTTTCCTTTTAGTGTCTTCCATATCACAAATTTCTACAGTGAAATTTTCCTGAATAGCTTTCCTAGTTAGAGTTATCTGGCCAGAACATAATTTTACTATTAGGGTTTACTTTCAAAACTATTGCCTCATTAAAAAGATTACAATATTAGCATTCTCTAGTAGATTATTAAATTTCCTACTAATAAAATCAAAAAAAGGGTTTTGGTTGTAGGTGAGTTTCTGTTATATTGGGAAAGCTACACACATTAGAAAGAAATGATGGTCAAACAGTAAGATTAGTCCAGAGTATTGCAGATTTTTCCTTCTCAGAATCTGGAGATGTGACTTTTTCATAAAGATTTTATTGTAACCAGAGATATTAAGAAAGTGAGACAGACAGGCAGAAAGAAAGTATTGTCATTGTATTTATAAAATTGTATATAAATATATGTATGTGTATGTGTACTTGTCATCGTATTTATAAAATAACAAAATTAAGCAGATATACTTTATAGGATTCTCATTCATCTTCTAAAGGTCTCATGAATTTTTTATTTTTTACATAAATTTTCACTTCCTTAATTTACAACCTTTATCTCGGTCATTATCTCTCTTCTGTTATATTCTCTATCCTTGAATAGTATTTTTTTGTAGTTTTCTATAATGTTAGTTTTAATCACAAAGTTTTAAGACCTTTCAAAAAAAGGAATATAAGATCTCCGAATTTGGATGCACTCTTGTGTGGTGCACACAATTCCATCATGCAGCTTTAGTAGAGAGAAAAAAAAAAAGGCATTAGTAATATTTAGTTGTTAAAACAAACCTAACAAAAGAATCTGCCACTTCCACATAATAAAGCTGTAGTTGCTGCAAATATATATCCTTTTTGCATGGCTCATTTTTCAGTATGGCAATTCTAAGAAGCAGAATCACCAATTGGTGATTCACCAATAATTCATGAGTCCTCAATTTAGGGTAAGAACTACTTGGCAACAACCAAAACACGGGTGTTATCAACATTATTCTCATACTAAATTCAAAATACAGCACTTTATTAAGCTGCTAAGAAGAAACTCAACTCTATCCCAGCCAAAACCAGGATGCTTGTATTTCAGGAAAGCATTTCCAATTTTTTGTTTTCTGGTGCTGAAACAATACACCTTGTTCTGTGCACGTCAGACTTCCTAGAGGATATGCCACTCCCCTTTTCTGGCATTTTTAAGATACCATTGATCCTTGAGATTGGCAGCAAAATGACAGAGATTATGTAGATAATAAGTGATTCAGAGGAAATCAGTCTTAATGAGTCACCAAAAAAATTTCAATTATTTATATTATGTTCTTAGCTCAGGTGTAATAGAGGGACACACCTTTACCTGAAAAAAAAAGAGAATTATTTGCTATTATTATACAAATCCTATCATAATCACTTTGGGATCACTAGAAGTGCATGTTTTTAGCTGCTCTCAGCATTCCCAGTGTATCTTCCAAGAAAGAGTGATGTTTGCCCAAAGGAGTAAAGGACTTAATCTACACTGGCAAGTTCTTCTGAGGAAACAACTCCAACATCACAAGAACTTCCCCTTATTCTCTCACTCTAGCCTTTCTAAATGTAGATTCCATTGTAATCAGAGGCACTGTGTATCATACAAGGTGGAAAACCCAGTGCAAAGGTTCTACTAACCACGGAGAGAGCTGGAAATTTATAGGCATATCACAACAGAACATGGAATTTCCTCACTGCCTTGTGAGAATTCCAGAAAACAGGTCATACTGCTGAAGTTCAAAATATGAAAATGAGGATTGAGCTTAAGATAATTCAATTTGCAATATTGCCTTTCTTCTGTATAACTTCTCTAAGAAACATAGAATTATTTTCTGGATCACACCCTGTTAATGTTTTTGGTAGGAGTACTTGTGCTCAGCCAAAATTTCTACTGCAATAACAGATCCAGAAGCAGGTCTGCCTTGCAAATGGTTCAGTCAAGAAATAGTTGTAACGGTGGTTGCCTTTCACCACCAAGAAGGTAACTACACTGTATTTCAGAAATGCTGAGAAAAATCTGTATTTTACAAGCAAATTTTCTTCTCTGCATGGCCCCTTTTTTGCTGATTGAGGTTTGCTCATACTTTGCCATATGTTAATATAGATTTGAATTCTCCCTTCCTTCCCATCCCTCAGACACTGTGATTAACAGCCTTTAGTCCAAGGAATACATTTTCCCATCACTTCCCATATGTCACTACCAAAATAAGTTTGTGAGCTCTTGAAAAATTCCATAAAAACGCTCTAAAGAATTAGCAATTGCACAGAAAGATGCTTAAATATATCGTTAATAATAAAGATTAAGAGTTCTATTTCCCTTCTGTTCTGCTTCTTTGCACTCAGTGAACTCTAACTTTTATTTAACAGGGGTAGGCAAATTACAAATGATTACACAACTATTCAGAACATGAAACAATTTGATTTTGCATAACGGTTTCTGACGGCAGTGCTGAATTTGACAGCATAACCCATCAAAACCAAAATGAAGAAAAAGTAGATATGATGTTCATAAGCCCTGTTAAGGCCTGCATAACTTACTTTTAATGTGCACTACTGGAAGTTGTTACAAAACATTGCATCCAAAAATCACCACCCAGACACAGAATATTGAGTATTGTCACAGCAAAGCCATCAGAAGTGAATCAGGTTTGGATTATGTGTTGCAGAGACTTTATTACTAATATTTTTGGTATGCTGTTGTTGCGTTTTATACGTACAAACAGTGAGATCTGGTCAGAACATCAGATCAGAGGATACTATGGAAAATTGGTTTTTATGCCCATAAAGTAGTATAGAATTTATTCTCTGTCTTGAAAGGAACCATGTCATGAAGAATCTCAGCAGAAAATGTTTTGAACATACAAACAAATTTTTTTGCATAGTCCAGAGTTGGAGGTCAGCAGCTACCAATGAGGTGTAAAGAAAAATAAAAAAATGAAAATGGAAATCAGACCACAAGAGAATTGAACCCAACTTCATATGAGATGAAATATCCAAATTTTCTGTCCTCTTCATCTTCCTATATCAAAAGTTAAATGCCCTGAAAAAAAATTCCAATAGTCCAAAATTTCACAATAACATTCCTTAACAGACAGTTTGTCTGACACACTCTACAAATATTGTGACTATATCTGATATTTATCATTCCTTTCAGCATAAATACACCAATGACACATTCAAAACCATGAAGAGGAAAGAATATTGTCTTAAAAAATTGTACCCTCTTCACTATGCCTTACCTTCACCTTATTAGGAGTTTCTTCATAACTGATATGCTGATCAACAACAACAATTCTCAAACCTGTCTGATGTTGTAAATTCACAGCCAAAGAAATGTTGGAGGGAAACTGTTTTAATAAGAAGAATTAAACACTTTTATAGTTGAGAGTGATTGTTTTCCTCTTTTAATATGTGGGGTAGTTTCTTTCCCAAACTCATTACAGAAATAAAATCAAATGTGCTAGAGTCACACCACAGAACAGGGAGTGGCACAGATGATCCTTTAATGGTGTCTAAAGAAGAGTTCACAGCAAATGCAAAAGGTATCTACTTTTCACATATATGGTATATACACATAAGTATCAAAGAAACTAGAAAACAAACCTCATTAGGTAATAGCCCAAGTAATTATTAGCAGAGTAAAGAAGATGAGCACAATCAGTATTTTCATCATAGCCACATATAACACCAAAATCATAAGATAACTGCACTGTAAACAAAGTAAAGACCTTGGAAGTGAAGAAGTTAGCTCAACATAAAGCCAAAAAAAATTTTTAAATCCTGTCTTGCCACAGAGCATCCATTAAATATTTTTAGAACATTTTATTTTCACTTTCCTTAAATTTTGCTGTACTTATATGTGCTTACAAGACGCTGTCCTGTTGTATGTAAGATTAGCTGTATATCCTGATTTTGCTGGCAGCTATTTGTCATAGGTGAAAAAATTGCTTAAGTTATGAATGCTATTACATAGCAAATAATTGGGCATATGTATGGAACATTGTCAAATACTGAACTGTCGAACCCTTACACAGAAACCTTCCACTTGGTAGCTGCAAATGATACAGTTCTGGTGTAAATTTTGACACCATCCTGGCTAAACAAAAGTGACGTGTCCTGAATTGTCCAAATAATAAAGAGACATGAAACAGAGCCAATTCGTAAGTTCGATCGTGTGTTGTGCTTCTATACACAGACTATTTATGTTGGGAATACTGATGGTCAGGAGGTTTTCCGAAAAAGGAGACAGTGCCAAAACCAAGAGTTTCCAAAGGGAAGAACGGGTTTTTGGAAGAAACAGGTGAAGACCCATGTTGGATTCCAAATTTTGGGATATGAGAAAAACTGCTAAGTTTAAACAAAAGACTTGAGCTGACAGAGACTGGGAAAAAAAACTCCATCTAGAGTCCAGACAAGGATCCATTGATGTCACACAGGTTTGGAATGTCCTGCCCAAGCCTGCAGAAATCATGCCCTGATCTCATCAAACCTGTGCAGAAAACATTTTGTGTTTTATCTCTCCCTTTATGTCCTCTGTATCAGGATTTTGCAATCCTGAATACCTGTTCCCCCCTGCAAAATCCCCTAAGATAAAATGGGTTTTTCCCATGAGGTAATTCCTAAGACCTCAAAGATTTGTCAGCCTGGGTTTTTCTCCATTACTTCCTCCTTGTGAAATCCCCCAATTTTAATCGATATATAAACCCCTTGTTAAATATGTAAACTCCAAACCCTTTAAATATGAACTTGTAATTCCAATAAACCATTCCAGTTTTCTGTCTCACCCTTATCACTGTGCAATGTCTGTGATTCTATGTCTGATACTGAAAGACTTTTCACAAAGAGCTTGAGAATAGGCAAAAAAAAGTAAGGAAATTATGTAACAGTTACTTTTATCTGATGAGCATGAAATAAATTGCTGGTTTAACAGACTTTGCTTGTGTTCCTTGAGTTTTGCAGTTGGATTCTTTCATGATGTGTCTAGTCTTAGTTAATAAACTTTTAAAATTAATTAATAAATCAAGAGCAGCTAGAATGCACAGAGGGTGTGGATTCAGTTGAATCATAGTAAAAAAAAAAAAAAAAACGAAAAAAATTAAAAAAAGGAAAAAAAAACTAAAAAAAAGATCCCTGAGACATCAGCTTTCTGAGAGATAGATGGGCATTAATCTAAAGAAAATTTTAGGGTCACCATTTGACTACTCATCAGATCTCTCAGTCTACAGGTCTTCATCACTGTACTTGACCTGGGCTATAATCTGGTTTCTATTGAACCTGAGCTGAAAGGAGTTGTAAATCCTACTTGGGGATAATGTAAGTTTATTAAAATATAAAGATCTTCATTTTTATCTTTTCAGTGACCCACAATTTCTATTCAGAATAACCAAGCCTCCATACTTCTGTAGGCTTTTCATTTTAAAGAATCTCATGTTTGGATAAAGAGCAATAATTCCCATTGAGAAACCTGTGACTTATTTTTAAGATTGTATTTAATAGCCGTGCACCATTCAAACTGAAGGAAAGTTATTATTTAAGTTATTTCAATGAAAGAAACTACTGAATCTCTTCTATTATTATTTTATACAAACTACCACATCTGTGGAATAAAACACAGTGATCACTTACTGGTGACTACATTTCCAAAGACTTGTTTTTCCTCTGGTTTCTGTTTTTTTTCATTTCAGTTTTGCACCTGATTCCAGAAGCACTGCAGGTTCCATGTCTGCAGACACACTCATTTAAAATGATATTCAGAGATCTAGACAAAGATAAAAATGTCATTTGGCTTCAAGATATAACTTTTAGGGAGTCAAAGTTGAAAGGAAAAATAAAAACAGGTATGTGTTTTTTAGAATGCATCAGTAAATTGTTCTAAAAAGACATTTTCACCTTTCATATTTTTTTTGCGGCAAAGAGGAAGGCAGTATTTAAATTTAATTTTGTTTGCAGTTATTGCAATGAATAGAAAAGCAAAGGGATTGTTTGATAGCTGAAAACATAGGAACAATATCCACTGAGTAAACTGGAGTCTACAAAGCAGACAACTTTGGGGATGGTAAATTTATAAAACAGATACTATTCTTGATTAATTTAGTAGTGATTTGACCGCCTCAGAGACGAGGCTCATCCATCAATAGAGCAAGCTACTTTTCTTGGGGAAAAGGTGTCCAAATTTCTTCATGTTGATGCACCTTCAACAGTTACAGAAGTCAGCACTGAGGTCTACATTTTTTACTTGTCATGGTTTAAACGCATTACTAGCTAATGATGTTTGAATTTTGGAGTCAGTCTGAAACTTCTCAGTAAATACCAAGTTTATCGTTATAACCTGTGGGTTACTCCTGAGGAATAGGAGCATATCTCAGTCTCCACTCAGCTACTCAGATACTGCTTTTTCTGCTATTTCTTCCCTTCAGTGATTCTACCATTAAAAAACAAACAACACAGACATCCCAGAAGTGGATTTTTTGGTAATATTTTGATGAATATTTATCAAGATTTGTTCAAGGAGTCAAAGATATTAAAAATCATTTTTGTATTTGTACACAGCACACAAGTTGTGCCAACAAATCTTGAGAACAGCAGTTCTCACTAAAAAAAAAACCCAAACATAACTCATGGCAAAGAAGTTCAAATTACTTCTTGGTGGGGTTTATTATTCACTTGTTTTACAGCCCCAAGTGTGTTTATTTATTGTGTATCCTGAATATCTTTGGCTGTCTGTTCATGCTATAAGCTAAACTTTAAATGACAAGCAGAAGAAAACTATTTCCACCCTGTTACAGACACAACGATGCTGTAACGTGTATTCTCTTGGATATTATCCTTTTCTTGAGAACTGCATACCACCCGAAGGCTTGTATCTCATGAGCACCACTCACCGGTACATCAAGCTGTTTGCAAAATTTAAGTTCCTCTAAAATGAAATTCATGCTATCTCTCTGTGCACTTCACAGTCAAACACCAGTAATTGCTCCCCAAGTGTAACTGCTCAGATACTAATTTTAGATAGCTGAAAGACAAATTGAATATTGTTTAACCATCTAAGCCTATTTTTAAAAGACTGTTTACTAACTTCATTATTGGGAAGTTATGATGAACTGGTCAATAACGAGAGCTAACAGTGAAAATGTAATTACACATAATTTTGGATAAGTGATTCCTATGTAAATGTTTTTTACACTTTTTTTTCTTTCTTTGGTTGATGAAGAAAGCCTGTAATTTACATTTCAACTCCTTAGTCTCCCCTGCACACACAAAAAAGTCTAAATCTGGTATGTATGCATTTATGCATGTATATATATATATACTGGTATTTCCAGAGAGCAGGACAGAAACTTGGTGGTTTTTCTGCCTGCTGGGGACCAGTTAGGCCAATTCTTTCAGAAACCATTGAGATTAACACTCCAGACTGGGTTTGGCTGAGACAGAGCTAATTTTTTTCATAGTAGTTTTTATGGGGCTGTGTTTTGCATCTGTGACCAAAACACCATTGATAACACAGGAATGTTTCACTTGCTGCTGAGTGATGTTTACAAAGCATCAAATCCTCTTCTGTTTCTCACACTGCCACTCTAGGGAGTAGTTTGGGGGTGGGCAAGAATTTTGGAGGGAACGAGCTCGTTTAGTTGAACCCAACTGACCAAAGGGATATCTGTTGGATTCCAAAATTTAGGTATGAGAAAAGGAAAACTGCTAGGTTTAAACAAAAGACTTGGGCTGACAGAGACTGGGAAAAAACCCTCTGTCTAGAGTCCAGACAAGGATCCATTGATGTCACTAGTTTGGAATGTCCTGCCCAAGCCAGGAGAAACCATGCCCTGATCTCATCAAATCAGTGCAGAAAACCTTTTGTGTTTTATCTCTCCCTTTGTGTTACCTGTTCCCCCATTTAATACCCCTAAGATAAGAAGGGTTTCTCCCCATGAGGTAATTCCTAAGACCCCAAGAAGTGTAACTTGGATTTTCCCCTCATGTCATCTCTGTGAAAACCCCAAATTGTGTAAGTCAGGTTTTTCCCTTATGTCATCCCCTGAAACCCCTTTTTTGTAATAATTATAGTAGTTACAACCCCCTGATGAATATGTAGACCCTTTAAATATGAACTTATAAGTCCAATAAACCATTCCAGCTTCTTGCCTCCCTGGGATGGTCTCAGCTTTATTGGCCTCCACAGATATCCTGAATGACATCGTGCTCAGTAACAAAACCTGGTGGAGGCAGAAGGAAAGAGGATGGAGTGATGTTCAGAGTGATGGCATTTTTCTTCCCAATTAATTAATGAGAGAGTTCTGCTCTCCTGGAGATGACTGAACTGTTGCCTGCCACAGGGAAGAAGTGAATTCATTCCTTGTGTTGCTATGCTTTTTAAACAGTCTTTTTGTTGTAATCCGTGAGTTTTCTCACTTTTGCCATTC